>NC_134591.1:68795097-69170097 GCF_037038515.1 Microtus pennsylvanicus | reverse complement strand
CACATTCCTAGAAAGTACCAAACTCATGGGCCTGTGGCCTTTGCATATGCTGTTTCCAGGCCTGGCGACCTCTTCCTTCAGGATGAAGCAAGGTGTTCTTCCTTACCGGCTGAGTCCCAGGAATGCCACCTTCCCAGGGGGCTTTGTCTCCGACATCCGCATGCCACACAGCAGCCCTGCTGTACCAGGCTTTTTCTTTTTGGCCACCAACCAGCTCCCAAATCATGACAGGGAGACTTTACTGGTTATGAATGCTCAGCCTAGCTTAGGAACGTTTCTGGCTAGCTCTTTTAACTTAAATGAACCTGTTTCTCTTTATTTACCCTTTGCCTCTGGGATTTTTACCTTTCTTCCTTCTGTATATTTTATTTTCACTGCTTCTCAAGTCTGTCTGTCTGTCTGGCAACTGCCTGGCTGGCCCTGGGTATGTCCCTCTCTTTCTCCTCATTCTCTCCTCCTTCCTTCTCTCCTAGATTTCTCCTCCTACTTATTCTGTCTGCCTGCCAGCCCTGCCTATCCTTTCTCTGCCTAGCTATTGGCCGTTCAGCTTTTTATTAGACCAATGAGGTGCCTTAGGCAGGCAAGGTGGAACAAGTACAGCCCATCTTTACATAATTAGACACAGATCCCTATGACATTAAACAAATGCACATAACAAATAGAACACACCGTTACACAGTTAGAGTAATATTCCAGAGCGTAAACTAATGTAACCCATCTTTGCCTAGTTAAAATAATATTCCACAACACTTCACCCTTTTCTAGTACACTGCCAAAGCCCTCGTAACTTAGGACATTACTTACCCCTTTCTAGATCCATCTTGTGAGCTATTCTTTCTTCCTTTGGTGTCTAAATCCATGCAGATCTTTCCACAGAGGTAGGTGGCATCCAAGTCCTGTTTGTAACTAGATCTCCAGCCCTTCACCAGAGCTTGGCACCCAGAAGGAACTCAGTAAAAGTTTATTGCACGGACCACAACATTCCATTTCACACCCACTGGAATGGCTAACATCCAAAGGGAGGCCGTAGAGAATGGAGAGCTTTTATACATTGGCAGTAAAATGCCCATTCCCCAGGAAGGTAAACAAGGAGCTGTCTGTGCCTCAGGGACACGCCCAGGAGAAAGGGAAAGCCACGTCCACACAAAAACATGCTCACATTCATGGCAGCACTACTGTCCTGACAATGTGGACGTCCCTCAGCTGCCGTAAAGCATGGCTGTGAGACAGCATCTCACACACACACATTCGCTGTGTGACTTCACCTAGGTAAAATGTTCCGGACATCAGACATACTCCTCCGACCTCTCCATCCAAACGCAGACATGACAGACAGACGGATGGACGGACGGACGGACATACAGACACACTGGTGAAAGAAAACTCTTTGGGATTGGGGAGATAGTTAAGGCAGCAAAGTTAAGCCTTGTAAGCATAAAGAACTGAGTTTGATCCCAAAAGTCCACATGAAAATTAAAACAAAACAGCAGCTCAGGGCTAAATAAAGATACCTGTCTCAAAAATTAAGAGGTAGGAAGGAAGGGAGGGAGGGAGACAGGGGTGGGGGGAGAGGAAGGAAGGAGGGAGGGAGAAAGGAAGGAAGGAAGGAAGGAAGGAAGGAAGGAAGGAAGGAAGGAAGGAAGGAAAAGCCCAGCATGGAGGTCTGCCCTGTAATCCCAGTGCCGGGGAGGCAGACAGGCAGGTCGCTGACAGCCAGGCCCCTGGTGCTCCCTGACCAATCTGCTCAGCCTGCTTGGGGAGTCCCAAGCTAAGTGAGAGATCCCGCCTTAAACAAAAGGTGGGTTGCTCCTGAGAAGGATCCTCTGGCTGCCATATGCATCACACGGTCACACGCCCCCATGCACATGTGTACCCTCACACACACCTGTGCACCCGTCTGCCGTGATTATCACACACACACACACACACACACACTGCTGTTTACGGACAACAGGTTAGGACGCCTGAACAACAGAAAGGTAGATGCTGGCATGTGGGTCCTGGACCTATGCTCAGGGTGAGAAGCAGTTTGCAAAACAGTGTGCGCACGGGACTGGATGCTCCTTCTCGAGCTTGTGTCTTCTCATTGTCTTTCTACAGCAGTCATCCATTGCTCTTGTGACAAGGGAAGAACAGTCGCTGGACCTCGTGGCTCGGGCCTGCCATGCTCAGCACTTGGAGGATGAAATTAGTTTGGGCTACCGAGTGTGGTGGAGGAAATCTCAGGCAACCTAGTGAGACGGCTTGAAATGGAAACTGAAGAAGAGAGGGGGTGGGGGAAATGACGAGGGGGTAGGGGAAGAAGAGGAGGGGGTGGGAGAAAGGAGGAGGCTTGCACATATAGCTCAGGGTTAAAACGCTTGCATACTGTAACTGAAGCTCTAGTACAGTCCTCAGTACAGAAAAAAAGAAAAAAAGCTGGGCATAGTGGTACACCCCTTTAATCCCAGTACTCGGGAGGCAGAGGCAGGCCGATCTACAGAGGGAGTCCAGGACAGTCAGGACTACATAGTGAGACCCTATCTCAAAAAAAGAAAGGAAGGTAGGAAGGAAGGAAGGGAGGGAAGGAGGGAGGGAGGGAGGGAGAAAGGGAGGGAGAAAGGGAGGGAGAGAGGAAGAAAAGCAAAACCCCTGGATGACTTAGATACTACGTATGTATGTGTGTATATAGGCTTGCATGTAGATGCCAGAGGCCAGAGAAAGATGTCAGCTGTCCTTATTCTCTTAAGACAGTGTCCCTCTGGACCTGGTGCTAGGCTGGGGACCAGCAAGTCCCAGGCATCCTTTCTCCACCCCATAGTATTGGGGTTAGAGGCATATGTGTGAGTGCACCCAGTTCTTACATGGGTACCGGGGGATTTGAACTCAGGTCCTGATGTTCAGGCAGCAAATCATTTCCCAGCCAACATCCATCTTCCTTTTGAGACAGTGTCTTTCACTGGTCTGGAAGTCACCAAGTAGGCTAGGCTGTTTGACCAGTGAGCCCCCGGGATCTGCTGGGATCTCCACAGCTCTGGGATTACAAGCATGTGCCACCATGTCCAGATCTGCACATGTGGGCTCAGGAGGATCAAACTCAGGTCCTCGTGCTTGGGGGACAATCACTTTACAGAGAGAGCCATCTCCTCAGCCCTAGAAACCTTTTAAAAAAATTTTGGGTTTTTTTTTTGTTGTTGTTGTTTGTTTTACAAGACAGGGTTTCTCTGTGTATCTTTGGAGCCTGCCCTGTAACATACCCTGTAGACCAGACTTGTTTTGAACTCACAGAGATCCATCTGCTTCTGCTTCCCAAGTGGTGGGGCTAAAGGAATGTCTCACCACCACCCGACTAACATTTATTTATGTGCATGAGTTTATTTTTGTGCTGTGAGTGCCCAGTGCTCCAGATGTGGAGGTCAGATGATAACTTGTGGGAGGTGGTTCTGTCCTTCCACCAGGTGGGTCCCTAGGATCCAACTCAGGCCTTCAGGCTTCATAGCAGACATCGATACATGCTGAGCCGTGTCTCCAGCCCCCACTACTTTTTTTTCTAAGATTTATTTTTATTTTATGTGTGTCTGGACAGAGCGTTGGATCTCCTGGAAATGGAGTCACAGACAGCTGTGGGACACCATGTGGGTGTTGGGATTCGAACCTGGGTCCTCTGGAAGAGCAGCCAGTGCTCTTAACCACCAACCCATCTCTTCAGCCCTACCACTCCTCCTTGAAGTGACTCGCCACGTGGTCAGATGGAAAGGCTGGGTTCACTCACTCCATCCTTCTGCTGCGCTGCGGTAGCTGACCCCTGACCCCTGAACAAGCACAGATGCGTGCCCACCCGGGGACAAGTCTGGAAATGCGTTGACCATCATTTCGATGAGTGAGGGAGGGCATTGCAAGATGAACTGTGCTGAAAGAAAGGACACGGCTCCCCGAGGAGGGTTGTCACAGTACTTGGTCTGTCCTCAGGGTCCCATTCAGGGCCTCCTTGAGAAGGGAGTCCTTGAGGGGAGCACTGAAGGATAGTTAGAAGCTAAGGGGAGGGGAGGAGGTTGGTCCAGGAGACAGATTCCAGGCAGTAGGGCGGTCGTGGATCTGGCCATGGTGCTGGAGTGCCCAGGGGTCGGGAGAAGCATCAGGGGCCAGGGCAGGTGGCCTTGAAGGCTGCTGTTCTTGGGATTTAGACCTTGACCCAAAGAAAAATGGGTGCCACCTGTGTTTCACATAGAATGACATCGCAATCAAATGTACCAATCTGCTGCCATGTGGTGAGGACACTGAATGGGGACACCTTTTGGAAAAGCCTAGGCTGCTGTCGTAGTTAGGATTCTAGTGCTTCAAAGAGACACCGTGACCGCGACAACTCTTAGAAAGGAAAGCATTCATTGGGGTGGCTCTCTTACAGTTAAGAAGTTCAGTTCATCCTGGCGGTGGTGGCACACGCCTTTAATCCCAGCACTCGGGAGGCAGAGGCAGACAGATCTCTGTGAGTTCGAGGCCAGCCTGGTCTACAAGAACTAGTTCCAGGACTGGAACCAAAAAGCTACAGAGAAACCCTGTCTCAAAAATCAAAATAAAAAAAAAGTTCAGTTCATTATCATCACGGCAGGAGACATGCGGCGTGCAGGCAGACGTGGTGCTAGAGAAGGAGCTGCGAGTTCTATACCTTGATATGCAGGCAGCAGGGAGAAACTGTGCCACACGGGGAGTAGCTTGAGCATGTAAGAGCTCAAAGCACACCCCACAGTGACAAACTTCCCTCAACTAGACTACACCTATCCCTGAAAGGCCACACCTCCTAATAGGGCACTCCCTATGGGATAATCATTCAAACGCATGAGTCTGTGGGGGCCATACATAGTCAAACTACCGCAGTAGATGTACAATAGAGGCTTGGGGGAGATGCTGAGATGGGCGGGCCAGCCATGGGATGGATGGGTATGGGCAAGGGAGAGGGAGCTCTTCCCAATGAGTGCTGGGTTTCTAGGTGGTTTAGAGAGTCAGACTAGGGAGCTCTGAGTTGACAAGCTGAGGGGGAGATGTGTTTACGGCGCCCATGTGGAGATAGGTACAGCAGGACGCCCCACTTGGCACCAAAGGAAAGATTAAAGTAGAATATGGCATGATTGACAGGTGTGCTACGCCGCCTTGAGGATTGCAGGACTCCTCTTTGTTATAAGCCAGTAACGCACCCCCTGCCAGGGAGGTACCCCACAGTGGTGGCATGCATGTGGGAGCTGCCAATATCTTCATGGTCACCCAGGGAGAGAACAGGGTGAGGGGAGGGTCTGCGAGGGTATTGCGGAGCCCCCGGCCATCTTCAAAAGGGACTGGGAAGTAGAGTTATGAGGGAGAAAACCAAGCAGAGGCCTGGCCAGTGGAGGACGCATTCAGCGGTGTCAGGGGCTGCCAGGAAGGAGGTCACGTGGGCTGAGGCTGGACACTGGCTGCTGGGTTAGAGAACATTTGGTTGGCCTGACTTGGAAGCACGGGACAAAATCCAGAACATCCTGTGCTGAAGGAGACAAATGGGCGTCCTTCCAATGCTTTTTAAAAATTAGTTCTCTGAGAAAGGAGAAAGGTACGCCAGGCTGGTCTTGAACTCTTGATCCTCCTTCCACAGCCTCCCAGTATTTGGAGTCACAGAAATAGGGTTTTTGTGTTGTCGTTGTGGTGGTGTTATGTACCAAACTCAGGGTCAGAACTCTACCGTTGAGCTAGGTTTCCAGGCCCTCTTTCCTCCCCCTCCGCTCTACACGACAGGGTCTCATATAGTCCAGGCTGGTGCTGACTTCTCTATGTATCTGAGGATGGTCTTGAATTTCTGGTCCCCCTGGTTCTCTTTCCAGAGTGGTAGGATTGCAGTGCGCAGTACCGTGGAGGGCTGATACAGTTCTCGGAAGTGAGCACACGAGGCAAGTGTCTCCCAACAGAGCCACAGCCTGAGCTATAGTCTCTGCCCTACTTCTTGCAAGGATTTTCTTCCTAAGGAAACAGGCAGGCAGTTCAAGTTTGGGCCAGGATAAGGGAGGTTCTTCTGTTTGCTTTTTTTCCCCAAGAGCGTTTGGGTTGGGTGTGGGTTAGACCCTGTGTATAGGAGGGTACGGGGGGGGGGGATGGCTGAAGCTGACTTTCAATTCGCTGTTTAGTTAAAGGTGACCTTGAACTTCTGATCCTCCTGACTCCCAGGTGCTGGGATTATAGGTAGGTCACCACCATACATACATCTCAGGAAGGGAAATTGAGGCAGGAAGCCAGTGCAGAGAGCCTTGAATACTATGTAGACAATCTGAGAGTAACCCAATGAAGGTAGAGAAGACCAGTCAAGCTGCACCTGGGAATGGAGTTCAGGGAAGAGTGGAAAGTTTCAGTTTCTAAGGAGCTATAGGGGCAATTCTGAAGCTTAGGTAAAGCTAGGTTAACTCTCTCTCCCTCCTTCCCTCCATCCCCTTCTCTCTCTCCCTCTATCTCTCTTTCTCTCTCTCCCCTTATGATATGGCTTGACTGATTGATAACTCCTAGCTCAAGAGATTCCCCTGCCTCAGATACTTGACTAGCTAGGTCTACAGGCCCAGGCTCTGGGTTTTTGACTTTATCTTAGTGCCTCAGTTTCCAATCTATAAAAAAGGGGGGCAATCACAGACCCAATTCCTACAGTTGCTGTGTGGATTCCTGAGTCTGGTTTGGTCTTGTTGTCAAGGACTCACCCAAGGAGATGTTGAATGTTGAAAAGGCTGGCTTAGTGATCAGCTGCGAACAGGAAAGTTGCCGATGTTTGTAATGAACTGACCAGCAGGGGGCGGCAGATACCCACCGAGGGAGGACCACATCTGCATTGAATTATGGTACCCAAGAGAGCAATGCTGGGGACAGCTCTGAAGCCCCGGCCAGGCCGGTCAGGAATCTGTGAGAGGAACAGAGTAGGAATAGGACATACTACTCCTATCCCAGACTGGGTGAGAGCAACCAGGTGTAGCCCAGGAGGGAGGTAAGGACCAGACCTGGCCCGGTTTGGGGTCCGGGTGGGGGACTCTGTAGCGGAAAGGATGAAGAGACAGCTCTGGTTAAGAGCAACTGCTTGTGCCAGGTGGTGGTGGTAATACACGCCTTTAGTTCCAGCACTTGGGAGGCGGGGCTCTGTGAGATAGAGGCCAGCCTGGTCTACAGAGCTAGTTCTAGGACAGCCAGTGCAGCACAGAGAAACCCTCTCTTGGAAAACCAACAAGAACAGCACAACAAAAAAGAATAACTGCTTGGGTAAGAGGCAGGGCAGTGAGGAAAGGGAGCAGACCTGTCCCATGACTGAAGGAACAGAGTCCAGGCTAAGACGGGGGGGGGGGAGGGGAGCTGTGGAATGAAGGAGGCTGGGAGGGTCACCTGGGCTAGAAGTTAGAGTTGCCATCAGGGAATAGGGCACAGAGCAGGGTAAGGGGAAGGGCCCTAACAAGAGAAGGGGTATGGAGAGGATGGAGAGCGGGGGCAGACTGGATCCAGCAAGGCCGGGCTGGGGAGACCCTGGGGTGGGGACAGTGCCCCATCGCACTTGATCCTCTGGACAGTGAGTAGCATGGCAGCCTCTTCCCTTTCTTTTTCCCTTGTCATCCTTCCCTGTTATCTCAGAAGACGGTGGTCCAGAGTCAGGGATGCAAATCCATAGCAGGCTACAAATGCAGTCTCCTTGGGCTTGCGGATCGACAGCAATGGCCACGTGCAAGGTGGCCCTGGAGCATCTGAGGCCTCCAGCTGCCAGGGTGGGAAGAGCTCCCCACATTGTCATGCCCAATGCCTTATTGTATGGAAGAGAAAACCAAGACACAACTCCCTTGTGGCCGGGGGATGCCTTCCTGGAGATACAGCTGTTCAAGGGCAGGCACAGTGAGTCAGGTCAGGGCTGGAGCCCCCTAAGCTTGGACAATCCAGGCTTATTGACACCTCCAAGGGGAGTCTTTTCAGAATAAAAAATGCTGCCACACCTCCTTGGGAGCTTATGAAATCCTACGTCTCAATTCTAAAGCGAGGGTTCAGAAGAAAGAGGGTGCAATTAGCGTCTTTAATACGACTGGGTAATCTTACTTTCAAATTGAGAACAAACCGAGAGAACGCAATTATAAGCTCTTCTCACCCTGAACACAAAGATGAGAAACTTAGGCAAAGTATCTGTTAGCTCAATCCTGTGTTTATTTTTCTCACCAAATGGGGCTTATCCCAGATGAAAGAGCAGAATTTCGCCTTCTGAAAACGCAGCCATTAAGTTCTCCACGTTAATCAATGGACTAAGGGAGAGAAGTCACAAGATCACCCCGTTGCAGACATACATGCATAAGAAAGCTTTTCAGAAAGTCACCACCATTTGCATTTTCAAAAATCCTTAGAAAACCAGGAATAGAAAAAAAAAACTTAGCAAAAGTTGTATCATGGCTGGACATGTGGTTCAGTAGTTAGAGCACTGGCTGCTCTTGCAGAGGACCTAGGTTCAATTCCCAACACCCACACAGTGACTTAGAATCATCTGTAACTCCAGTTCCTGGGGATCCAATGACCTCTTTCAGACATACAGTCAAAGCACTTATACACATAAAATAATAAATAAATCTAAAAGATTTAAGGTATTAAGACCAGTGAGATGGTTAAGCAGATAAAGGAACTTACCCCTGAGTCTGGAGATCTGATATTGATTCGTGGGACCAATATGGTGGAAGAAAATCTAATCCCATAAGTTTTCCTCTGATCTCCACATGGACATTATGGTATTTATGTGTGTGTGTGTGTGAGTGCATGCACACGCGTGTGCAAACACACGGATGCACGCTCACACACATGCATGCACGCACTCACGCACACATGCTCACCCACACGCACGCACGTGCACGCATGCACACACACACACGCAAATACACAAATGTAATTTTTTAAGAAGTCGTTTGTAGTAATATGGGGCGGCGGCTGGGCTGCCTCCCCAACACCCAAGCCTCCTGCCCGGCTAGCTTTTGCCCTGAAATAATTACACGGACACTGTATTCTTTTAAACACTGCTTGGCCCTTTGCTCTAGCCCTTACTGGCTAATTCTCACATATTAATTTAGCCCATTTCTAATCATCTGTGTAGCGCCCCTAGGTGCGCTTACCGGGAAGATTCTAGCCTAAGTCCATCCTGGGTCGGAGCTTCATAGCGTGCGTCTTCCCTGGAGCAGGTAGCATGGCGTCTCTCTGAAGGCGTCTGCTCTGGAGAGGAGAGCTGTCGAGTCTGACCTCACTTCCTCTTCCTCCCGGCATTCTGTTCTGTTTACTCCTCCCACCTATCTCCTAACCAATGAGAGCCAAGCAGCTTCTTTTATTTTAACCAATGACCTTCCTCCATCAGTCGTTTAAAAGTGTGATTAAAGGCTGAGCATTGTTATATACGCCTTTAATCTCAAGCACTCAGGAAGCAGAGGCAGGCAGAGCTGAGTTCGAGGCCAGCCTGGGATGCATAACAAGTTCCAGGTTAGCCAGAGCTAAATAGTGAGACCCTGCCTTGGAAGACAAACAACAAAAGAAAGAAAGAAAAGAAAAAGGATAATATAAAAAGTGTAGCCAGAGCTGGGCGATGGTGGCGCACGCCTTTAATTCCATCACTCCGGAGGCAGAGACAGACGGATCTCTGTGAGTTTGAGGCCAGACTGGTCTACAAAGCAAGTTCCAGGACAGGCTCCAAAGCTACAGAGAAATTCTGTCTCAAAAAACAAAAACAAAACAAAAATTTTGTAGCCAAAATTTAAGGAAACATACATATCTTTAAACTTTATTTCTTTTATGTATATGATTATTTCATCTGCATGTATGTTTATGAACCACGTGTGTGCCGTGCCAGAGGCAATCAGAGAGGCTATTGGATCCCCTGGAACTGGAGTTACAGGTGGCTGTAAACCACCATGCGGATGCTGGGAATTGAACCCAGGCCCTCTGCAAGAACAGCTAATGCTCTTTACCACTGAGCTATCTCTCCAGCCCATGAAAAATACATATTTTTGAAGTATTTGGCATCAAGTCCAGGGCCTTGGACATGCTAGGTATGTGTTCTCTACCTCTGAGTTTTACACCCAGCTCAAGGGTCCTCTTTTGTTTGTTTTTCTCTTTCTAGGTTGGCCTTGAACTCATCTTGGTCTCCCAAATACTGGTATTACGGGCACACAGCACTGTGTGACCCAAATTAACGATTATTATTGTTACCTATAGGGTCTCACCCCAAAGCTGTCCCGAAGTTCCCTGTGTAGACCATGCCAGCCTCGAACATTTAGTGATCCTCCTTCTCCTCAGTGCTGGGATTGCAAAATAGTTTACTTATTTTTACTTTAGGTTCATTGATGTTTGTTTAGCTTGCGTGTATGTCTGCCTGTATGAAGGTGTCAGATCCCTTGGGACTGGAGTTACAGACAGTTGTGAGCTGCTATATGGATGCTGGGCATTGAATCTGAGTCCTCTACAAGAGCAGCCAGTGCTCTTAACCACTGAGCCATCTCTCCGGGTCCCCTAAAAGCCTATTTTTAAGGGAGATCAGGGACAGCTGAAGGTTGCCTGATGTCATGGTTACTAGTTCAGGTTGCTCTCAGGTTCTTGCTGACGTTCTGAAGAAATGTAAGGGTGGGAAGAGAAGAGGCAAAATGGTCATTACAGATTAAGTTGTTACCCACACAGAGAAACCAATACAATAATTATCAGATCAAAGATCCACCTATGAAAACTAATAGCACTTCTCCGTGTCAGCATGACTGCTAGAAAACACGGGAAAATAAAATACCGAAATACCCAGGAATCAGCTAGCGTCGTCCTGTCTCCTTTTCTCTCCCTTTCCAGAAGTCATCAGATGGGTGTTTGTGAAGAGGGACTTGGAGATGGGGTGGGGTTGGGTTGACCCTCCAGAACAGGAGCCTGGAAGCCTGTCTGGGAGACTGGTGCCCAGGCAGGGTGGGAATGGGCTGGGTGCTTACTAGTTCCTGCCGTTGAGAAGGGCCACACAGTGACATGCTCAGATCCTGCCTTCAAAATACTGTTCCCCACCAAAGACCCCTGGTCCCTTGAACAAATGGTAGAACCCAAGATTGGGGTAGAGAATGTAGAAAGGGGACCTTGGGTCATTTTCACAAGAGAGCAAGAAAGTGCCTGGAGAATGATGGGATTGACAGTTGTGGGCGGGTAGGGAGGGGAGACAGTTTTCTATAAGCGTGTAGTCCATGGTAGGTGGACCCTGCTTCAGCAGGTGGCCGGAGAGACGGCTTAGCAGTAAAGAACATTTACTGCTCTTGCAGGGGACCAGGGTTCAGTTCCTAGCACCAACACAGAGTGGCTCATAGCCATCTGTAACTCCAGATTTAGGGTATCTAATGCCTTCTGGTCTCTGTAGGCACCTGCATACACATGGCACACACACTCATGCGTGCACACACACACACACGCACACACACACGAATAATACCCTTAAAAAAGAGAAAATCGGGAGAGGGATGTGAGTGGGGAACCCAGGAGAAGTTGAAAGAAGGGTGCATGTGACTGGAATACATTGTGTGCTTATATTAAATTCTGAAAGAATAAATTTAAAATGCTATAGAATAATGAAAAAAGAGTGCTGGGGGGCCCGTGTTATAAGGAAAAGTTCAACTTGAGAAGTCTCTCACTGGTTAGCCAAGGGAGAATTTGGGGGCAGAACTGATAATGAAGGGTTCGGTTGACTAGACTAGAAAGCCAAGAGCCCAGTTGCAGCTGGATGAAACTAGAATAGTCTGTAGAATAGTCGTATAATTCTAGAGGACCAGTGCCACAGGGCCAAGGGGGACCGCCCAGCCAGTAAGTGCTGAGGCAGCGTGAGGACATGGCTTTATATACAACAGCCACGTAAAAAGCCAGCTATGGCAGCTGAGACCTGCACCGTTAGGGAGGTAGAGGCAGGAAACATCCAGGGCTCACCAGTCAGACAGCCTTGCCAAATCAGAGAGCCCCAGTTCACTGAAAGACCCTATCTCAAACAAAAGTGGAAACTCACTGAGGAAACATATATCTCTGGGTTCCACACACACTGTACACACCGTATAGACATGTGTATGTCCACACCTGCACTAAAAAAAAAAAAGACATTTTAAAAATGGTGAGTTATCCCAGCACTCAGGAGGCAGAGGCAGGCGGATCTCTGTGAGTTCGAGGCCAGCCTGGACTACAAAAGCTAGTTCCAGGACAGGAACCAAATGCTACAGAGAAACCCTGTCTTGAAAATCCAAAAAAATAAAAATAAAAATAAATAAATAAAAATGGTGAGTTGAGACAATAGAAAACAATAGAAAAATAGAAAAAAAATGAGAAAACCAGGGGTACATGTTGCAGCTAAGATGAACATTCCATGAAATAGGTTCTACACACCAAGGGGTAGCTTGGTAGGACCTGTCCGATGGCATCTCCATCGAGAGAGCAGAGCAGAGAGAGCCAACGGTGGGACACGGAATGTACTCGCTGACAGGAGCCATGGGAACAGAGTAGATCCTGAGGCTGGGGTTAGAGGCATGTACCACCATGCCCAGCTGGATTCCTCAGATGGTATTTTCTTGGTTCAGCAGGTTGAGGCATTTGCCACCAAGCCTGATGACCTGAGTTCAGCTGCCAAGACCCACATGGTAGAAAGAGAGAAGCAACTTCTGTGAGTTGTCCTCTGACCCTCTGGCCTTACACTTACACCCATGCACACGAAATAAAGCAATAAAATATTTCAAAAAAAATAATAGTTTTTCAGGAAGCCAGGAAGCTTCTGGTTATCTCCTCCTCCTCCTTCTTCTTCATAGTGTGTATGAGTGTTTTTTCATATTTTTTGCAATCCTTCAGCATACGAGTGTTTTGCCTGCATGTATGTCTGTGTGCCACATGTGTGCAGTGCCCTCAGAGAGGATCCCTGAAGCTGGAGTTACAGATGGTTGTGAGCTGCCACGTAGGTTCTGAGAATCTATCCTAAGTCCTCTGCCAAGAGCAGCCAGTGTTCTTAACCACTGAGCCATTTCTCTAAACTGTGTTTCCGGTTATCTTTTGGTTGGAAAATATAGTCTGAATAATTCAGTTTGTAAAAATGGAGTGTGTGTGTGTGTGTGTGTGTGTGTGTGTGTGTGTGTGTGTTTCACGGTCTAATATATGGCTTTTATGGAAAAAGCTGCATGTTTGCTTGACAAGATGTCAAGCAGGGCTGGAGAGATGCCCAGGGGTTACGAGCCCTCGCTGCTCTTCTAGAGGACCGAGCTCAGTTCCCAGCTTCCCAGTCAGGGAGCTCACAGCCTCTGCTACTCCGGCTCCAGAAGATCTCCCCTGTCTCTTCCAGCACCTGCACTCCCGTGCTCATACCTACAGACTTTAAAATAAATCTTTTTTTAAAGGAAAGAAACGCTCTTTGAATTCTCAAGTCCCATTTGTTGAGGACATCACTAACTGATCACAGAAACAAACTCTGATGTCACACCTCAGGGAACCTTAGAATCCTTCTCAACCCACTGGCAGGAGAAGGCCACTCATTATGGAACCCATATCCTGTCCAGTGTGTCTCCCGGGTCAGAAGTCTGACTGTGGGCCGTCAGATCTCAGCTCCCCTGTCTTTCGGTTCTCGGGAGCCCCATCTCCCTCAGATTTCTTGCCGGTACACACTGTTAATGACAGTCCTGCTGCCTACTGTGGAGAGGATTAAGTGAGAGCCAAGTGCTTAACTGAGTGACTGCCGCCCATCAAGCAAGCACCAGCCAGCCCATGCCCTCCTCTACCTGTATGCCTCCTTCCAACCTTGGGCACTGCCAGGCAACAGGAGAACCGCCTGCCTGTCCTCATCAGCTCCTGCTGTTGGCATCCGTACCCCACTCCCGTTCTCCCAGAGGCACCTCGCCCTCAGGAGTCCCATTGCACCAGGTACCACTGCCTCTAGCTGTAGAAGCAAAATCCTTGCAGCTGGGCATGGCTGTGTCACTTTGGCTAACCAATCAGACATCTCCCAGGCAGCTTTTGCAGTCAGATGAGGGACAGAAGGGTGATGGCCAGAAATGTAGTGTCTTAGGGTTGCTATTGTGATGAAACACCGTGACCAAAGCAACTTAGGTGGGAAAGGATTTATTTGACTTGCATGTCCACATTTGTGGTCTACCATTGAAGGAAGTCAGGACAGGAACTCAAGCAGAGCAGAAACCGGGAGGCAGGAGCTGATACAGAGGCCAAGGAGGAGTGCTGTTTACTGGCATGTCATTGCTCAGCCTGCTTTCTTATAGCACCCAGGACCACAGGCCCAAGGTGGCACCGCACACAATGGCTTGGGCCCTCCCCCATGATCACTAATTAAGAAAATGCCCTACAGGCTTACCTGCAGCCTGATCTTAGGGAGGCATTTCTCTCAACTGAGGCTCTCTCCTCTCTGATGACTCTAGCTCGTGTCAAGTTGACATAAAACTAGCCAGCACACCTGGTCTCTAATTTGGCTCTTGAGTGATGGTAGTAATTTTGAGGTAGGGCCTGGTAGGAAATCCTTAGGTCATTAGGTGTTTTCTTGATGGGAGTTGTGGGACTTCAGAATCAATCTCTCTCTCTCTCTCTCTCTCTCTCTCTCTCTCTCTCTCTCTCTCTCTCTCTGTCTCTCTCTGTCTCTGTCTCTCTCTCTCACCTGGCTAGAGGTGAGTGATTTTACCCTTCCATGAGCTTCTGCAAGGTGGTATCTGTCCCATCAAATCAAAGGGGCCAACCAGTTACAAACAGAAACCTCTAAAACCGTGAGCCAGAACAGACCTTTTCTCGTAAAGCTGACTTCCTCAGACATTTGTTTTAGTAACTGGAAAGCTGAGTGATACACGCTGAATAGCTTGGCATTGGCTCATGTCAAGCTTTTCCACGAAATAAACATTGGGGATGCTGTATAGCAGTTTCCTCTGCAGTTAAAGATTTCCGTCTTGGAGGGGAGTGTCTTAAGACATGGGATGTTGCCAGAAAGTGGATGGGTTATGTTGAGCATGATGTTTGTGGGGAGGTGAAACAGCAGGCTGTTTGAAGGGAAGGTGATGCACTCCATTCTGCAGAGAAGCCCTTTTTAAACACCAAACAAACAACTGGAAATAGCTTTAGGAAGTCCCTGAGGCTGACCAGATTCACTAGAGCCTCCCTCCCCAAGAACACACATGCAGGGGAGCCTGAGAACCTGATGTGGGATTCCCCTCTGTATGCTGTGAATATGTTTCATTACCGTTGTTTAATAAAGAATCTGCTTTGGGCCTATGGCAGCGCAGAATAGAGCAAGGCAGGAATTCCATGCAGAGATAGAGGAGAAAAGAAGGCAGAATCGGAGAGACACCACGTAGCTGCCAAGGAGACAGGTGCCGAACCGAACCTTACTTGTAGGCCACAGCCATGTGGCGATACACAGATTAATAAAAAATGGGTCAATTTAAGAAGAGTTAGCTAGAAATATACATAAGCTATTGGTCAAACAGGGTTGTAATAAACATGTATGTGGGATTATTTCCGGTCTGGACGACCAGGAAACAAACAAGCAGTCTCTGCTTACAAGAACCAATCTCAGAGGAGCTGAGCTGCCAAGAAGACTCAAAGAAGCCAAGCAGGAAGAAGCAGAAAGCAGCTGAGCCCCCCGGAAAGGACACTCCAGCCTGTGGAGCAGCCTGCAGGCTGTGCAGTGTGCTTCAGGTTCCCAGCTTTGTGAGCTGTCACCAAGGCGAGGTGGGTCTTGGTGACGCATTTGAGTCATTTCTGCTCCTGTAAGTAGCCTCTCACCCATATTCCTATAAGTAACCCCGTAAAACTCACTGGCTCACTAAGTTGGACTTTGGTGGCATCCATGCTTTGGTCTGTTTTGGGCACCCTAGGTTGTTAGTAGGTGTATGCGTGTGTGCGTGCATGCGTGTGTGTGTGTGTGTGTGTGTGTGTGTGTGTGTGTGTGTGTGTATTTAATCCTAGCCATTCTGAAGGTGTAAGATGGTATCTCAGAGTTGTTTTGATTTGCATTTTCATGATGGCTAAGGATGTTGAGCAACTCCTTAAATGTCTTTCAGCCATTTGAGTTTCTTCTGTTGAGAATTCTGTTTAGATCAGTATCCCATTTTTTAATTGGATTATTTGACATTTTGGTGTCTAGTTTCTAGAGGTGTTTGTATATGTTGGAGATCAGCCCTCTGTCAGATGTGGAGTTGGTGAAGATCTTTTCTCATTCTGAAGGCTGTCGTTTTGTCTTGTTGACTGTGTCCTTTGCCCATCCCAGGGTCCCCTAACCCTGCCTCTTCAGGGAGTCTCCACACATCTGCCCCTTTCTGTGCCTAAGCCTGTGTTAGAGATCAGGCAGCGGAGGAAGGAAAATGCCGGTTCATTGTTCCACAAATGAGCAGGTAATGCCGAGTTCCTCTCCAGAGCTGACCACAGGCAAATGTCACACCTGTGCTGATGGTACAAACTCAGGCGAATGCCCTGAGGTCTCAACCAACTGGGTCCTGGCTTTGGCACTCAGCCTGCTCTGGCCTCTCTGGTGTCTTTGCTTCCTGACCTCAGGGTTTTACAAACCATACAGGTTTTGGGAAAAGATAAGGCTCACAGCTGCCATCTGATTTCCACACGTGCTTTGTGACCCCTCAAAAACAAATTAATGTAGAAAATAAGTCATTGGCCTTTGTGGCCCCTCAAAAACAAATTAATGTAGAAAATAAGTCATTGGCTTTGTGTTGAACCAGCACTAAGAACCTTCTCGAACCCCAGAGGCAGGCTTGGTTTTTAAACACGTGCGTGGTTCAGAAGCGCTAAGTAACGCGGAACACAAAGTCACCCTTCTTAAAAAGTACGGAGTAAAGACTGAAGCACAAACTTTAACTCCTACCCAGCCATGTCTCTCCAGTGTCAAAGTATTCGACACATTACTACACGCGACTCGCCTGAGAGAGAAGGTCCCAGGAATAAGATGGCTGAACAAGAAGTGGCTGCTGGACTCTCACGGTGCGCAGAGGAACTTCCTGAAGACAATTCCTTTGCCGACGTGTCAGCCCTGGCTCTTCCACCGTTCTGAATGAGAGAGGGCACCTTCTGCCTGCATAGCCCAGGAGGGCGCCTTCCACTTGCATAGCCCAGGAGGGCACCTTCCACCTGCATAGCCCAGGACTGTACCCACTGGTCCCAGGGGGCTACTGGGCACTTAACCTGTGGCTACTGATGGGGGAACAGGATCTTCAGTGTCATTCATTTTTAATTAATTTAAATTTATGCATAAATCACTACCTGCGGCTGGTGGCTTCGGTGTTGGACAGTACAGCTGTGTGACTTGGGGGTTTTTAAGCCACATGAAAGGAAGCTGCAGACAGATGCCTGACACATCACCCCCAAGTGCTTGGGTTTCTGTAGCTAAAATAAGGACGCTTTCCTGCGTGGGCCGCTGTCACACTTAAGAGTTTTATCCCTAAAGATCTTTGCATAGTTTTAAAAAAATTTCATGTCTTAGCCAGGCAATGGTGGCACACGCCTTTAATCCCAGAACTCAAGAGGAAGAGGCAGGCAGATCTCTGTGAGTTTGAGACCAGCTTGGTCTATAAGAGCTAGTTCCAGGATAAGTTCCAAAGCTATAGAGAAACCCTGTCTCAAAAAGCCAAAACAAACAAACAAAAGGCTATGTCTTTACTTTTATTGGTTGAATATTTTGCTTTCATATATGTGTGTATGCCCATGTGTGCCTAGTTCCTGTGGAGGTCAGAGAAGACATCAGATCCCCTGGAATAGGAGTTACAAGGGGCTGTGAACCACTGTGTGGGTGCTGGAACTCGAACCCAAGTCCTCTGCAAGAGCAGCTAGTGCTCTTAACCACTGAGCCTTCTCTTCAGCCACTGACCTTAGCATAATTTATGCCTCCAGTGTGACATTGAAAGACTTCCTTGTGTCTATTGAGAATTTACAACCTATGGAACTCACCCCCTTGGGGCTGGTGTGATAGCTTAGTGGTTAAGAGTGTTTGCTGCTCTTGCAGAGGACCTGGGTTTGGTCCCCAGCACCCATGTTGGGTGGCTCACAACTGCCTAGAACTCTGGCTCCATAGAATGTTGTGCCCTCTTCTGGTCTCTGCAGGTACTGCACTCAATTGTAAGTATACATACACATAATTAAAGATAAAATAAGTCTTTAAAAAAAGAGGTGGTGGTGGGGTAAAATTCTAGGCCAGGTGTGGTGGCGCATGCCTGTAACCCCAGCATTTGTGAGGTGAATGCGGGAGGATCAGGAGTTCAGGGGCGTTCTTGGCTGCACAGTGAATTCAATGCCAGCCTGGACTCTATGATACCCTGTCCCAAGAAGCCAAACAAACAAAAAGAATAGAGTTCTAAATGCTTCTGTTATTTTTACAGACTTCTGAAGACAACCCACTCAACCTGTGGACATTTTTATCCCCCTAAAAAGAAGCCCATGTCCCTGGTGATCTCTCATCATTTCCCCCCACCCCCTCCTGTCCCCAGCTCAGGCCCACCCCAGGCAAACCCAGCCACTTTCCGACATCACGGATTTGCATACCCTAAACGGTTTTATTTAAATGGACTCTTTGTGTGGTCCTCAGACTCATTCCTTCTACTTTGCAAGGTTTTAAAATCCATGCTTTTTATAGCATGCACCGGTGCTTGAGGTAATGACCTGAGAAGGTGCCTCAGTTGGCAGAGCACTGGCCCAGCGTGCCCAAAGCTCTGTGTTTCAGCCCCAGCAGGGCACAAACCTGGAGCTGTGACACACGAGATGGGGATTCCCAAATTTAAGTCAGCCAGGCCAAGTCCCACAAACTTTCATGCCAGCACTTGAGGCAGAGGCAGGCAGATCTCCACAGCCACTTCCAGCCAGGGCTGCACAAGGACGAAAAATAATGCCCAAGTCATGGCATAGAATTGGAAGCTAGCTGGGGTGAAACTTACGTTACATTGGTAAATTATCGTGTACTATATGAGAAGCTGGGCTGCTCCTGCCCGGTTTCAGATCGAAGCATATTTGTCTCTGGGTCCTCACAGGCTCCTTGTTTGGGGCTGGGCTCCCCAGCTCTGTGACAGGGAAGGCAGAACGGCCTGAGAGCAGCTGGAGGGAGAAGCATTTCCGGCTAGAGATAGATATTGATTATCGATGGTATAAAAGTTCTAGCAGAGGCTGGAGAAATGGCTCAGTGGTTGAGAGCACTGGCTGCTCTTCCAAAGGTCCTGAGTTCAATTCCCAGCAACTGCATGGTAGCTCACAACCACCTGTAATGAGATCTGATGTCCTCTTTCTGGCCTGCAGGCATACATACAGACAGAACACTATATGCATAATAAATAAATCTGGGAAAAAAAGGAGTTCTAGCAAACGGAAAGTATTCGGAATCTCCACCATGGACAGAAAGCTCACATGAGGGCTCCAGTTACCTGCCTTACTTTCCCCAGTTAGTATCTGCTGGACGCTTTGAGTTCTGAATTTGGTCATATTTTGTTCTTTCCCTCACTACCCCCTCGCTCTTTTGCTCTTTACTCTTTTACCTTGGCTTGTTGTATGCTCAATAACTTTCACTCAGAGCTGAAAATATGGGTGTCACAGGTCATTCTCCAGGATCTACAGAACACTGGGCTATATGAAATCCTGTCTGAGATAAAACAACCACAGCAAAATCCATTTGCTTTTTAAAGCACTTTACAGTGTACACTCCAGCGCCTCTAGGGCACTCGCATTGGTGGGCAACAGTCTCAGGCAATCCCTGCTGCTATAACAAAATACCCTGGACCGGGTAGTTGATAAATCATGGATGTCGTGGACTAGACACGAAAATCTGTCTAGTCCACGACATCCATGTTGGTGTTTGGTGCGGGCCTGCTTCTGGCTGGTGGTATATTCTCTGTGTCTGCAACGGCAAAAGGGAATCAGTGTCTCCTTCAGACCTGTTGTAAGGATGCTAATGCGTTTGTCCCAGAACATTTTCATCACCCCCCACAGACTCCCTGTTCTGGTTCAACAGTCACACTCCCCACCCCTACTCTCTGCTCTCGGCAACCTGAACCTGCTTTCTCTCTTTGGGCCCAAAGTCCTTTCTAACACTGCTTCCAAATAAACACAGTGTAGTGATATTTTATTTATATTTTAATAAATAGAACTTGCCTGAAGATCAGAATCCAAAACTAAACCACTAGAGGCCAGGGAGTGGTGGCATACAACTTTAATCCCAGGACTCAGGAGACAGAGGCAGGTGGAGCTCTGTGAGTTCAAGGCCATCTTGGGTTACACAAGACTGATCCAGAAACAGATCCAGGTGGTGCTGGCTCAAACCAGTGTTTGGGAATCACACATCTTTAATATAAGCACTAGGGAGGTGGAGACAGCAGCGATGTGGCTGGGCGGAGAGAGGAATATAAAGGGGAAGAGACAGGAAATCTCGAGTGTGGAGTCTGAGGATTCATGGAGATGTTGTACCTGCATCACACAGGACCCCTAAACAAGACCACCACAGATCCAGTATCCGGCGCAAACACACTGGGTTTATTGATTACAAGTTAGCTAACTTGGACTGAAATCCAACACTCCGACACAGCAGGTGAGGGAGAACTCTCAGGGTAATGGGTTTTTAAAGGGAAAAACCACAAGCAGGGTGGCACAAGCCTTGGCGTTTCGGGATTGGGTAAAAGTAGACAACTTTTGAATTCGTTGGTTGGGGTATAGAGGAATTTCAAACAGTGGCTGTCAGCAGACAGGAATTTTGAAACAGCAGTTAATCAGATACCTACAAGGACGTTTGAAGCAAGCGGATGTTGTCTGGACACCCTGGTGGGTCACTTTGACCAGGGCTGACACAGTTTCTTGGGAATGTTTATGACTTTGCTGGGCTGCATTCACCCCCCTCCCCCAATTAGGTCCTGTCTAAAATGGAGTTCTTTCTCAAAATGGAGTTTGTCCTGCTCTTTCAGAGACAGATCTCTCCCTTTTGGTCTGAAGATTTGGTAGAAGTAAAAGGTCTCTCTCGTGGTTGGCTGCTTTGTTTTTCTGATCTTCAGCTTGAGCACCAATATCTGTCTCTGGGTTTTTATTATTTCTGCAACAATGTAGTCTGACTTTTTACATTTGGGTTCCTTCCTTCAGCACAGTTTCCAAGAACTTTCCAGCTACAAGTTCTAGTACATGCCTGTAATCCCAACATCTGGGAGGCTGAAGTAGAACCTGAAGGTCAAGGTTGTCCTCAGCTACAGAGTAAGTCTGAGGGCCAGCTTGGGTTACCTGAGACGCTGTCTCAGAACAAATAAACAGAAACGTGAATGTAGCTGTGCTTCGCTGTGAACAGCACACTGGTGTGTGAGTGTGAGTGTGTGCAGGTGTGTGTGTGTGTGTGTGTGTGTGTACCAGCTTTTGCTGCTTCATGAGTTGATGGACATTTGAGCTGTTTCTACCCCTTGGCTACTATGGGCAGTGCTGTTCGAAACACCAGGGTAAAACTTTTCATCTTTTGTTTTGTCTTGTGTTTGTATTTTTGAGACAGTCTTATTATGTAGCCCAGCTGGCCTTAAACTTGGTATCCTCCTGCCTCAAGCTCCTGAGTGCTGGGATCAGCCGTGTGCACTACCGCCGTTCCTGGTGGGATGACGTTACTGTTGAAACGCTGGTGTGAACTCTTGATTGTCCATCCAGGGGTGGCACCACCGGGTTATGGCAATCAGGTCTTTCCTATTCTGAGGGGCTGTAGCCCAGCTGTCCCAGGCTCTGGCTTGTTTGTTCACAGGCAGTGGGCAGATTCCCATCATCTGTGACATCAGCTGTAGCCACCCTACAGCGGGACTGTGGCACCGTGGGACTTTCCATCGTTCCACCTTGGTCTTCACTTGTATTTCCCAGGGACTGTTTACTATTTTTTGTTTTGTTTTTGCTGTGACAACCAAATGTACTTTTTTCGCTTTTCTCTTCCATGCCACTGGGCCACATCCCCACCCCTTAGACTGTGTCAGGCATATGTTCTGCAAACCTTTACTCTGTGGTCTTTCTTAATTTCTTGTGTCCTTTGATGCATGCGAAATTTTAATGTCAAAGAAATTTCCTTTGTCTGTTTTCTCTTTTGTAGTCTGTGCGTCTGGAGTATGCTTAAGAACCCATTTCGAAACCAAAGCTCACGGCCAGTGGGCCTTCTCTTTTCTTTCTAGAACTTTACAGTTTAACATTGTATATTTTGACCTCTGACCTAATTTCAGTTAAATTTTGCATATTGTGCTAGACTTTTTGCCACTGTGACAAATTCCTGAGGAAAAACGACATAAGGAAAGGATTTGTGTCCGTTTCTGAGTTTTCCCCTTGTGGCCAGCTGGATTCCTGCTCTTAGGACCATGGTCAGGCAGGAGACTATAGGCATGAAAGGCCAGATGCCTGCCAGAAAGCAGCAAGAGACAGGGACACTTGGAACAAGACATAACTTCTAGACTGGGCGGTGGTGGTACATGTCTTTAATCCCAATCAGGGCTACACAGAAAAACCAAAAGAAAGAAGAAAGAAAGAAAGAAAGAAAAGAAAGAAAGAAAGAAAGAAAGAAAGAAAGAAAGAAAGAAAGAGGGAGGGAAGGAGGGAGGGAGAAAGAGAGCTTCTATAAGAACAAGTCCCTGGTGACCTAGTTCTTCCAACCAGGCCATACCTCCAAAAGTCCCCATTTTTTTATTTTATTTTTTTTTTAGGAAGAGGTTTTCTGTGCCCACGAAGTCCCCATTTTCTTCTACACAGTCTTGGCTATTCTGGAACTCACTATGTAGACTAGGCTGGCCTTGACCTCACAGAGATCCTCTGTCTCCTGAGTGCTGGGATTAAAGGCTTGAGTCACCACTGTGTCTGGTGAAGATTTATTTATTTTTATTTTATGTATATGGGTGTTTTTCCTGAATGTATGCTTGTGTACTGTGTGCATGCCCGGTGTCCATGAAGGCCAGAGAGGAGAATTAGATCCTTTGGATCCAGTTTGTTACAGACAGTTGTAAGCTGCCATATAGATGCTGGGAATTGAACCTGGGTCTTCTGTACTTAGCCAATGCTCTTAACTGCTGAGCCATCTCTCCAGCCCGTTCCAAACTGGGTCTAACTAGACACCACCCCCCACCCCCCGAGTTGAGCATCAAGCTTTTAACACGGCAGGCTCGTGTGTGTGCAAGGCAGAGAGTCATGTCTCAACAACAGCACACACGATGTGAGGGAAGGCTTTCACTTCATCCCTAACTGCCAAGCCATCTCACGAACTGAACTTCCTTGTCTACCTAGAGCAGAGGGTTGCAGGAGTCCGTTGTTGCAAAGCTCTTCTCCAGGGAAGTCTCCAGGCACTGACCTGAGACACCAGGACAGTCCAAAAATAAAATTATGTCAAGCCTTACCGTCCATTTAGGGAAGCCTCAAAATGGCCCTTCTCCCACACCTTTGTCTAGAGAAGCCTAGAAATCTGGTAGCATCTGTGCAGTGAACTGTCACTAAGTGGTACCCTGAGTACATGCAAATAAACCTGCTCTGCTCCCAAGAATTTGCCTATGGGCAGGGGACTTGTAGATTGTGACTGCTGGGTTCAAGTCAGAACCATTTACCTCCATAAATCTACTTCCTCCTCCTGCTCCTTCCCCTGCCCTGTTCTCCTCCTCCTCCTGGTTTTGCTGCTTCTCCTCCTCCTGCCTTCCACCTTTCTTCTTCTCCTTCTGCTCCTCCTCCTGCTTCTCCTCCTGCCTTTCACCTTCCTTCTCCCTCCTCCTGCTTCTCCTCCTCCTGGTCCTCCACCTTTAATGGCATTTCATTTGTATTTTAATAAATAAAGCTCGCCTGAAGATCAAAGAGTCAAACAGTGCCACTGGTCAGCCTTATAGAACAGGCAGTGATAACACACCTTTAATACCAGTAGCCACACTAGTTTGCCGCAGAAACTGGGCAATGCATGCCTTTAATCCCAGTGGTACACCTCTTTAGTCCAGCCATAGAGAGAATTATAAAACGGGAGGAGACAGCTCACAGTCTCAGTCTCATTCTGAGATTCTTGGAGGCAGGGTCACCATTTTTGGACTGAGGTCAAGGTAAGAGCCAGTAGCTGGCTATTTTGCTTTTCTGACCTTCAGGTTGAACTCCAATTTCTCTCTCTGAGTTTTTATTACTTGTGCATCAATTGGCACCCAACAAGGGGCACAAATTTAGGAAAAAGTCATTTGTATGAGGCTTTTCAACCACCAGTCCAGGCCAGAGCTGGGACTGGAATCCCAGGTCTAGGGATTGGAACCCAAACCTAGCCACCTGGGTCAGGAAAAGCACCCATCCACCAGGGCTTAGCTTCCTCTCTTGCTGTGCCCGTTCTTGCCAGCACCCTGTGGGGCACCCACATGGCTTTCTGTGGATCCTATGGTCCTATGGCTGCCCCAGCCCCGTGTGTGTGTGTGTGTGTGTGTGTGTGTGTGTGCAATTCCCACGTGGTTACTGCAGCTTTCCCCTACTCATGTGACCCCTGTGCAACTGCTGAATGACTGCTCTGATTGGTAACTCTTTAACAAAATTCTGTTCAGTTTGGATTTGAGTTCTTCTTAGAAAATACACAGGTTTTTCTGGTCCATATCGTTATTACATCTTAAAAGTTTCAACCAAACCAACATTTTAACAGAGGCTAGTCATTTGCTAACTATAATTTTTTTTGCAGTTTGTATACCACTCTTAAGATAATGCAGATAATATTCCCATCCAAAAATTTAATAATCTTTTTTGTTTCTATCATGGATGAAATTCTAGGAGAGGTATATATGACCTACCTGGGATATATACATTCTTAGCCATAGCTGCTATCAATTTGATAATTTATATTTTATCTTTAAAGAAATGGTTTGATAACAGAGTCAAGAATGAGAAACTTTTAGAAGTGATCCAGACTTTACAGACTAGTAGTGAGAAGTTGGCTGAAAGGATTCATACCACTGAAAATGATAGCCATAGTTTGACAGACAAAATTCACTCCAGGTCAGCGGGTCATGAGACCTTACAAAATGGTTTTGAGAGATTATCTGAAAGGATTCATACTGTTGAAATTGACAAACAAAATCTGTTATAAAGTTATGACAAGCTAGCAGATAGAATACCACTCCCAGAAGGCAATCTGCACACCATCTATCCAAATAATCTCTAAAGATGAGAAGAGATCATTAATGGGAAAATTTAAAAACTTGGAATCACATATGCAGAATGAAAACCAGAAATTAATTTGTCTGATGAAATCATTAGAGATATTACAGGTCAAGAGATTCAAACTTTACAAAAGATAGTGGTAAAAAGTTTTGAATCAATTGAGAAACTTGTCAGAACTGATGAACAAGGAGAGGAGGTACAGGCAAAAGACAATAGTAAAGATTTAGCATTGCCTGTACCTCTCAGAGTCAGGGATGACTTACCAAGAGTTTTAGCTACTTAGCTTGTTATTACCTCTGAAAAGCCAACAAATACTCAATGCCCAAAAGGATATACAGATTGTGAATGGGAACCTATATGCATGAATCATCTAAAAGATATTAAGCAAGCAGTAGTATCTTATGGCATGCATTCACCATATATGAGGAAGTTGGTAAAGACATGGGCTTCAAGAAATAAGGTCACTCCACATGATTGGATTCAACTAGTCTCGGCTGTACTAGGCCATGGTCCACAGCTTCAGTGGAAGAATTTTTTTGTTTGTTTTGTTTTTCAAGACAGGGTTTCTCTGTAGATACGGAGCCTGTCCTGGAACTAGCTCTTGTAGACCAGGCTGGCCTCGAACTCACAAAGATCCGCCTGTCTCTGCCTCCCGAGTGCTGGGATTAAAGGCGTGTGCCACCACCGCAGGACTCAGTGGAAGAATTTTTGAAGAGAAGACTTTAAGGCCCTTGAACATCAAGATAGAGTCTGAGGTTTTGAGGCCTCCCAAGATCAAATTCTTTTTTTTAAAAAAAAGATTTATTTATTAAGCATACAATGTACTGCTGGCAAGGAAGGCACCAGGTCTCATTACAGATGGTTGCTGGGAATTGAACTCAGGACAAATTAGAAGATTTAAGTAATGAGGAACAAAGCCCTTATGATTCTGTCTAAAAGTCAGAATTATATGCTATTCTCATGGTACTAAGGGATTTAAAGAACCTCTCAATATAGTTACTGATTTGCAATATGTAGAAAGAGTTGTCTTGTGTTGAAACTGCTAAATTTATACCAGATGATACAGAATTGACTTCATTATTCATTCAGGTTCAAGATATAATCAGGACTAGGCTTTATCCCATATACATAATACACATCTGATCCACCCTCCTCTACTACCCTTTCTGTATTTCCTCCACCCTCAGCAAGCACTTCAGTAGGCCTTGGCTCCTCTTGGGAAGGAGTGACCCACACTTTCATTCCTGACAGGTCTATACCCTTTTGTCATCCTGCCTGAATTGTGGGGTAGCTGTTTCCCACTGCTATTAATCAGAGGACATTGCAGCACCTCAATCCCACGACAAAAGATGCCCTAAAGGACCGCCTGCACATCAAACGTAATCCTTCTTACCTCCGTTGTGGAGAAGCAATCCAGCTTTCCCTTGGTAATCTGGACCAATCACCCCTCCTAACACTGTTACTCTTTTCTTGGCCTTTTAGTTTAAGGGCATCAGAAGCCCAAAGGGACCAGGGGAAAATCTGAGCTTTCAGTCCAATGGGATGTTTGGTGTGGCTCCTGACAGGAGCGCTTTCTCTCTTCTGGAACTAAAACTTCTAGGTTAGCAGAATTTAAGTTCTTGGGAACAGGAAGCAAACATTTTTCTAGTGGGTCACTAGGGATGACACTGAGTGGAAGAACCCTTTCCCACCCCCTAATTCCTGGGCTATAGATCCTGGCTACGGAAGAAACATTACATTGGATGCTAACTCAAAGCATATACCTCCTTCTGGAGAACCCTGACCCAGCCCTCCAGGCTGCTGCCATCTAATTGATATTATAACTAGTGTTTTCAAAAGACCATTCCAGCATCTTATCAGGCCAGGAGCTTCAGGATGGTGAGGAACATGGTAAGACCAGTTGTAGTTGATTTCCTCACTCTCTGGGGGTCCACCACCCAACTCCCAAATAAAGACACAGAAGACTTATTCTTACTTATGAAAGCCTGGCTTTAGCATGGCTTGTTTCTAGCCAGCTTTTCTAACTTAAATTATCCTGTTTCTCTTTAACTATGTTCCACCTCTGACTTATCTTTTTTCATTCTATATATCTTTCTTTCCTTTTTACTCCACAGCTGGCTGTGTGACAATGGGGTGGCTGGCCCCTGGTGACCTCCTCTCCTCTTCCCTCTCCTCACTGCCTCTTCTAGTCCCCCCTATTTATCTCTCCTGCATAGCTCTTAGTCATTTAGCTTTTTATTAGCTCATTCAGCTATTTTAGGCAGGCAAAGTAACACAGCTTCACGGAGTTAAAGAAATACAACACGAAAGAACGCAGCCCATCTTTGCGTCATTAAGCCAGTATTCCACAGCATAAATGAATGTAACATATATTAAGCTCATATCCCACAACATCCTGTGGATTCCACGATTGTGGGCCCACTGTAACACTTCTCTGGCTGTGAAGTGAGTTCCTTGGTCGGAAGCAATACTGTGTGGAATACCATGTTGTTGGATAAGACATTCTGTAAGCCTATGATTGGTGGTTGTGGTAGAAGAATTAGGTGCAGGAAAGGCAAACCCATAACCAGAATAAGTAGCTACTCCAGTCAGGGCAAAGCATTGTCCCTTTCATGGAGAAAGTGGTCCAGTGTAGTCAACCTGCCATCAGGTTACTGGCTGGTCATCCCAGGGAGTAGTGTCATACTGGGGGTCAAGTTTGGTTTCTGCTGTTGGTGGATCTGGCATTGCTATAGCCAGGCCAGCTTTGGTGAGTGCAAGCTCATGATGTCGAGCCCATGCATAATGGCCCATCTCTGGCACCATGGCCACTTTGTTCACTGGCCCACTGGGCAATGGCAAGGACGGCTAGGGAAGGAGCTGGCTGTCCACAGAATGGGTCATCCTGTCTGTTTGATTCTCTTTCTCTGCTGAAGTTTATAAAATAATTTATGTTTTTATTTTTATGTGCATTGGTGTTTTGCCTGCATGTATGTCTGTGTGAGGATGTTGGGTTCCCTAGAACTGAAGTTACAGACATTTATGAGCTGCTGTGTGGGTGTTGGAAATGGAACCCAGGCCCTATGGAAGAACAGTCCATATTAACTACTGAGTCATCTCTCTCCAGCCCCCTGAAGTCACCTTTCGATGAACATTCACATGGGACACAGGCACATTTACATCCTTTGCTCACTTGGAGAAATTCAGCCACACACTACTTCACATGTCTCTCTCGCCAGTTTCCAACCGTGCTCCTTCCAAGTCCATGATCACCCAGCCAATCCGTTGGCTACAGCCCATGAGTTAGTAAACAACCATACATTTGGCCATTTCTTCTTCCAAACAAAATGTGTGACCCCACTCCTGGTACCAATTTCTGTTTTGGTTAGGGTTAGTATTGCTGTGATGAACACTATGACAAAAGCAATTCAGAGAGGGAAGGGTTTATTTGGCTTCCCCTTCCAAGTCACTGTTCATCATTGAAGGAAGTCAGGACAGGAACTAAAGCAGGGCAGGAACCTGGAGGCAAGGGCGGATGCAGAGGCCATGGAGGGTGCTGCTCACTGGTTTACTCCTTCTGGCTTATCCAGTTTGTTTTAGTGTACACCCTAGTACCCCCTGCCCAGAGGTGACATCACCCACGATGGGCTGAATGCTCCTACATCAACCACTATTTAAGAAATGCCAGGCATAGCATTTAATCCCAGGGAAGGATTAAATCCCAGGGAGACAGAAGCAGATGCATCCCCCTGTCACTTCCAGACCAGCATACATAGTGAGTTTCAGGACAGCCAGGATTACAGAGAGAGAGAGAGAGAGAGAGAGAGAGAGAGAGAGAGAGAGGCTTATGGAGGCATTTATTGTTTTCAATTGAGGTTTCCTCTCCGATGATCTAGCTGTGTCCAGCCAGCACAGGAGGCTTTAGTCCATCGTCACTTGGTCCTATTGCTTTCAGGTCCATGGTAAAACAAAGCCCAGAAGAGAAGAAGCAGGGCTGGGACCCCAATACCTGTCTAGGTCCAACTCCTTCTCAGTAGTGTCACAGGATGGGGACCAAGCCTTCAACATGTGGACTTAGGGGAATATTCAAAAATCTAACCAAGAGCAGTGGTCCCTCAGTAGGAGTGGGGCTGGGCCATGGCATGATCAGATGTGTCTTTTTTTTTTTTTTAAGATTTATTTATTACGTATATAGTGTTCTGCCTGAATGCACACCTGCTCACCAGAAGAGGGCACCAGATCTCATCCTAGATGGTTGTGAGCCACCATGTGGCTGCTGGGAATTGATTAAACTCAGGACCTCTGGCAGAGCAGCCAGTGATGTAAATCTCTGAGCCATCTCTCCAGGTCCCAGGAGTGTCTTGAAAGGGAGAGCAGGGCCACCCAGAGTCGAGAGGAACCCTCACAACCATTCTGGTGAGCAACTGGCTGTCCGGACCTGGGGCAGTGAACGGAGATGGAAGAGATGTCAGGATTGGGACATTTTAAGCAATTTTCAGTAAGATCGCCTGGAGTTGGGGATGATCATGAACCTGGGGAGGGTGGAATGAGGAAGATGCCCTGATCTATGGATTGAAAGGACTGAGGGGCTTAGGGTAGGCGGGCTCTAGAGCAGCGGTTCTCAACCTCCCTAACACTGCGACCCTTTAATACAGTTCCTCACGTTGTGGTGACCCCCAACCATAAAATTATTTTGTGCTACTTCATCACTTGTAATCTTGCTACTGTTATAAATTGTAATGTAAACATCTGATATGCAGGCTATTCGATATGTGACCTCTGTAAAAGAGCTGACACCCCCGCCTCACCCCACCCCCCTCCCGCCGCCGCCACCACCACCAAGGGCTTGAAAACCACTGCTTTAGAGCCTTATTTTGAAAAAGAAGCTGAGTTTCTGTGCTGGGAAGAGATGTGGTAGCTCGCACTGCTCAGAACACCTGCACTTCTGGCAGGGTGCGGGGGAGGGGGAGGAGAGAGAAGGCGCCAGGGCGGAAACCCTCCCTTGCCGGAAACCCTGCCCATCTCACAGGGAAGACTGAGCCAACAAGGCAGAAGTGGAGACACAGCTCCAGAGACTTCAGAAAAGCAGTTTCCTGTGGTAGTAATCCCACTCGGAATGACAGACAGGTTCCCATGAGCCCAGCCTGGGGAGAGTTCCAGGCTAATGGGAGACACACCCGAAGGCACCTTAGGTTGCTCTCTGGCATCTACATACATGTGCACACATGTGCATACACACAACACATATGTAGAATGGTAACCTGTTTCTCAAAAAAAAAAAAAAGTGCTGGGAGGTGAGAAGACCTTACTGTGAGGATTTCTTTTCCAGATTGATCTGAAAGGCAAGTGAATCTTTGGTCTTAAAAAAGCTAACCTAGGTATAGACAGGGGACAAGCTCAAGGACACTTCAATGTGAGGTTCCAGCTGCAGCCTGGCCTGTCTCTCCAGTCCCTTGGGGGCAAGACAGGAAGTGGGAACCCAGTGAAGGAGGTTGAAATTGGTCCTGCTGCTCCTCGGGTGGGGAATGGGATGGGGGAGGTAAAAGATTCCAGAGAGGGTCTTGGCAAAGCTGGGATTTCATCTTGGTCCAAAGCATTCACACACTCCCATCACACACCCCTGGGGTTAAAACTCCTCAGGCCAGGGAAACAGCTAGGCTTGCTTAGCAGCCGGCTGGATAAGCAGCCCTGAGCGTCACAGAAGTTTGAAGAAAACTTCTGGGAGAAGCGACCTCAGAGGAGTGCCCTGAGCACGGTCAGTATCGACGCTGTGAGACTTTGTGGTCCCAGCGTAGAGATGGACCACCCCTCCTCCCCACAGGGCTCAGAGTCAGGGGCGGGTGAGGTAAGGAGACCCTTCACCCCCACATCCCAGAGTGTGAGACCCTAAAAGCCAACAGCAGGCACTGGACCCAGTACACAAGATCACAGGCCACAGCCCCACGTCATTAGAGGTTGCTGGTCTCAGATTTAGCCTGTCACAGCCTTCAAAGACTGCGCTAGTGTTCACGGCCAACCCCCACCCTCACTCCACCCCCACCTAGCACTCTGAATTCACAAGATTCTGGGAGACGCTTTGCAGGGTGCTCACAGCCTTGCTGTCCAGCATAAGACCCCAATGTGCTCTTAATGACCCCAATTCTCAGGCCAGGGAGGCTTTTCTGTTTTCAATTTTCTCTCCTACCGGAGTCAATACACCACCGGCGCTCCCTGTTATTTGCTAAAGTCCAGGGTAGGCAACAGATTGGAGGTAGACTTTACTGTTGCATTTTGTATTCATGGAAACCTGAGCTCACGATTGCCTTCTATTTATAGCAAGAGAGATAGGCTTTCCAGCTCCTATTTAATTCTAAAATAAATCTATTGGTGTTAAAAAAGAAAGCCACCGGAAGTAACATAGCAACCAAGTTTCAGTTTGGGTGGTGGGGCGAAGGCGTGCCATCTACGGGGACAGGGAAAACAGCTGTCTAAAATTTGAGAGAATTTTCTAGAAGAGGAAGTGCCTTGCCTCCCACCCAGTGTCATGGACTGGAATTCGCCCTGTTGGAGTCCCTGTCCCGCTTCTTTCCAAAATACCCCGAAGATCAGAGAACTTTCCTTTTGGCCCAGCACCAACTGGCAGAGATCTGCTAGGGAGCAATTAACAACGTGGTATTGTTTTCAGGGGACCTGTTTCCTGCCTCCCCCCACCCCAAACCTTGGGAAAAAAATATATAAACAAATCACCAGGACTCAGTCAACACTGGTGGCTCATGCTCACAGCTCAGGTTTCGTGATGCTTCAAGCGACAGTAATAAAGTAGATGACAGAGTCTAGGGAAAGAGGGAGAGGGAGACTGAGAATGTCTGCGGGGTGGGGAGTGGGGAGGTAACGAGATAGAACATTAGCTAGGACCAGTCATTCCGATGTTGGGGACCCGACTCCTGGCTCCAGGGCCCACTCTGGACCTTAGGTGGCCTGTTCTCAACCGTGCCTCTTACCAAACTCTCCCTAGGTAATTCCAAACATAAATAGCATTAAGTCACAAATGCATACCTAACAAGTATGCCAAAATTTTTAAGCCTCGGTAAGTTCACTGATTGCAAAACACTAGATAAGACTGTGTAAGTTGGCTTTTGTTCTCACCACTTTGACTTGGTCTTTTCTTTTCAGACTGTAGCGATCTTCCTGGTACTCTAGAGAGTTTTAAGATTTTTAAATTTTATGTGTGTATTTGTTTGTGTATGTATATATATATGTGTGTGTGTGTGTGTGTGTATTTCTAAGTATGTATGTGTGTATGTGAATGTTTATATATATGTGTGTATATGTATGTGTGTATATATGCTTATGTATTCACGTACGCATGTTTGTATATATGTATGTGTATATGTGTGTGTGTGTATTTCTAAGTATGTATGTGTGTATGTGAATGTTTATATATATGTGTGTATATGTATGTGTGTGTATGCTTATGTATTCACGTACGCATGTTTGTATATATGTATGTGTATATATGTGTGTGTGTTTGTATGTATACGTGTGACTGTATGTATGTATGTGTATGTATGTGCTTCAGTACCTCCAGTTCCAGGGGATTTGGCACCCCACAGACACACATGAGTGTGGAGGTCATAGGGCATCCTGCAGGAGTCTGTTTTCTGCTTCCATTGTACAGGTCCTGGGTATTGGATGCAGGTCCTCAGCCTGGCAGCAAGTGCCACTTGAGCCATCTTACTGTCCCTGGACACATTGTTTTAGAGTGACCACTAGCAGCAAAGGGAGGGTAGGGTGAGGACAGCACAAGGGGTGGGGTTGGGCCAGCCCAAGGGCTGCTGCTGTGCCTGTCCAGGATTAGAATGCGGAACTGTCTTATTTTTATGTCCCTTGGTGTGTTGTCTTCACGTGTGTCTGTGCGGGTGCCAAATCTCCTGGGACTGGAGTTACTGACATTTGTGAGCTTGTCACCTGTGAGGGTCTTTGCAGTCAGACTTCAGGCCAGTGAGTCAGGGACCTCTCCTGTTCCCTACCTCCAGCTGATCGTCAGGCTAGCAATTATTCCAGTTTATTCCATGGAAGCCCCCTGCAGTACTGCATGGGGAGATCTGGATACAGAATATATTCCTTCACTGGCAGAGAAAAAGATTAAAGAATAAAGAGTAGGCTGGGCAGTGGTGGCATACATCTTTAATCCCAGCACTTGGGAGGCAGAGGCAGGGTGATCTCTGTGAGTTCGAGTCCAGCCTGGTGTATAGAGCAAGTTCCAGGACAACCAGGGCTATACAGAGAAACTTTGTCTCAAAAAAGAAACAACATCAACAAAGAGAATTTAGAAAAGAATAAAAGGGGGCTGGAGAGATGGCTCAGTGATTAAGAGCACTGGCTGTTCTTCTAGAGGACTTGGGGTTCAGTTCCCAGTACCTACATGACAGCTCACAACTGTCTGTAACTCCAGTCCCAGGAGATCTGGCACCCTCACAGACATACATGAAGACAAAATACCAATGAACATAAAATAAAAATAAGTTCCTTTTTTTTTGTTTTTCAAAACAGGGTTTCTCTGTGTAGACTTGGCTGTCCTGCAATTCATGCTATAGACCAGACTGGCCTCAAACTCACAGAGATTCTCCTGCCTCTGTTTCCCCAGTGCTGGGATTGGAGGTGTGCACCACCAATATATAATATAATCTTTTTAAAAAGTCAGATGTAGTAGTGCACACCTTTAATTTCAGGACTGGGGAGGCAGAGGCAGGAGGATCTCTGTAAACTTGAGACCAGTCTGGTCTACAAAGTGAATTCTAGGACAGCCAAAGCTACATAGTGAGACCCTGTCTTGGAAAAAAAAAAGAATGGGGGGGGGCTGGAGAGATGGCTCAGTGGTTAAGAGCACTGGCTGCCCTGGCAAAGACCTGGGTTCCATTCCCAGCACCCACACAGCAGCTCACAACTGTCTGTAACAGAAATTCTAAGGGCTCTGTCACCCCCTTCTGACGTCAGAAGGCTTTGTATGCACATGGCATACTTACATACATGCAGGTAAAACTTTCATGTACATAAAACTAAACAAATAAAAATAATGAATAGCCGGGCGGTGGTGGCGCACGCCTTTAATCCCAGCACTTGGGAGGCAGAGGCAGGTGGATCTCTGTGAGTTCGAGACCAGCCTGGTCTACAAGAGCTAGTTCCAGGACAGGCTTCAAAACCACAGAGAAACCCTGTCTCGAAAAATCAAAAATAATAATAATAATAATAATAATAATGAATAACGAATGGGAGCTAAGAAATATAGAGCTCAGTCAGCAGAATGATTACCTAGCATGCAGAAAGCCTCGGCTTCCATCCCCGGCACAGCATAAAACGCAGTATGCCTGTAATCACAGCACTCAGGAGGCAGGAGCAGGACAATCAGAAGTTCAAGGTCATCCTTGGCTACGCGGTGAGTTTCAGACCAGACTGGAATACTTGAGACCTTATTAAAAGGGTTGAAGGGCTGGGTGGTGGTGGTGCACAGCTTTAATCCCAGCACTTGGGAGGCAGAGGCAGGGGGATCTCTGTGAGTTCGAGTCCAGCCTGGTCAACAGAGCTAGTTCCGGGATAGCTAGGACTGTTACACAGAGAAACACTGTAGAGAGACCAGGATGGTCTGCCACTCACTGTCTTAACAAACACATGTGACAGGGGACACACTCTACATCAGCAGCAGGCAGGGCAAGGCCCCATACCTGTTCAACCTTGTCCTTTGGGAAATCAGGAAATACAAGTTTACTGTTACCTGTGGCTCCTGTAAGGGACAGGGTGAGTGTGTGATGTAATTACGAAACTGACCTAGCACACACAACTGGTGATGAGAAACTTTGTATCTCTTCAGAAGGAATCTTGTTGGCTGTAGGAGGAGAGACAAGGTTGCAGCTAGGTTCTGGGGGACCTGCTTGGGCACTGTAGGCATACAGGCAAATGGTAACAGAGGCAATAGACCCCGGTTCCCACCTGCTTCATCCTTCCCGCCAATCATCCACCCAGTTGGTCTCTCTCCTTGTTAACACAGAGTGGACTGAGCCTATCGCTCATGCCCTCCCCATTTCACAAGAGCCAGTGGGGATAGGAGAACGTGAGTCTGCCTCCAGGGACAAACTGGACCCCCATCTGGACCTTATATGGGAAGTCCTCTCAAGCCGCGAGAACAACAATATATATACTGTCCCCAGGTTAACCAACCCTAGACTCCTCCAAGGACTGCATTGAGCAGTGATGGCTCCTGCTCATGACAGCCTGCATCTCCCCACCCATGTGGTCCCCACCCATGTGGTCGCCATTTTTTCCTAGCTAAGCACTTAGTTCTTTCCTCCTCCTTCGCCTCCTCTTTCCCCCGTCTCATCGTCTCCTCTATTGAGTCAGATTGTCATGCCATCCGAGACGTCTGTAACTCACTCTGTTGCTGAGAATGACTAGGCTGGCCTTATACTCCCCAATAGTCCTACCTCCTCTGCCCAAACACTGAGGTTGTGGGCATACGCTCTCACGCTTGGACCCAGCCTTTACTTAGACAACTTCTAGTTTGGTATCAGAGATATGAGCAGGTAGAAGAGCTGGGCAGGGGTGGTTTGAGCAGAGACGGACCCCACTGTCTCAGTGAAGGAGTGGGTGCCTGGACGGCAAACAGTTTCTGTATCCAATCAAATATAGGCACACTAAGATTGGTGTTTGGGGTTAACATTTTCCAGAAAGCCCCGCACGGCCTCTACTTTGACAAGTTTTAACCAGCCGGGCTCTGAAACCTGGAGAGTCCTCCCTTGCCTCTGCCCTCGGGATACGGTACCCACGCTCTGGGGTGGTGGACACACCATCATTTTTACTGACCTTCTAGGGCAGGTTACCACCTGCCTGCTCTCTCCTGGCAGAGGTCAGGCAGTGCTGGGACAAGGATAATATTATGATGTGCAGCAACAACCAGAATTTCCTTAAATGGCGCTGAGCATGCTCCATGTCCAGGCACCAGCGCTTGAATCCGTGTTCACAGGGTCTCCCTCAGGAGGAGCACAGGGGCAAGTGGAATGCAGCTTCTCCCCAACCCCCAAAGAGAAATTGGCTTGCTTGTGGCTCATTTTAGGAAGGAATGAGATCGTGGATTTTTAAAGTAGTGTACAAGTAATTGGTTTCCTTATGGCATTCTGCACGTACTCAGTTTTTGGCTGAACCTCCCACCTCTCCCCATCCAGTTCCGTTATACTCCCCGGTCACACGTATTTATTACCTTCCGCACCCCTCTCTCTGAAAGCCGATTTCCCCCCTATGAACTCCTTTCTAATTACACACACACACACACACACACACACACACACACACACACACATCAGCAGCAGCCAGGTGCCTTTAAGCCCAGAAATCAGGAGGCAAAGGTGGGCCTTTGTAAGTCCGGAGCCAGCTTGGTCTACCTAATGGATTCCAGGACAGCCAGGACTATCTAGAGAACCCTTGTCTCAAACAAGCAAATGGGGAAAAAAATAACAAAGTTAGCAGCTGGGACCCGCTGATGAGAACACGCAGTGCCTCTCTTTCTAACCCCAGGTCACCTCACTGAATTTCGAGTACCATCCGTTTTCCCGAAAATGTCGTAACTTCACTTTTTTCTGTACAGCTGAAAAGGATTCCATGGTGCATGTGGACCACATGCTCATTGTCTGTTCTTCAACTGACGGACATGCAGGCTGATTCTGTTCCCGAGTAGCTGCGGAGCAGCTGTGAACACGGATGAGCGAGTGTCTCTGTGGTGTGTCTCAGGAAAGAGACAGCCGGGTCCTATCATAGTTGCAGACTGCGGTTCTGTACAGAGAATTCCGCTCTGATTTCCATAGCGTCCACGCCAGTTCACACTTTGACGGGCAGTGGCTAGAGGCTCATCTTTCCCACGTCCCTCTCAGGGACAAATGTTTCTTACCATTTGTTTTCCTGATGGCAGCTCCTCAAATCAGGTTTAATTTGCATTTTGCATTCCTCTCTCGGCTAAGGATGTCATGCACTTTGAAAAAAAAATCTCCTGGCCATTTGTATTTTTGTTTCTGAAACCTTTTAATTGATTGACTGGCCAGTTTGCTTGATTTTGTGTGTGTGTATGTGTGTGTGTGTGCGCGCGCACGTGCACATGTATGTGCGTTTAATTTTTGCAGCTTTTAGGAAGTGGCTTTTTCTGCGCAGGACTCGTTTTGATCACATGAAAGATCGGAGTGAGTGAATTTGAAGATGCAACTGAAATGTTGAAGGTAAATCCAGCCTTCTCAGGTCCTAAAAGCAGAAACTAGAAAGGTGAAGATGGAGCCACAGCGGAGCTGCCTTAGTTTCCCCTGTACCCCCCCCCCCCCAATCCCAGCAGTGGATTCTTCTTCCTCAGGTTCCCTGGCTCAGCTTGGCTCCAGCACACAGGACAATTTGACCTTACACACTTTATGGGTAGTTCGTTAGTTCAGGTTCCGATTATGAACTTGGTTGGTGCAACTCTGTTTTGTATCTGGGGCAAGACCAGGAAGTGGCTGGACCTGGTACAGGTGACATGGCAATGACTGCCCATTTTCTCCATTACAGAATAAAACAGGAAGTGTCAAGAATTTGTATGATCGAATGTAGTCTGGGGCGTCTTGTCCCAGACTTAGGTCAATGCCTTCATCTCTGGGAGCTACCAGGTTGGCATTACATAGCCTCTGCCCAATCCATGGTTGACTGCACAAGGAGTGGACATGTGATCCAACTGGGTCAATCTGGTTCTCTTTCTTGGGCCCTGGCAATGTGATGCATCGATGGGGTTACAGGGAAAACCCTGGGGAGGCCTTGTCATGCTGCAGAAGCCAGAGAGGTGGAGGAAATACTGTCTGCACCGGTGACTGATCAAATCCTGGTTTGCTGTCTTCCATGGGGTCGGAATGGCCACAGCAAGCCATCAGGAGAGCTTTTCCGTTGCCTCTCACTAAACCCTCGTTAGTACTGATAGCTGCTAAGGCATTGGGAGTACCGGCTGCCAATAGGAGGTTTAGCTTGCGCCCTGGATTCTCCCAAGGGATGCAGAAGCACAAAGCAACTCACTTGCTCAAAATTGTACAAACATTGGGGTCACATTTGAATCCAGATGGTCCGTCAGAAGTGATCTGTGGCCTGTCCCTACAGTCTTTCAGTGGGAACGTCAGAGGTTCACGCCTTCTAGCCCATCCAGGCTCACTCCAGGATGAGATTGGAGGGGTAGCAGAGGAGGGGGTGACCCAGTCTCTACCCAGTTTTCCCAGACCATTCCCACTTCCTGAAGATGAAGGGAGAATCTGAAGTCCCTGGGCTTGGGTGATTCATTACTCGGGGTTGTAAACCGTAAGCTCATATGTTCTCTTCACTTGGATTGTAGAGGCCTCTGGGACCACATTGGAAGAGAATGGAAAGGACCCTGGGCTTCCTAGAAGAGTGTCATTTGAGAATTTGACCTTTTTTCTTTTGTGGACATCAAAGTTTGGGGTCATTTACTAATACTACTTAGATAAGGTTATGGGGGGTGTATCTTGTGTCTTCTTTCTTTTTTTTAAGAAAGTGTCTCATACATCCCAGGTTAACCTCAAGCTCCACAGAAGAAGATGATCTTGAATTCCTGAACCTCCTATCTCTACTTCCTGAGTGCTGAGTTTATAGATAGAAGCCACAGACTCACTTTGTGCCATGCTAGGGCTCCTCCAGGGCTTTGTACATGCTTGTGGGGAACTTCAGGATTCTGGAGTGGTCAGCCACTTTTTTCACTCCTTGGGGACTGCCTGCGGAAAAAGAGACCTGCTGTCTTTGATTTGGGCCTGTGTAGACGGAGAGGGAAATGGGGCTTTGCTAAGAGGAATGGCGATCACAGCTGTCCAACCCCAATGCTGAACTCACTACCTTATACCATATTTAGAAGCAAAAGCTGGGAGGCAGGAGACTTAGCAGATCAAACTGGAGATCTAGGCCCCTCCCAACCACACCCAGTTAAGCCTTTGTTTGACAAGGGGATCGGCTTCTTCAATCTGCTTCTTCTGTTCCCACTAGGGTGTGGGCTTTGGGCCAGAGGCCAATTAGTGGTGCCCAGCCCCTGTCGTGGCTTTGACCTGCTGTGCTAGAGACCCTCTGTGCTCACAAGGGTCAGGAGATTCACAGAGCTTAAGGACATTTCTTTTTAAATAAGACTTATTCTCTCTCCATCTTTGTGTGTGTGTGTGTGTGTGTGTGTGTGTGTGTGTGTATGTGTGCACGCATGCGCGTGCACTTGTGTGCTGGTACCTGCAGAGGCCAGAAGAGAGCATCATTTCCCCTGGAGCTGGAGTTACGGGCAGCTGTGCACCCCCTGATGTGGGTGCTCAGGTCATCTCTAAGAGCAGTACATACACTCTTAACCTCTGCGTTGTCTCTCCAGGCCCTCAGCATCTTTTCTCAGATCAAGGCCCAGATTTTTTTTTGGGTACAGAGATCTGGCAGGACCACGGAGTTGGGCCGCTAGTGTAGCAGCCAAATGGAAGTGACATAAGTCAGAAACCAGACCCCCAGAGAACACTGAAAACCCTTGCTGCCAGCGCCAGGGAGGAAGCTTGGTGGTTGAAAGTACAAAGAACCAGATGCAGCAGAGTGCAGCTGTAATCCCTGTAATCTTGTGGCAATACAGGAAGTAGGAGCAGGTGAATTACCTAGATGGGCTGGCAAACCTAGAGGACACTGGGCTTTAGATAATAAGAGTAATTCTAACTCAACAAGGTGGAAGAAGTAAACAGACTCCCAAAAGTTGCCCTCTGACTCCCATAGGTGTGGCATGATGTGTGTGTACACACAGACACACACACACACCATTTAAAAAGGGGCCTGGTTCTGTGCACATGTTTAACACATGAGGCCCTGTCTAATCCCCAGCACCAGCTGTTTGTATGAAGAGCTATCCCCAATCTTGCCAGTCTAAGATTGCCCGCCTAGCAGGAAGCAGGATGTTAAAGCACTGTCATTCTCAAGGAAGTCTCCGCGTGGTTCATCTCATATGGCTCCATGGAAGAAGGGAGATGGACCAACGGACAGACAGGAGGATGGAGAATATACAGGGGGACAACGGGGTGGGGGGGAGAGCCCGGAGCTGGAGAGATCTTTCCTTTGCCGTCCTGCACACAGCCAAGCTCCCGCCCTGCTGATAGGAGCCTGCCTTCTGGACTCCAGTGTGGTGAAGTCCTGCTGTGCCTGCTGGGGTCTGTCTGGTCTCTGGAATCCTCTGGAATCCACTCCTAGAAGGCTGCCTAGACCTTTGCACTTGGCCTCCAGCCACCTTTTCCAGGGCTGAGAGTAGGAAGTAGCGTGCTCCCTCTCCCAGTCTGGAGCCTGCTCACAAGTCCCTTGAGAAATAAGGACAAAATGGGCACACTGTTTGGTGGTGTAAGAAAACAATGAGGTTTTTCTTACAGAGGGGGCTTCTGCGGGCCCTGTCAGGAGGGCTTTCCTGAAGGGCAGATGGGGTTGGAGGACACCCTGTGGGCCAGAGACCGGGAGCAGGGCTGACATGCTGGGAAGGTACTGGGGCTGGAGAACAGGTTTGCATGTGGTGTGCAGGGGCCGTGATCGAAGACCAGAGAAACAGGAGGTGAGCAAGAGCAGCAGGAGCTGAGAGTAGGAAGTGGGCGGAGCAGGATCGGGAGGTTCCATTTAGGACGGGATGAGGCTCAGGGTTGGTCCCTGGAGGGTATGTTGCACACTGCACAAAAGCCTAGAGAATAGACACAGGATCCCTGGCTTTATATTTTCTTTCTTTCTATCTGAGTGGCGGTGGACAGCCTTCTCTTTCTCCCTTGGACAGTCGTATTTAATGCTACAGTTGGCCCCTCTTCAGCACACCAAGGTCTGCTCTGGCTTTATCTGTAACCTTATCGTCTTCATTACCTCATAGTCCACTCGTTTATAATGTGTAATGTCTTCTTAAGGACGTCTGTCACCTTTGCGTTGTTCACTTGTGTCTGGGCTTCCTGGAACAGCGTTGGCCACACACGAGGCATCTGATACACCTTTGTGGAATGCATGAGGTTGCTAGCCTCTCCTAGCTGAGCTGAGTGCTTCCTCCTTTGAAAAGAGAATGGAGCTAAGGATGTAGCCCAAGAGAATGCTCACCAAACATGCACAAGGCCCTTGATTCCATCCCCAGCACTTCACAAACTGGACACAGACATATTGGCCCGTGTCTGTAATCCCAGCATTCTGGTGGTAGAGGCTGGAGATTCTGGAGTTTAAGATCATGCTCAGTGGGGCTGGGGATATAGTTCAGTTGGTGAAGTATTTGTCTAACATACATGAAGCCCTGGTTCGATTCCCAGCACCACCAGACGTGGTGGCACACATCTGCAATCTCAGCATGAAGGATATGATCTTGACTGCATGTCCACTGTGAGGCCATCTTGGGCAACATGAAACCCCCTCTTCTCTTTTGTTTTTTCAAGACAGGGTTTCTCTGTGTAGTCCTTGCAGTCCTGGAACTTATTCTGTAGACCCGGCTAGCATCAAACTGAGAGATCCTTCTGCCTCTGCCTCCCAAGTGCTGGGATTAAAGGGGTACACCGCCAATGCCTGGCAAGACCTTCCTCTTAAAATTGGGGGAGAACGGCAATAGAGAGACTGTCTCCATGGCTACGAAATGAGTCTTTCTGTGAAGAGAGCTTTATGTCTGGTTGACAGGCACAAAGGAAGTGTCCCTCAAATGACAGCTCACAATGGGCTTTGCTTTCTCCCCCCATCTGTGACTCCCCCATGCTGTAGAGCTGCTCCGAGGAGCCAGTGGGTCACGTGTGGAGTCAGCAACCCACGAAGCAGGCTCCTCATTCTAAATCTCTGAGTTCACTTTCATACTGAGTTGAAAGCAGGACCACAGGCAATCCAGGGAGTAAAAAAGCTGGAGCTTTGGTTGGTTAGACCTAGGCCTGAAACAAAACAATCACACCTTTTAAATATCTACCAGATTTCACAATCTTTCCTTCCCCTGGAGGCCACTCTGCCCTTTAAAGTCCCTTTCCCTTGTCCCTGTCCACTGAAGTCCCTACTCCCTGCATTTGGACTCCTGGCCCTCCCTTGATTTTTTTTTCCCCCTGAGACATGGTCTCTCTTTGTAGCTGTTTGGCTCTGGACTTGTGAACTTCCTGCCTCTGTCTTCTGTGTACCAGGATTACAGGTGTTGGGGTTACCCCATTGGTGACTCTAAAACCTTGTTTCAGGCAGGGAGCTCATGCATGGAGCTAACAAGGACAAAGTGAATGAGCAGCTCCCAGGCAAGGGAGCTTGGAGGTCAAAGGGTGGTGTTTGCCCATTTCTTTCAGCTAGGAATCGTACCTTGGAGACCAGGTGTGAAAAGATAGGAGAGGTCTATATAAGGAGCTAGCTGCCAATCAGCTAGCTAGGTGCCAAGCAGGCCTGGCACCTCGGAATCTGAGCTATATTTACACATTCTAGAGGAAATCTGGGTTCCAACAAAGATACCTTCTCAACCCACGAGCCAGCCAGGGCAGAGCCTGGTGAAGGCCTGCTTTCCTCCTCATTTCAGGGAGCATCAAAAGTGGTACCCAGAGGCAGGGAAACAACGGATGCTGGGAGACACCATCTCAGCTGATTGTTTTGTTCCATGATGAAGTTGGGACCCAGGGCTTCAGGCACATAGGTGAGTGCTACACCATGGAGCTACATTCTTCAACTGAATTCTTGAGGGATGGAGCCCAGCAGCAGGGAAAGTGTGAGAGGGCAGGAGGCAGCTGGACAAGCAGCCACTCCAATCATTAGGCCGGTCATGAGCCAAACCAGAAGTGCCCATTCCCCAACCTTGGGAGATGAGAAGCCAGGAGATGGTCCTGGGAGCCCACAGTGATGAGACAGAACACTTCTAACTCCCAGTTCAGCCTCTCAGCTCTGCCCATGTTGGGAAGACCTTCTGTACCTGGGATGTCCCTTGGCACACAGACACTGATACTATCTCAAGCCTTTTGTATCCTTGAGCTCTTCCTTGGCATTAGTGAGCAATTGCCAAGCGTTGTGCTCTGAGCTCCTTGCTGTCCTTGAATTCCCAGCTTCTTACAGACAAGGAGGTGAAATGGCCAAAGTGTCATTTACTCATCGGCCCCACGACTTTTGCCATCGCGACCTCGCTGCAAAATACATAAATAAAGAATATTTACCCAATGCTTGGACTCACTTTTTAAAAACATGAACTTATTTCTAAAGAGAAATTTCATAGCACTAGTGTAAATAAGCAGCATTTATTATTAAGATACAAGAAGAAATAAAAACAAATTCAGACATTCTTGGGTTTTGGCATCAGGCTCCTTTCTGGTCCTGAACTTACCCATGAGTCACGGGCTCTCACCGGGCCTTGATTTCCTTCCTGTACAATGGGCTCATAGGGAAATCTCAGATAGAAGGTACCCACAATGGAACTTCAGGCTCCACTTGGTCAGTGCTGGCGCTTAGGTGCTGAGGAAGATAGGATGCGGGCAACTTGGGATCCTTGCCTTCAAATCTCTGGCTGTTGGGGGTTCGAGAGGCACAAATTATAGAGGCAGCCTCAGTAGTCCCTAAGAAGATCTTCCTCTTAGGAGGAAAGGCGCTCCCAGTTAAAGGAGGTGTTTAAAGGAACCCCGGGAGCTCTCAGCAGGAACTGATCAAAGACTTCAAACTCAGCCTGGCTCTCACGGAAGAGGCCTTGGGGAAGGGAGGAGGTGGTCTCAGGGGAACAGGCGAGGCCAGCAAGCACCCAGCGGCTGGCTACCTTCCCTCTCCCATTGATCTAGAATTTATTTCCTGTGCACTTTCCAAACATGGTCTCTTAGCTCCCCCCAACAACCGGAGGAAAGGGAAACCAGTGTCTCTGCCTGTTAAAGAGCACTGGCCAGTCCCCGGAGGCCGCCAGAGCAGGCTGGTGGCCCTGGACAGTCTGGCTCCATTGCCGCAGGCAGGTCCTGGGGCCTCCAGCTGGGACCGAAAGAGCGTCCTGACTCCCTGAAGACAATAGAGGGGGAGGACCCTGCTCGAGGGGGTCTCCCTGGGCTTCCTTCTGCCTTAGCTAAGGGCGAGAAAGAAAGTGGCTGGGAAAGGGATGTGTGTGGGGATCGGAGGCACACATGATTACAGATAAGGATGTATAGGCAGAGAGAGACACACGGACTTACGAAAAGTCAAGTGGGTCTATAGACTCCTAGACAGACGCGCGGGGACAGGCACAGGAATCGAGGCTCAGACAGCCATCGAGGGACAAAGACTTCTACAAAGAAATCAAAGATAACGACGGTAGCCCGCTGCACCCCAGAGGCCAGGATCAGCTGCAGGCAGAGAGAGGGAGGCAAGGCTGGTCTCCTTGCCGGCTGCAGCCCTCGGACCGGGCCGAGAGCAACGCTACCGGCAGGGGGCGCCCTGGCAACGCGGAGGCACCGTCCTGGGGCTCGGGGCGCGGGCCGGGGGCGGGGCGGGCGGGGGCGGGGAGGCCGGCGGGCGCTCAGGCCGGGCCGCCTTCATAAACCCGCGGGGGAGGTGACCGCCAGCGTACGAACCCGCCACTGCACTCCCAAGGGCCGCCGCTCGCGAGCCGGGACGGACCCTCCCCACGAGTGCCTGCAGGTAAGGAAAGCGTGCTGCGCCCGCGGCTGGCTCGACTCCCACACGCGCGCTCCGCTGGCCCCGCAGTGTCTGTCCCAGTCACGGTGGGGACACGTGGAAGGACAGGCGTCCTGGGAACCCACAACCACTCATTCTTCTCCTGCTCCCGCGCGCATCTCTCGGGGCCTGACTGGATGATGGACGGGGCGCCCGCGGAGCCGCTGCCCAGGACCCATCCTCATACTAAGCACCTGCTCCCGGTGTCCACGCGGCTGCGTAGCCCACAGCTGCGCCCTTCGTGGTTCCAAGCCACTCTGTCCCCCTTGGTGTCTAAAATAGTTGGGGAGCATCTGGGAAGCACATGCTGGGTCCTTGGCGGGAGAGATTGGAGACCGTGTGCTAGTATCTGTTTGAGCGTGGGGGAGCCCAGGAAACAGAAGGAGCCTGCAACCGGCTCTGGAAGCATGCAGGTGAGAGTGGGCTGCTGCCTTGTCCAGCCTGGGTAAGAAAGGGTTAAGGGCACGGTCACAGCGGCAGGACCCGAGGCGGAGGAAAACCTCTTCCTCACCCTGCTTTGTCCATGGTGAACCTTTTCAACAGTAATGGGCCTGGGGGAGGGGGCCTTACAAAGGACTCTGGGGTGTGCCTGTGCATCCTTGATTAAATGAGGGTTGGAGGGGGGCTGCTGGCAGTCTGGAGGCTGAGGAGCGCTGTGAGTTCGTGGCCAGCCTGAGCTACCAAGGGAGATTGTGTCCCCAAATCATACGTGCATACACATACAAGCATACATACATAGATGTAAAAAGAGGGATGAGTCTCAGGCCTGAAAGAACTTTTGGGCCCCAAGAAGAACTCAGGCAGGCCCAGGTTCTCAGGCCGGGTGAGAAATTAGAGAGGATGACAACTGTTTATTGAGTGCCTACTATGCGCTAAAACCTGCCCTGACACCTGGCAGACATCTCGTTTACAAATGGGAACAGCGAGCTGTAACAGTGGAGGCAAGTGCTGTCAGGGTTTAAATCTGGTCGCTGGCCCTGTCCCTATGCTCTCCAGCAGAGTTGGAGAGCCCCCTTCCGGTCCTCCTGGACTGGACCTGCCTCCCTGCATCCTGCATCCTGCATCCTTTAGTCCTCCCCACCAACTCCTGCCCCAACCCCTGTCCATCTCTCTCTGCCTCCCTGCCCAGTTTCGAAACTGTTCTTGAATTCCCTGGGGGAGAACACAGCTTCTCAAAGGCCCCACTGGTGACAAGAGACAGGGCTGGGCTGGTCCCCATCCGTGTCCGTGATGGTCCCATCTATATCTTAAGACTACAATGAATCAAAAGACCCAACAGGCCAGAAAAGTGGTGCCTTCAATCCACACAAACTTACTAGCCACCAACTTTGTGCTCAGTGCTGATCCAGGTGCTGAGAATGTCGCAGTAAATGACAAAATCCCTTCTCTCCAAGTAGACATTGGCATAACAAAAGTTTTTCAGGCTTTGAAAATTTGAGTGTCACCGGGTGGGTGGTGGTGGTGCACGCCTTTAATCCCAGCACTCAGGAGGCAGAGGCAGGAGGGTCTCTGTGAGTTCGAGGCCAGCCTGGTTAAAAAAGAGGGAGTTCCTGGACAGGCTCCAAAGCCACACAGTGTCAAAACTGCTATGGTAGACTCCAAATGAGGTAATTCTCAAAGAAAGGGGTAAAGAGGTAACTAACAAAGTGTGTCATCACCGTGAGCAGTCGGCACACGGTACTGATGAAGACTGGCCATCTAGCTGTGTGATCAGGGCACAGCTCTGGTCTCATTGTAGATGGAAGTCTCCTTGAGGCTGTTCAGGAGCTGGAGTTCACAGGTCCGTAGCACCTGCTGGCGGGCGGACTCTGTGTGAATACAGCTTGCAAGGTGTTTAGCAGATTCATGTGCCTTAGAAAACAGTGGCTGTTCTCAGCTCTGGTCTCGGCAGAAATTGCATCAGAGTCCATGTACGTAGTTATGTCATTGCCTCTGAACCCTGCGTCCCCGTCAACCACCTTTGCCCGGGCTCTGCCCCTTCCCCGGCGGACTGTGCCGTGAGGGAGCAGGCTGCCATTATCGTACCCAGATGCCACCTCCTCCCTCCTGGACACAGCCTGGGAAGGGAGCCTGGAGCTCCAGGCTGGGCACAGCTCTGGGGTCTCCTGCCATCCACCTCCACCTCATTGCACAGCCTAGGACCAGGCCCCGTCCTGTTCTATCCTGCAAAGATAGGAGGTGTTAGTGATCCTTTCCCGCATGTGAAGGAACTTCTTGAAGGGCGAGTGGCTTGACCTGGGACACACAGAAGCCATCTGGGCATCCGGGGCTGGGACCTACAATGTCAAGTCCAGTGAGCTCCCTGCCATACCATTTGTGGACTTCAGGCTTCTGGGGAAGGGGAGATGGGGGTCGACCATGACATGGAATTTAGGGGTGGAACTTGAAGCTCTCCGCGCGAAGTCTATCTGACTGGACTTATTAACACAAAACCCTGGAGCTGGAGGAGAGTATTGTGGGGCGTGTGAGCCAGCCGGGCTGAGAACTGGTGCTCAGAATTCTCCACGTGGCCACAGGAATGCTGACTGAGCTCCCTCGCACAACAGCCCCATCGTCATTGGCACACCAGGGCTGGGCTGTGTGGTATGTTTGTTATTTTGGCTTTTTTTCCTCCCCTTCTTTTTCTGGAGCTGTTCTAACCTTCAGAATACAGTGGGAGGCAGTAGATTGAGAATTCATTATCTGTACTGTTGTGGGCCTCTTGGACCCTTCGTGGCCTCCTCATCCGTGATGTGAGGAGGTCATCGTAGGTACCTTGCAGAGTCGCTGAGGGTCCAAGAGGACGTAAGCGGTCTATCAACTTGAGACTTCATCTATATGGATTATTCTGAAGATTTTATGTTCTCTGGGAGGCACTTTCATAGCCCAAGGGGACAGAGCAAGGTCTTTCTAGGCACCATGACCTAGATGTCAGGGAAGGTGCTGGCTTGAATCAGTACCTTGGTTCCAGTCCTCAGCACATGTGACGTGAAGCCAGTCTCGTTTCCTCTCTGAGTGTCAGAGTGTCCCCTCATAGTGGGCCCGGCATCATTATTTGATGGTCCATGTCTAAAGAACACTCCAAAGAGCTCTCTATATTTATCCGCCTTCTCATACCCCCTCACATTTTGTAATTGCTCCCAGAAAAAGTCCATGCTAAAGTTTCCATGCTTCAAACCCCAGCCCCGCTGCGGCATGAAATCAATTGTTTGCATTTAATTTAACTTCTCAAATGAAGGGGTAAAATTTGGGATGAGGGTAGGGGCTGGGGAAGGAGATCAAGTTAAAGCAGATGTGTTTTTGTTTAACTGCAGGATGGTGGTTAAACTGCTCCCCCCCCATGTTATTACCATCGTCCCTTTTGAATTCCAGTAACCAAGAGTCGGGTTTCTCTAAAAACTGTGGTGTTCTTTCCTGGCTAGTGTGGACTTGCCCTCCCTGTATTATTATTATTATTATTGCTTTATAGTCATCGGAGGCCGCAAAGTGCTGGCTGGAGAGGAGACCTCAGAGATGCCTAGAATTGTAGATCGGCCAGGCCTTCAGACGCTGGCTGTGTACATCCGTGTCTTTGAGGCCCAGAGTGGGAAAGAGGCTTGCCCAGAGGTATCCGGTGGCTTAGACTCAGCCTCCTGGCTCTTTGGATTTTCCAAAGGTGATCCCCCACACTCACCACGCCCCTCTTGGACTTGGGCGGTCAATTTCACTGTACGTCCTTAATTTACTTTCATTTATTTATTTGAAGCAGAGTCTCATGTAGCCCAGGCTGGCATTGAAACTTGCTGTGTAGCAAGGGCAAAACCCCACCACCACCACCACGATTGCTTCCATCAAAAACACTTGAACTTTTCTGGCCAGGCGGTGGTGGCACACACCTTTAATCCCAGCACTCGGGAGGCAGAGACAGGCGGATCTCTGTGAGTTCGAGGTCAGCCTGGTCTACAAGAGCTAGTTCCAGGACAGGCTCCGAAGCAACACAGAGAAACCCTGTCTCGAAAAACCAAAACCAAACCAAACCAAACCCCTCCACCTCCGGTGTTCTGGGATTGCAGTAGAGTGCCTGGTTTATGCGCTGGGACTGGAACCCAAGACTTCGTGCATGCTAGACACGTCCTCACCTCCAGTTTCCCTTTCTTTGAAAAGCTGCAGCCACTCAAGGGATGGGGAAGATAGTGCGGAAGATGGGAGAGATCTCGAGCTCTGGAGAGAGGTGTGACGCTGGGCAAATCACCTCTCTTCTCTAGCCTCAGTTTCCCCCTCTATAAACCAAGATGTCCCAAGAGGAAGGAGGATGGGATTTCCTTAAACTTGGAATGGGTCTCACTGAGGCCCCTCACATCTGGCCTACTGTATGTGGAGGGAGGACCCAATGCCTGGATGGTTGGGGAGACTGGGGGTGGGACACTTGGCTCCTTACAGTGAGTTCAAAGCCTCAATTTAGTTGCTGGTGTTGTTAAACTCGGGGTGGTTTCATTTTACATAAAAACACTGGTTTCTGGCTTCTCTTGAAAGATCAGAAGATGTAGCTCTACGGGGCCACGCCCTTGCCTGGCCACAAGGCTGGAGCTGAGTGGCAGCTGCCTCAGCCATTTAACTACAGTTCCTGAGGCGCCCCAGTCCCTCGCACAGCCTACTCCCCTCACCAACATCGCCAGCCGCCTCTGAGTTTGTAGTTTAGGGGCAGAGTTAGGCCTTAAAACAGAGAGGCTCAGGTTGTATTTGAGTAACTATGGGTGGCCGGGGCCAGCCTGCAGGGGACTGGTTGGGACCAAGGATACAGAGGCAGTTGATCTGCTTCTGTGGCCTAAACGCAGCTCTGAAAGATACTGGTTGTGCGGGCAACCTCTTCCTGCTTCAGTGGAATCTAGGGGCTCCAGAGTGGTTTGGGGGGATGGGACATCATTGCCTGGCCTGCCAACATGTAGCTAGCGGGGGACTGCCCAAGACGTAGCTACTCTCTTGAACATGAACAACCTAGGGAGAAGGCATGCCCATGGTATATGTCACCTCACCTCATCTTATACCCATGTCACACACAGGACCTGTAACCTTAACCACAGCTCTCTTCTTCATCCCTTTGCTGGTGCCAAAAAGTCTTTGTCGACAGGTGGGTCTCAAAGTGGCCTCGGTCGGTCAGAGTCTCAGAATCACTGAGAGAGCAGGAGGGTACCATGAGAGGCTGTGGGGCCCAGTGGATAAACACGGAGCGTAGCCAGGCATAGAGTCTAGGTCCACAGGAATAAGTTGTTTGAGGGCCACAAAGTAAACTGAGGCAGGGGGACCTCAATTGCTGAGAGTGACTCAGGTCCCCTGCCCCTTGCACTTGACAGCTCTGTAATCGTGTTCCAATCCACCCCGGGCTCCCAGCACCCACGAACATATGCCCCATTCTGCCCTCTTGCTGCTGAAGAGACTCAGAGTTTGTAGATCCGTGGAAGGGTCTGGAAGGTGGTATCTGTGTAGTTAGACCAGTTAGACCTGCTGTGAGCCCCCAGCCCCTCCTGCAACCATAACCCCAGTCTTTTTGATATTCTTCTGGTTTGGGTTTTTTGGGTTTTTTTTTTTTTTTTTGACACAATTTGACCATATAGCTCAGGCTGGCCTCAAACTTTTGGCAGTCCCCCTTCTCAGCCTGCCAACTACTGTAATTACATCAGCCTCACCTGAGCTTATGTCTGAGCCTTGTCCTCATCCTCTGGGATGTCTGGGTTGAAGTTCTGTCCTTTATCTGGTGGTCAAGAGGTGCTGGGCAGAACTCTGGCAGCATTTCCATGGACCTTCAGAAGCTGTCAAGAGCCACAGTGAGTCACTTTTGTTTGGAAAACCCTAAGTGTGACCTTTACAAAGATCTACCCAATGGGGTTATTTTATTTTACTTTTTGCAGGAGAGAATATAGGACCCCAGAATTTCACTCTTGCTAGATCAGCCCCCAGCCAATGAGTTCGACTCTAGCAGCTGAGTTCCAACCTAGTCCTTTCCTTTGTCAAGAACACAGCAGGCGTCCATAGGTGAGATTCCTTTCCCTGGAAACTCCCAGTCCAGCCAGCTGCTTAGGCCGAGCCCACCTCCACCCACCCCAGAGTGACTTACCTGACCTCTGCAGAAGACCTACTCCTGTATTTGCTGCTAAATCAGGATTGTCCTGGTTGCCCTCCCCAACTTCTTCCTTCTTGGCATGCTCATTGCTGCACTGTTGTGACTGTCGCCTCTACCAGGCTGGGGGGGGGGTGCGGTGTGTGTCTCAGTTGGTAGAATGCTTGTCTGTGATTTACAAAGGCCATCACCAATGCTAAGTAAGCCGGGCATGACGGTGCGCCCAACACGTAGAAGTTCAGGGCCATCCTTAGCTGTATATGAAGTTTGAGGCCAATCTGGATTACATGAATCTGTAAAAAAGAAAAAAGGCCTGGCGCAGGCCTATAATCCCAGTTACCTAGGAGCTGAGGCAGCAGGATAATAAATTCAAAGCCTGCCTGAGTAATAGGTAAGTACTGTCTCAAAGTGTTGAAACTTGGTACCACAACAGAGAATAGACGGTTTACTTAGTGTACATGAGTCCCCGGGCTTCAGTCCCCAGTAACACACAGACCCTTTCCTTCTCTTAGTCTGTATCTGTAACATTCATGATGACATTCATTTGGTCCTTTGACAGCCCTTGCTTGGAAGTGGGAAGCAGAGATCTCTGCTTGTTGCAGTCCGAGATGCTTCTTCGCTGAGCCACAAGTGGCATAAGCCAACTTCCTGGAAGGGCCAGTTCCTTATTTATGTTGAAATAAAAAAGTTTTGTAATTCCATTTCTGGCGATCGTGGCTGACAAGCGTTCCTCTTTGCATCTTGTTCAAACCCTTATCTTTCAGCACTCATCTCCGATAGATTATTCTATTTGACCCATCCGTTTACCTAATTAGTAAGGGCCCTTTTACCTAATAGTCTGGGCCGAAGCTGGGCTACTAATGTTGAATGTCTTTATTGTCTTTAACTTGCTATTTTGTCCTTACAAAGTACAAAGCTCAGAGATGGTAAGTAACACAGTTACAAAGTATCCGCGCCACCTGGGGTTAGGCGGTTAGGTCTTAGGCCTGATCAGAAGAGCTTTTATGTTTGGGTGCAGATCCGCAGGAGACTTGCCGGTACACACTATTTTCAGTTGAACCGTCTGTCTCTGGGATTTGCAGCACAGGGTTGGGGTCCCCAAAGGGAGGGGACTTAGCACCACCGGGACTTCTAGTTCAGCCGCAGCATCTGCTCTCCCAGACAAATGAATCTCCGCCTGGCCACGCCCCTTCCTGGTCCAGCAAGCCGCTGCAGTCTTAGCAGGTGTCCTCCGGAGCACCCAGAGGGCACGGATTTGAATTCCAGCTGAGTAGCCTTGTTTTTGTCCTCCTGTCTGCACAGTCTAGTATCTTTCCTGAAGCCCCTCCTTCGTGCAAATGAATCAGGGCACTAGGCCTTTCCTAGTTCCTTGGTGACACAAAACTGACCTACTGCGTGCAGCCACTTCCCTGCCCTGCCCCTGTGTCAGACATCATCAATCCACTGTTGCTCTCTCTCCTGCTGAAGTTCCTCCCACTACAGTATGGTGCTCCAGACTACCGCGAGTCACTGGTGAGAACTGGCACACAGGAAGAAGGGACAACCCAGACGCAGATTAAATTTAGCAATGCCGTGGACCCAGGGGTGGGAAACAAATCGGTCCAGGTGGCACTCAGTTCAGTGGCATGGTCCTCCTCAGTCCTAGCGCAGGCTGCCTGTGCCAGCACTGGCTTCTGCTGTGGTGCAAGACCTTTTATGGGGCCACAGCGAGACCCCACATTTAGCCTCAGGAGGAATTCTGGTTTGTGGATCTGGCTGTTGCCCTGACTTAAGTAAGAGGGGCAAGGAAGGGGCTGTTTCAGGCTTTCCTGGAAAGAGCTGAAGGTTCCCACCTCTGCCTTGCCTAATAACCGCAACGGTGGTAACAATAATAGTAACAGAAAGGAACACCCCCCCCCCGAATGTCTTATCCATGCCCCTCTGCTAGCCTTATTTATAAGCATCCGTGCCGTTAATTAGTAGAACAGCCCAGTGTTCTAGCCACAACTTGACTCAAGGGAAGTATGTTGTTTGAGTCTCCTGCTTGCTTCCCAGTCAGTTTTGGGTCACCAGGGTCACTTAGGAGGTGACATTTCTTTTTTTCTTTTTCTTTTTTTTTTTGGTTTTTTTTTTTTTTTTTTTTGGTTTTTCGAGACAGGGTTTCTCTGTGGTTTTGGAGCCTGTCCTGGAACTAGCTCTTGTAGACCAGGCTGGTCTCGAACTCACAGAGATCCGCCTGCCTCTGCCTCCCGAGTGCTGGGATTAAAGGCGTGCGCCACCACCGCCCGGCTTCTTTTTCTTTTTTAAAGATTTATTTATTTATTATGTACACAGTGTTCAGTCTCCATGCAGGTGCCAGAAGAGGGCACCAGATCTCATGATAGATGGTTGTGAGCCACCATGTGGTTGCTGGGAATTGAACTCAGGACCTCCGGAAGAGCAGTCCATGCTCTTAACCTCTGAGCCATCTCTCCAGCCCCTGAGGTGACATTTCTTTACAAGTCAGAGTGGAGAGTGTTCTACCTTGGAACCCGAGGCCTAATCATGTGCTCCCTCACAAAGCCACAGCTCAGTCCTGGCCCTTCCTTAAACTCTAAAGGGGACTGACTTCTGCGAATGGGAAACTGAGGCTCAGGGAGGGAGGAGAGTAGGGCAAGAATCACACAGGGCGTGCACTGCCTGCTGCCTGTGTGGACCCATCCCAGGTTTATCTCAATTCACTCCATGCTGTGGGTTTGTCACTTTAACTCCCTCAGCCTCAGTTTCCAGGCTTTTGCTGTAATTCATGTTTTAAAGCCATTTCTTCCCTTTTTGTTTTTGAAACAGGGTCTCACTAATGTAGCTCTAGCTGACATGGAACTCTGTGTAGACGAGGCTGGCCTTGAACTCACAGAGATCCTCCTGCCTCTGTCTCCTGAGTGCTGGGATTAAAGTTGTGCCGCTATACTGGGCATTAAAGCCATTTCTTCTTCATGGACTCCGAGGACCCTTAGAGGCATGTCCAGTCTGCCTGCGGCACATGGCTAAAGATGGCTAAAAATGTGGCTCAAAATTAGGGATTTTTTTTTTGTAATTTTAAAAAACAAAGCTGGGTGGTGGTGGTGCATGCCTTTAATCCCAGCGCTTGGGAGGCAGAGGAAGGTGGGTCTCTGTGAGTTCTAAGCGAGCCTGGTGTACAGAGCGAATTCTGGGACAACCAGAGCTGTAACACAGAGAAAGCCTGTCTTGGGGGGTGGGAGGGAGTAACTGTTATGTGGCTCTTGAGTGTGAATTTTATAGATGACATCTTGTCACAGTGTCAAAAGGTTAGTCATAGCTGAAAGTAATGTCTTCATTTAGCAAGAGGGGGAACTGAGGCTCAGAGAGGCAAGGCAACTTGTTCAAGGTCAGATGGAGGGCAAAAGTCACCCTCAAATTTAAGTCAGGAGCTCAAGCAAAGGCCTTCCCTGAGTGTGTCCCCAGCTTTTTGTTTTAGCTCTGCCCTTCCCTGCCCAGCCGCCCTACAGGGAGGTCTCCTGGCCTGTGGTCCCGCTAATATCAGGCTGCCTTCTAGACGTTGGTCAGAGATCTCGAGCATGGTGCATGAGGTCTGATCTCACACAGGTGCCCGGCCTAGAGTGTGAGCTCCAGGAGGGCGGTGCCACAGACACCCGGATGTGGTTCAGGGCCCAGTAGGGGACTGAGGGCCCAGCACCTCCAGGCAGCACACCTGCCAGACTTCCCACAGCCCGCCAGTTCTGTGGCCTAACAGCATGTGAAGGCTTACCACCTGAGCCTCTGCTGGCCTCTCCCTGGCCAACTTGCCCTCACTCCTGTGGTCTTCCTTGCTCCGTCCATGACACTGGCTCTCCACAGCCCTGGTCTGTCCATTGGGGTGTAGAGGCAGGAGGCTTGAGAGTTCAGGCAAGCCTGGGAGACAAAGCAATATCCTGGTTTGACAAACGTAAAATAAACACAAAGTCGTCCCAGGGATCATTTCTCAAATCCACCTGTCCCCACTCCCTAGTGCACGGCAGACACTTCATACAAGCTTGCTAGATGAATAAATATTTGAAGAATAAAATCCTACAGAGATTAAGTGGTTTTTTTTTAATTGATCATGTGTGACTCCTGGGTCTCAGTTTCCACCCGAGGTCTGCTTACTGATTTATACATCAGTGCTTGTTTGCTTAAATATGGGGTAACCCGAGCCCAGCTTTGTTCTGAGCCCATCACAGGCATTTACTCATTTACTTCTTGTAACCGAGGCTCAGAGAAATTGAGCACATATTCTCCAGGTCAGACGGTTGCTGTCCAGTCCAAAGGTTTGACTGACCCCAAGGCTGCAGGTGCTCCGAGGAGCACAAAATAGGAACGCCCCACCCCCTTCATCTCCCCCAACGTAGAACCCTGCCCTGGATTCAAGAGTTCAAACGTGAGAGCGTGGAGGGCTGAGGAGAGTACTTCTGCCCAGACCATGAAACCGCTCCAAGAAAACACCCGTCCAGCCCGGTGCGGAGCACATGGTGGGTCTCGTGACCGCCATCGTTGGAGTAGGCAGCGGCGGTGCCCTAGGTAGAAGCTGCTAGAAGGAGACCCACCTGCAAACCAGGAGTGCTTTCAGCAGAGAAAGGACAGAGGTCCTGACCCCGCTCCGACCTGTGGTAGGTGCGAGAAACTTAGGGCCCTTTCATTGCCTCTCCTGGGGGAGGGGGAGTGCCTGCTGCTCTCTCTGTTTCTGCTCACCCCTGAGGACTTGGCCAATACATGGTGAGTGACTGGTCGGTCTGAGTGTGCACTCCATCTGTTAGGCTGTGGCATCTGTCTGGACGATTCGGGATGTTTCCTGTTGGCTTCCTGGCACCTCGTTGGGCTGGCCCCAGGCAGGCAGGTCCCTGTAAGCGCTCAGTCAGGGCTCTGTGTAATACTCGGGGAAGAAACAGTAGCCTCACTTCCTTGAGGCCTCTCACTTACTTTCCTGGAGGTTGGGTCCAGAGAGATTGTTAGGGATGGTGACTGACCTGTCACCGCCCCAGCTGGGGCAGACCCAATATGTCAGCTCCTGGCTTCCCTGGCACCACCCAGAGCGGAGAGTGTGCAGACTGCCATGCATGTCTCTAAGCTGGGGAAGGAAGGTCTCAGAGTTTCTAGGTGGGTGGGGAGCCATGCAGTGTGTGTCACACAGACACAGGAACCCTGAAGTGCCCAGGGCTACAGAACTGGCTGGTGGTGGTGCTAAGATTCAAACCCAGATCCTGGACTCTTTGTTCTCTGGTTTCTAGGTTGGTTTGTACCAGTCTGGGCTTGACTTTGGGGAGTGAAGCTCTGTTTCCCTCGGGAATAGTTGGTGCCCAGTTCCCATCCTGGCTCTCCTTAATCTGTTTATTAATGTGACTACGGAGAGCTGTCCTTTACTAAAGCTCCACACAGGCTGCAAAGAGGACTTGTTACCCCTCCTGTCTCATTCAAGAAGTAGGTTCTGGAGTCCTTTTCCTCCAAAGTGAAGGTGCACAGAGAAAGGGAAGGGATGCGTCCCAGGTCACAGAGTTCGTCAAAGGTTAATCCAACATTGAACACCAGCAACTTGGCTCCAGATTCTGGACTGGGCCCACTCAGTTGCTGGAGAAATCTCTGTGGGCTGGATATGCCTAAATGCTTGAACCAGTTGCTTCTGGAGCCAGACTTGGGGGGGCAGGAGTTGAGCAAGCAGCAGGATTAGATGACAGAACACCCCAGGGAGTCACTGAGCCGCCCCCTGCCCCAGAGCTGACGTGAAGGGTTTATCTGTTGTCCTTGATTCCTGGAGTCTCCAGGTCAGGGGGAGGCCACTGCTAGCTTGGGAGTACTAGTGGTGGAATTGGCCCAGCCGCCAGTTGCCAGCCGGGGCTCTGGCCTTGGGCCTGATTCTGCAGGATTTCAATCCCTTGCTTCCAGAGTCTTCCTGGGCTCCGGGAATCTCCCTGCAGTGACTTATGCAAGAGTTTTGCTCTCCAGTTTCCTCCTCCGCCATGGGCTCCCAGGCTGTGCCAGGCCTGCCTGGTTGTCCTGCTTCCCTGTGGTGGGGGAAGTGCACCCTTTCCCCCTGGGCAGCTACCCCGGCTGAATAACCAAGTGCTTCCCTATGGCTCTTGGCCAGGCAGGGCTCACAGTGCAGAGCTCTGCCAGCCTCCGTGTCCTGTGGCACATTCCAGCTGCCCAGGGTAGACTCCAGGGAGAATGCCCATCCCAATGGCTGTGGCAGCCTAGGACCAGATGCCACCAGGGATAAAGGCAGCCCTGGTAGGTAGGGCTTTGCCTCTCTCTGCCTGGAGTGGTTCCAGGTAAAGGAAGCAAGGCACCCTTGTCCCAAGAAATTCCTGCTGGGGTGGCATTTCAATGGCTCCTCGGTGGGTGCCGGTTTTCCAGTACCTGTGAAGGCAGAAAAGAGAGAAAAGAGCCAGGAAGAGGAGGAGATAGAAGGATACAAGAGGACCTCCATTTAGCTATTCAACAAACATTTATTTCTACATATTATTTTACTTATTTATTTTTTTAAAATTTATTTGTACTTTATGTGCCTTGGTGTTTTGCCTGCATGCATGTCTGTGTGAGGCATACTAGAGCTATGTCTAGTTCTAGTCCCCTGGAACTAGAGTTTCAGACAGTTTGAGCTGCCATGTGGGTGCTGGGAATTGAACCCAGGTCCTCTGGTAGCGCAGTCAAGGCTCTTAACCACTGAGCCATCTCTCCAGCCCCTACTTATTTATTTTTAAATTTGATTGTATTGTTTTATATGTGTGGTGTCTTGCCTGCATGTGTGTCTGTGTAGCACTTATCTGACTGGTGCCCACAGAGGCCAGAAGAGGGTGCTGGATTCCCCTGGAACTGGAGATGGGTCGTGGGCCACTATGTGCTGTGAATTGAACCTGGATCCTTTGGAAGAACAGCCAGTACTCTTCACCAATGAGCCATCTCTCCAGTCCCTGGTTTTATTTTTTGAGGCAGGATCTGTAACATAGACTGGCCTCAAACTCCTGATGTGGCTGACTGTGACCTTAAACTCCCAATTCTCCTGAGGTGTGCACCACCACACCCGGTTTATGTGGGGCTGCAGGTGACATGTAGGACCTCGTGTACTCTAGGTGAGTACTGTCCTCTGAGCCACATCCTCAGCCTTTCAACAGATCTGTCTTTAGTCTGCTGCCTGCAGGGCCTTAGTACATCAATTCCCAGCAAACGTTCCCTCCTTGGGGAGGGGAGCTGATCAGCTTCAACAGCCTACACAAAACTAGTGTCTTGGGTTGGAGGAAGTACAAGATGGGCTACCTAACTAGCCGGTGGCAGAATGAACAGGAAGGGCTACCAGGGAAAGTGGCTTTCATCCTATAGACAGGTCTGGTTTAAGAACCACAGCAGTGCCTGACCCTGCCCAAGCTCGATCACCTGGGAAAATCCAGCAGAAGTTAACGTTTATCTCCAATATGAACAACGATGACGAGGAATGGCCTTATGGAGGGTCAAGGGGCTCCAGGGCTGGGGTCTCTGGAGGGGGTGGCCTTTAAGCTGGAGGGTAAGAGAAAGGGGGTCACACAAAGACCTCTACAAAGAGTGTTCTAGGAGGTCAAGGGCAGACCTGAAACAGTAAGAAGAGAATAAACTGGGTATAGTGGTGATACATACCTATAATCCCAGCTTTGGGGGGTGAAAGCCAGAAGGCCAGAAGTTCAAGGTCATCCTCAGCCACCCAGTGAGTTCCAGGCTAATCTGGGTTACTTGAGACCCTGTCTCCAAAAAATTTCAGAAATAAAACAAACCAAAAGAAAGGAGAAAATAAAATAAAATAAAATAAAACTTAGGGGAAAGAGAAATTGGGTGGAGCTTGGGGTGATGTCAGAAAGATGGGTGGGACCTGGGGCATGTAGCCTTTGACCCCATGGATGCCAGAATGCAGAGCTGAGTGGCCTGTTTCTTGGTGGCCCCTTCGCAATGGAATGGCTTTGGTGCTCCCTTCAGGTACAGACGGAACTGCAAGGCCCAGGGACAAAAAGGATCCTCCCAAGGTCATGGGTGGAGGGGTGGGACTAGGCTCCCTCCAGTGTCTGCTCACGCTGCTTCTCTGGGTCTAAGCAGCTGCTTACTAATCATTTACAGGAAGTCCTGTCCTTGCCTTGTGTGACAGGTGGAGGGTAAAGCTCTTCTCGGTCTAGGGGATTTAGTGACCTGACCTGGGTTCCGAATGGTGAATCTACAGAGCCTCAGAGACAGTGAGAATAACATGGTTTTTAGTTCCTAAGATTGATTGGGCCTCTCTGAGCCAGAGTGAGTAGCAGGTCCTTCTTAAGTCTGCCTGTCTGGCATGGCATGGATGCTTGCTGTCCTGGAACTAGCTCTTGTAGACCAGACTGGCCTCAAACTCACAGAGATCCACCTGCCTCTGCCTCTGCCTCCTGAATGCTGTGATTAAAGGCATGTGCCATGACCGCCAGGCTTTGTTTTGTTTTTATGGAGCGGGGGATCTATTTGTGGTTTAATGGTCTGCCTGTCTCCAAGCAGCCTTCCCATTGCTCCGTAACTGGAGCCTTGTTTAGTTGCTTATGTTGATAAATTCAGAGACCCCATGTCTTACTCAGGGTTTCTACTGCTATGATGAAACATCGTGACCAAAGAGGCCCTGGGAGGAAAGGGTTTGTTTGGTTTACACTCCCACATCACTGTTCATCATCAAAGGAAGTCAGGACAGAAAGTCAAACAAATCAGGAACCTGGAGGCAGGAGCTGACACAGAGTCCATGAGAGTGCTGCCGATTGGCTTGCTCCTTGTGCTTGCTCAACCTACTCTCTAGAGCCCAGCACCACCAGCCCAGGGATGGTACCACCCATAATGGGCTGAACCTGCCCCAATCAATCACTAATTAAGAAAATGCTCTACAGACTGACCTTATGGAGGCCGTTTTTTTTTTTTGTTTGTTTGTTTGTTTTTTTCACTTGGGGCTCCCTCTTCTCTGATGACTCTAGCTTGTGTCAAGTTGACATAAAACCAGCCAGGACAGCTGACCTCTTGTCTACTTGACACGCAAACACACACCATTGTTGAGCCACCACCCCTTTCTTTCTTGTTCATACCAAAAGTCACACACTAGTAAAAACATCACAATATAAAACATTTTACAGATTTAAAAAGTCCCACAGCCTTCCAAATTCACAGCCTTAGCAGTTGTGTCTTTAAAAACATCCAATCTCTTTAATAAAAGCCCAAATTCTCTGTAAAACTTCAATCTCTCTCTCTCTCTCTCTCTCTCTCTCTCTCTCTCTCTCTCTCTCTCTCCTCTCTCTCGTTTGAATTAGTCTAACTGTGGACTGCTGAGCTAGTTCCAGTTCTTGAGACAGTGTTTCGTGCAGCCCAGGCTGGCCTCCAACTCACTGTGCAGCAGAGGGTGACCTTGAACTCCTGACCCTTCTGCCTTCACCTCTCCACACTGGGATTGCAAGTGTGCACCATGACATCCGGCTCTCTTGCTCTTTCACCGTTTGTACTTATTTATGTATTTACACCGAGTCTTACTGCCTTCACTGCTAGGATTAAAAGCATGTACCGCCATGCCCAGCTTCTTGTTATTTATTAGTATTAATACTGTACGTATGTAGTAGACAGACAACATGTGTATGGCTTGTCACCCCTCACCCACTTTTATACATATTTGTGGTGTGTGTATATACTAGTTAGTGTGAGCGTACGCATGCATGTGGGTATGTGCACACGTGTGTGCACTCATGTCAATGGTCAGGTTAGCCTCGGGTGTCTTCATCAATTTCTCTCCACCTTTACTCTTTGCAGGAGGTCTCTCACTGGACCTGCAGCTCATAGGCTGGCTGACCAGTGAGCTGCGGGAGTGTTCCGGTCTCTGTACCCTCTCTGCTGGGGTTGCAGGCATGCACCTCAACTCCCTGTGTTGTTAGTTGGTTCGTTCTCGAGAACATTATAGGGCTCTGAGCTCGCGTCCTCATGCTGTGCCACGGGCACCTTACTGGTTGAGCTTTCTCCCATGCTCCCCTTTGCCTTTGAGATTAGTATTTACAGCCATAGGTCTATGTAGTATGCATGTGCAAAATACATAGTTAACCTTATGAAAGGCCTTCACGCTGTATAGAAATTCTCAGTCTTCTATCGCTGAGGCTCAGCCATATTTTTGCATGTATTCTGTGACTCACTTCTTCCCCGCTGTATAATACCTCCTGTGGATGACTATTCCACAATATAAATAGATATGTTTATATATTATATATATATAATATATATAACATATATTGTTTTTTATCTTGTGCTAAGAATGGGATCCAAAATCTCAAGCTTGCAAACACTCTGCCCCTGAGCTATACTCCCAGCCTCTATGTGTGTTTGTTGGCTTTGGTTCTCTGCCTTTTGCTGATGTGGAAAGAGAGCACTCAGAAATATTGATGAACACAGGACTGGGCAGATGGCCAGCCACGCAAGTATAAGGACCTGAGTTCAATTCCCGAAACCTGTGTAGAAAGTAGGGCTTGGTGATATAGACTTGGGGTCTTGTGGTCCCAGTGTTGAGAAGCTAGAGACAGGTTGATCCTGGGGCTTGCGGCCAGCCTAATCATCATTCCAGGTTCTAGTGATAGACCAGTCTCAAAAGAGAAAGGTTGAGGAGGCGTGAGAAGACTCAGTAGGTAAAGGCACTTGCCACCAAGCCTGAAAACATATGTTCAATTCTTGGGACCCACACGGTGGAAGGAGAGAACCAACTCCTAAGACTTGTGCTTTGACCTGCCTCTCTCTCTCTCTCTCTCTCTCTCTCTCTCTCTCTCTCTCTCTCACACACACACACACACACACACACACACACAGTGGTTGTATTAATTGTCTTGAACTTTTTATGCAAGACCTTAAGATTCTGATCTTCTGAGCCAGGTGGTGGTGGCGCAAGCCTTTAATTCCAGCAGTCTGGAGGCAGAGGCCAGCCTGGTCTAGAGAGTGAGTTCCAGGACAGCCGAAAGATTCTGATCTTCCTGCGCTCTGCTCCCAAGTCCCTCCGCTGGGACCACAGATGACACTCCCACCCTGGCTGATGTGCTGGGGTGGATCCTAGAGCTCTCTCACGCTGCGTAAGCACTCTAGCAACTGAGCTACAACGAGCTACACCCCTGGCCCTACTGGGAGCTTTTAAAAGAATCTTAATTTGTGTTTAGAGTGCATGAAGTGCTTTTACAATTATTTTTGAGATGATTATATGGCTTTTCTTGTTTAATCTGTTAATGCCATTCATCATATAAAAGACTTTCCCATGAAGCCTCTCAACCTGAGCTCCCAGGCTTGACCTGGCTGAGGACCTGGCTGGTTTGCTGTGTATTTGGCTTGCGCCGGTGACATATTGTCTAGAATCGTCCATCCCTCTGGGTTTGAGGGTTGTGGTGATCATGGGCATCATGCTAGATGGTGGTTTTTTACTCTCCTTCTGCAAAAGTTCAAGTAAAATCAAGAACATTTGTTTCTTGAAATTTGGTAGTGTTTACTGGTGAGGTCATCCTTGCCCGGCGTTTTCCTTGGGAAAGATATTTCACTGTGGTCTCAGTTTCTTTATTTAGGTTCTCCACGGCTGCTTACCTCAGCTTTGGTAAGTTCTAGTTTTAGGAATTTATGCATTTAATTTACATTTTGACATTTATTTACATACAGGTCTAGCATTTTCTCATAGTTCTTTTGACTATGGTAGCTCTCTCTCTCTCTCTCTGCCTTGCACATGCTAAGTGTGAACTCTGCCACTCTTATGTCTTATGTTTCTAAGATGCGTTCTCACCTGTTGGGTCAGAAACCCCTTCCTCTGTCGTGAGGTTGGTCCCTACGCCAATAATCCGCCATTGTTGACTCATTCCTCTGCTATCGACGCTTCAGCCTTCCAGTTTGGGCTGTTACAAATCAGTCTCTGTTCAATGCTCGTGTAGGAATCTTCATGCAGATAGACTTTCGTTTCTTTGAGCTAGTACTTAGGGTGATACACATATGCAGTAGCCTTCATCTGTAACTCCAGCACTCCTACAGGGAGATAAGAGGGCGGAGCACGAGAATCCTTGAAAGCTCACACCCCCAGCTAGCCTGGTGTGCACAGTAGCAATGTACACTGTCCTGAACAAGGTGGAGGGTGAGGACCAACACCGGAGGCTGTCACACGTGTTCTGTGCATGCGTGCACTCATATAGGAGCACGCAGAGAGCTCATGGTGTGTGCATGTGCACACACACACACACACATGCATGATGGTGCTAGCTGTGGTGGTACACATGTGTAATCCCAGCAGTCAGGAGACAAGTTTAAAGTCCACCTAGTATACATAGAGACTTCCAGACCAGCTATGGCTACACAGGGAGGCCAAGTCTAAAAAAGGTTACAGGGCTATTGAATGCTCTTGTGACTAAGATGTAATAATTCTAAGTTTTTCTATGTTCTTGTTAATGATTGGTTTTTCTAGTCTGTTTATTCTTTTTTTTTTTTTTTGGATTTTTCGAGACAGGGTTTCTCTATAGCTTTTGGTTCCTGTCCTGGAACTAGCTCTTGTAGACCAGGCTGGCCTCGAACTCACAGAGATCCGCCTGCCTCTGCCTCCTGAGTGCTGGGATTAAAGGCGTGCGCCACCACTGCCCAGCTGTTTATTCTTTTTTACTTTTATATCATTTATTTATTTATTTTAAGGCAAGGGTCTTACTATGTGGCCCTGCTTGGCCTAGAACTCAGTATGAAGACCAGGAAGACCAGGCTGGCCTCAAACTCACAAGAGATCGTCCTGCCTCGGTCTCCTGAGTGCTGGGACCACACCCAGACTTATTAACTTACTGACTGATAGAGACAGAGTCTCCTGTAGAGAAGGCTAGCCTCCATGTAGCTGAGGCTGGTCTTGAACTTCCAATTCTCTGACCTCTGCTTCTGAGTGCTGGGATCATAGGCCTGTGCTATCTGCTCTCCTGGTCTTTCTGATTTGGTTTTAGGCCTTCCCATTGGTGTGAGTGGGTCTCCTTCCCTCTGCCTGGTGCTAATGCTGTCAAGGACCTCCCTGTCTTCCTGGTTCCTGTACTTTCTTCTTAGAGTGAGGGGTTGTGCATTTTATTATCAGTGCTTTTTTGACTAGTTAGAAGTCCCCTTCAGATATAACTGATGTCAACATTTAATCCGATTTTGCACTTTATCTATTGCTTTCTTAAGTATCTTTAAATAGTTTTTGTTTTTGTTTGTTTGTTTGTTTTTTGTTTTTTGAGACAGGGTTTCTCTGTAGCTTTGGAGCCTCTCCTGGAACTAGTCCTTGTAGACCAGGTTGGTCTCGAACTCACAAAGATCCACCTGCCTCTGCCTCCCGAGTGCTGGAATTAAAGGTGTGTGCCACTACCGCCTGGCCTCTTTAAATAGTTTTCAACTACTTTTTATTTAGTATGCGTGCATGCACACATGAGCCGTAGCACCTGTGTGGAGATCAGAGAACAACTTTGGGGAGTTGGGCCTGTGCTTCCATCATGTGGGGTCCCCATGATCAAACAGCAGACTTGGTGGGGAATGTGGAGTGTTACCTGCTGCGCCATTTTACCTGCCCTCTAAAATCTTTCTTTCTTTCTTTCTTTCTTTCTTTCTTTCTTTCTTTCTTTCTTTCTTTCTTGGTGTTTTTTTGTTTTGTGAGACAAGATTTCTCTGTGAAACAGTCCTGGCTGTCCTGGAACTCACCCTGTATACCAGGCTGGCCTCAAACTCCCAGAGATCCACCAGCCTCTTCCTTCCGAGTGCTGGGATTAAAGGTGTGCACCACCACCACTCCACTAAAATATCTTTTAAAGAAAGGACATTTTATAATTTTAATTAAGTCCAATTGACCATTTGTTTTTCCCTTATGAAGTCACAATAATATGCTTTTATGATTATCCCAGAGGTTTAATAGTTCTCTTACAGTTACTTTGCTGAGACATCTCACTGGTCCCCATTTTGCTCCACTCCCTCCCAGAAGTCAGTCATGTCCCCCCCGAAGTACCCTGGCTCCTGCCTGGACCTCTCTTACTTTTTTTTTTTTTTAATCTCTTTATGTGTTTTGTTTCAATGCCTGTGCAGACTGTTCCTTCCAGGGTTTGGTTGGTTTAGTTGTTTTGCTTTGTTTTGTTTTTTAGCATTTTCAGTCTTGTTTTGTGTTGCTGAGATTCCTGTTGCCCCTGTGACTTCCCTTCCCAATTTCCCAGTGCTTATTTGGAGACCTCTGTTCCCACACAGCTGATTCCTATGCTGTCTCTGATGAGTGTGTCTGTCTTTCAACATCACTGTGCTTTTGAGTGCTGGCCCTTTAGCTGGGGGTGCATTTCGGGGTTCACCTGGTTTGTGGATACTGTGTTTTGGGGGGAGGGAGTAGGCTTAACTCTTATCTTCAGCCCCAAGAAAAGGACAGACCATGCTAGAGACCTGGACCACAGGCTAGCTTGCTGTTTGGGTTTGGCCTGGTCTGTTCCCTCTGCAGGCAGTTGATACCTCAGGTCTGAGCCTCACCTTCTCTCCCCAGGAAAAGGTCTGGAGGAAGTGGTCCATCCACTCAGGTCAAAGTACACCATGGTGCAGTCGGGCATGTGTAGAGAGACTATGTGTGGGGGTCCCCTTCTCTTTCCTGTCACCCCGCACGTCTTTAATATTGTCCAGGCGGCCCGTTTCTAACCCAGGCTGCCGGCTGCGGTGGTCCAGGGACAGTAGGTGCATGTCCAGGTGTATGGACATCTTGGTGCACAGGGAAAGCAGAGAGCTCAATCTGGCTTTCAAATGGCCTTTTCCCCACTCTGGGCACATGCAAGCCCAGCTCTGGCTGCTGGGGGCTTCCGTTTCCTCAGTCAGCTGGGCAGTCACATTTGCTCCACGTTATCGGGAATAGACTTCAGGGTGGAATGCAGGAGCCACTTCTGATACTTGTTTTTTGTTTATCCTTCCTTCCTTCCCTCCTTCCCTCCCTCCCTCCCTCCCTCCCTCCCTCCCTCCCTCCTTCCTTCCTTTCCTTTCCTTTCTTAAACACAGTCTTATGTAGCCCAATCTGATCTCACTACTCAGCTCACTCTATAGCCAAGGATGACCTAGAACTCGTGATTCTTCTGAGTGCTGGGGTTACAGCCACGCACCGCTGTGCCCTGTATCTGTGGTGCTGGAGATCCAGCTCAGAGCCTCCTATGTGCCAGGCAAGCGCTCTGCCAACTGAGCTACATCGCCAGTCCCCTTCTGTTCATTTCTGATCAAGGCGTGCAGCCCCTGGCCTGCCCCACCACACCCGAAGCACGGTGCCCCGAGCTCCACCCCGAGCTCCAAAGCAGCGTCACAAAGACACTGAAGTCACCAGCCCTAGACTCTAGCTCAGTTTAGAAGAGACGGACCTGCGCCTTTATTTAATTAATTAATTTTTTTGCAGTGCCAGATGGAACCCAGTGCTCCACCACTGAGCTGCACTTTTTAAACATTAGAAACATTGCAAACAAAGCAACAACAGAAAAGAAAAACAAGAGCAAATTAAACCAGAATGAGAGGCTAGTACAGTGGTTCACATCTGTAATTCCAGCACTCGGGAGTGCCAAGCCAGGAGAATTAAGAGTTCAGGCTCTGGCTGTGTGACTTCGCAAAGGTCACATAACCTCGTTGGATTTCAGCCTCCTGAGGAAAAGCCCCGAAAGCCTGCGGCTGTCCCCTTGTAGGCCTGTGCTTTTGTGAAACGTCCGTCGGCTGAGTCACCCCAGCATGACGGCAGACTGCTTGAACTTTGAACAGTTTAGACTCAATCCTAGCTCCGCTGCTCCTATGCTGTGTGCCCTTAGACAGGTCTCTTCACTTCTCTGTGTACCCTAAAATGAGGATGACCCTACCTCAAAGTACAGGTGTATAGCTCTACAGCTCAGTGATAATGTTTGCCTGTCATGGGCTAGGTCCTGCATTTCATCCCAACACTGCAAAAATAAGTCAACAATAGCTCCTCTGGGAAACACTTTCCACATGCCTCCTATTGACTGAGGCTTTGAGCAGACGTGGCCTGCTGCATAGCGTGTGTGTGGTGGAATGGGTACAGCATTGGGCTTGACCATCGGAGGGATGGGGGTACAACATGGGGCTTGACCATCGGAGGGATGGGGGTACAGCATGGGGCTTGACCATCAGAAGGGATGGGGGTACAGCATGAGGCTTGACCATCGGAGGGATGGGGGTACAACATGGGGCTTGACCATCAGAAGGATGGGGGTACAGCATGGGGCTTGACCATCAGCCGGATGGGGGTACAACATGGGGCTTGACCATCAGAAGGGATGGGGGTACAGCATGGGGCTTGACCATCAGCCGGATGGGGGTACAACATGGGGCTTGACCATCAGAAGGATGGGGGTACAACATGGGGCTTGAACATCAGCGGGATGGGGGGTACAGCATGGGGCTTGACCATCAGAAGGGATGGGGGTACAGCATGGGGCTTGACCATCGGAGGGATGGGGGTACAACATGGGGCTTGACCATCAGAAGGATGGGGGTACAGCATGGGGCTTGACCATCAGCCGGATGGGGGTACAACATGGGGCTTGACCATCAGCGGGATGGGGGTACAACATGGGGCTTGACCATCAGAAGGATGGGGGTACAGCATGGGGCTTGACCATCAGCCGGATGGGGGTACAACATGGGGCTTGACCATCAGAAGGGATGGGGGTACAGCATGGGGCTTGACCATCAGCCGGATGGGGGTACAACATGGGGCTTGACCATCAGAAGGATGGGGGTACAACATGGGGCTTGACCATCAGCGGGATGGGGGGTACAGCATGGGGCTTGACCATCAGCGGGATGGGGGGTACAGCATGGGGCTTGACCATCAGCGGGATGGGGGGTACAACATGGGGCTTGACCATCAGCGGGATGGGGGTACAGCATGGGGCTTGACCATCAGCGGGATGGGGGGGTACAGCATGGGGCTTGACCATCGGAGGGATGGGGGTACAGCATGGGGCTTGACCATCGGAGGGATGGGGGTACAACATGGGGCTTGACCATCAGAAGGATGGGGGTACAGCACGGGGCTTGACCATCGGAGGGATGGGGGTACAACATGGGGCTTGACCATCAGAAGGATGGGGGTACAGCATGGGGCTTGACCATCGGAGGGATGGGGGTACAACATGGGGCTTGACCATCAGCGGGATGGGGGTACAACATGGGGCTTGACCATCAGAAGGATGGGGGTACAACATGGGGCTTGACCATCGGAGGGATGGGGGTACAACATGGGGCTTGACCATCGGAGGGATGGGGGTACAGCATGGGGCTTGACCATCAGCGGGATGGGGGTACAGCATGGGGCTTGACCATCGGAGGGATGGGGGTACAGCATGGGGCTTGACCATCGGAGGGATGGGGGTACAGCATGGGGCTTGACCATCAGAAGGATGGGGGGTACAGCATGGGGCTTGACCATCAGCGGGATGGGGGGTACAACATGGGGCTTGACCATCGGAGGGATGGGGGTACAGCATGGGGCTTGACCATCAGCGGGATGGGGGGTACAACATGGGGCTTGACCATCGGAGGGATGGGGGTACAGCATGGGGCTTGACCATCAGCGGGATGGGGGGTACAACATGGGGCTTGACCATCAGAAGGATGGGGGGTACAGCATGGGGCTTGACCATCGGAGGGATGGGGGTACAACATGGGGCTTGACCATCAGAAGGATGGGGGTACAACATGGGGCTTGACCATCGGAGGGATGGGGGGTACAGCATGGGGCTTGACCACCAGCCGGATGAGTACTGGGAAGACCAGAGAAGCTGGGTCTACCAGATGAGCCTAGTGGGGGAAACCCATTGGAAGTCACCACCCCACATGTGTGCAGATGGCTTTGATAGTCTTGACGTGCAGCCTGGAGCCTTCTTATCTTCCGCCGGATGTATACAGTCTCTCAGCTATGTGATACTGCTGTAGAGCCTGGAGATGGGTTCTGGTGAGCCCAGCCTCTCTCTTTCTCTCTCCCTCCCTCACTCCCTCCCTCACTCCCTTCCTCCCTGTGTCTTCCTGCACACTAACCTAGCTTACCCTTGGCAGGGTTCATTCCCTTGTCCATTGCCTTACCATTGACAGAGGTTTGACCTATTCTGTTGGCCCCTGGTGAGCAGTAGCTGCTAAGTAAACAGCAGCCTGGGGGCCATTGTTTGAGCACAATGTGGAGGCACAGGAGGTGTGAGATCCACATCAGCTGGGCCTCAGGAGTGGACAGAGGTTCCCCAGGAAATCGTGTGAGGCCCAGATGCCAGGCTGCTGGGCAGCAGTGCGCTCTCTATGGGAGAGCATTGCTGAAGTCTCTGGGCACTGGGGCAAGCAAGGATCCCAGGACACTGTGCGGTTCTGTTTCTTTTAACTTTTTAAACTGCTTTGAAGGCTGTCAGGCAGAACAAACAGCTTCTGAGGAGCTACGGCCCAGCCCCACCCCTGCTACCCAGTAACCAGGGGCAAAGGCCCCAGGCTTGGGGCCAGCACATCTGGTAAGTGGCTGGGTTCTGCCCCCTCTTCTGCTCAGGGACCTTGGGTGAGTCACGTCACCTCTCCGTACCTCTCTCCTTCCCTGAGATGGGTGTTACACAGTTCTGTATTAGCTACTTCCTGGGGGCTGACTGATCCTGGCCTGAAGGGCCCAGTGGGCAGAGTGGACACCTTCGGACCTAGCACAAGGCTGGGCACACAACGTTAAATAAAACCCATGACAAGCTGTGGGATGGTATGTGACTGTAACCATGTTGGGCAGTCCTGCCCAGAAATCCCTCTTAATTCTCCCCTCCTCCTTTTCCCTCCTCCCTTCCCTCCCTATCTCTCTCTTCCTCCCTTCCTTTCTCTCTTTCTCCCTCCCTCCCTCCCTCCCTTTCTTCTGTGACAAGGTTCTCACTATCTAGCCCTGGTTGGTTTAAACTTTCTTTGTAGCTCAGGCTAGCCTTGAACTTCAGCAATCCTCCTGCCTTTGCCTCTGGAGTACTGGGATTACAGACATGCATCATCGTGCACAGCCCTGGATTCCACACGTGTGTGGCTCATGCTCCTGTGTCCAACCACCTTTAGCTTGTTTGTCCGGTCTCTCTTCCCTTTGGTGGAAATAGCCAGCTGAGCGTGAACGAGCAGATGTGATTGTTTATCGTGTGGGGAGCTGAGGAAAACCCTCTGGACTGGAGTTCTGAGTGCAGAGTCTGGGCTCCAGGCAACGGAAAAGCCAAAGCAAACAGTGGGAGAATGAACTGGCTCCCATTCAGAGGTGAGCTTCAGGCATGCCTGCGTCCAGGGCCTGGACGCCACCGTCCGACTCGTGAGTTTCTCCATAGGTTTCTAGTCCATCCTCCCGGCCATTGTTCCCCTTTCGGGGTTCCCCACTCCCCACTCCCAGCACCGTGCCATCCAGGTGGAGAAGATCCCAGCATCTGCCAGTCACAACAGCTGAAGGGGGTGGGCTTTGCTGTCCCCTTTAGGAAGGGGAATGGATTCGGAGTAGCCAGATAGGACAGCAGGTATACCATGTCACTGCGGGGGCAGCAGAGAACACCAAAGTGGTCCTGTCTCATAAGCTGATTTTGGAAGCTTCATGGAGCGATCACCCCTGTGCTGGGGATGGGAGGCCAGCCTGGGGTTGTCCCTGTGGGCTCACTTTCTCTCAGAATGGTGACCAGGGAGAGAGGGAAGGCCGGGGACACTAGCCTACCCTTATGTGCGTAATGCCCCCAGGAGGCAGGTCACATCCAAGACAGGAGGAGCTGGATGAGAGCCGGAGTGGCCTGAGATGACATGGCTTCCTGCCAGTTCCCCAGCCCAGGCTAAAGCCAGGAGACTCTGCTGACGTAGGGTTCCATGTCACAGCCTCAGTCCATGTGGGGACGGTTCTGTTAGATGCTGGGGTGCCAAAGGCATTGCGTGAGGGGTCCACCAGGTCCGGCTGCCTCCCAGCACTCCCACACCTTGCTGAGGGAGCCCTGAGTTTTCTCTACGGGTGAGCCTGAGAGTTCTGCCCACACTAGAGAGATTGCATAGAAAGCTTCAAACACACAGTAGGTGCCCTGTGAAGACTTTCTCCTCTGATTATTATTGCTGTGTGACCTTGGCCATCTTGCTTCACTCCTCTGTGCCTGGGGAGCAGAGACAGCATCCACCAGTCAGAACTGTGCTGGCTTCCTATCACGATAGGTGACAGTGTTTTCCTTCATTGTCCCTTATCCTGTTGAATCCCCATTCCTACAGGGGCAAGAGCGGTCAGTGTGATCACAGCCTCTCCCCTGCCCCCCACCGTGGGTTTAATTCTTTGAGTTAGGCACTCATGTAGCCCAGGCTAGCTCTTCCTGCTCCCGCCATCCGAGTGTGGAGATGACAGACCTGAGGCACCACACCTGCCTTGATTAGCTCACCACAGACCAATGTTCCCGCCCCTCTGGCCCCCACAGCTGAGAGCCTCTGACACCCCAGTTCCTGGGAGCCTAACAGCAGTCACAAGCTCCATCAGAATGCAGAGAGGATGCTGTGGGGTCCCAGCTGCCAACCTCCAGCTTCTGTGTGTTCCCTGTGTCAGGCCCACTCAGCACGTCACAAGTTCAAGGCTAGTCTCCACACAGTTAGAAGCCTCGTGTCTAGGGTGCTAACCAGGTCCTCCCAGGGGGAACGCAGCCAGGACAGAGCTGGGGGTGGAAAGGGCGTCTGAGTGTGGGAGCCGTTGACTCCCATCATTCTAGGAGGATGATCTGAAGCCAGGGATTGTGGGAGAGGTAGGGTGTACCCAGGATCACATCCTGCCCAAGTCCCATGGGATTTCCACAGTATGGCTGGCTATGGGTTCTGGGGCAGGGAGCTGGACCCAGCCTGTCCCGGGAGTGACTCTAGGCCTTTCTCAACATGTGACCTCAGGCAGGTAACCTCATCTCTCTCTGGGGCTAGGGGAACCCCTCCCCCCAGGAGTCCAAGGCAAGCATGCCAAAATGAGATTTGGGAAGAGTGCGTTCTGAGTCATGAGTCACCAGGTGTCCGGTCCCTGTTGCGTACGTATTGCGCAGAGCGAGTAGTGTGGCTCATTTCCAGTCAGGCAGGGTGCTGTTGCAGGAATTTACGATCGGACCCCAAGAGGCTTCCCCAGAACAGAAAGACACCCACACGGAAGGCTGAATTCTGACGTGGTCACTTGCTGTTCGACTATGGGAAAGCTGCTTAACCTCTCTGGGCTCTTGTTTTCCCATCTGTAGAATGGGAAAAACTGTAGTGTTTAGCTTGCAGGTTACTGTGGATTAAATGAGTCAATAGAGGTACAACTGCCCTGGCTAGCCTGGGACTTGTTATGTAGACCAGGATAGCTTTGAACTCGGAGAGATCCGCTTGCCTCTGCCTCCAAGTTCTGAGATAAAAGACCTTCACCATCACACTGCCTACGTATCTCTCTCTCTGGGCTAGCCAGGGCGTCACAGCCAGACCCTGTAAGCTCGGGGCAGGATGAGGGAGGAGTGTTCTCTAATGCTATGTTTGATGTATCATCCTCTGGCGGTGTGCATAAATGAGTTCCAAAACACCAGCATCTGCACCGTGCCTTGCAGACGGCTTACTCCTCTAATAAACTCCTCCAATGGGAAGAAGACCATCAAGGTGCTGTGTGGCTCTGGAAGGTCGTGGACCCTCTCTGTGCCTGTCAGTGATTGATGGTAGTGAAAGGAAGGACTGGACTGCCACGCCTCCTGGTAATGGAGGGATTTCCACTGCCAGGGCTGGGCACAGCATGGGAGGAGCCGCAGGGGCCTGAAACACACCTCAGGGGTGCATGGCTCATGTGTGCCTTCAGCCTCTTCCCTGCTCAGCCTCCAGGCTCACGGGCCTGAGGGAGGGAGGGAGGGAAGAAGGCTGTGGACCTATAAAGTGGTGCCCTGGACCTTTCACCTCCCTCCCAGCCTGCCTGCGTCTCCTCCCACACTGGCCCTTTGCCTGCCACAGGCTGTGGCCCACAGGGTTGTCTGGTGTCCCTGTGAAGTGAGCCTTATGCCCTGGGCCTTCTGATTCCAGCTCTGATAGCCATGCCCTCACTTATGAAATCGGACTGGTGACGTGGATGAGTGAAGGCACAAGCCAGGTCCTGCTTTGACTCCGTTGGGGCCACTCCAGGCTGCTCTATCGTCAGACACCTGCTGCCTGCTTGGCCACTGTCCCTGACTGAAATACTGCGCGTCCTGCCTCTTAGCTGCCGATCCTCCTGGCTGTTCCTCTCACCTCTCCTCACTGCCAGGCCTCCTGGCGACCTTCCCTCCGAGACTACCCTTAATAGTCGGTCCTCTCTAAGGGGACAGAGCCTCATGCTGCCTGGAGGTTGTTTCTTCCCAGTGTGTATGAGACAGGCCAGGGAACGGGACCTGTGATCTCCTCAATCCGGATGCTGAACTTTGCTTCAAACACTTAGGGCAGGAAAGATCATTCTGGCCTCAGGTGAGCAGGCATGCGGGCAGGCTCTGAATGTGTGTGTGTGTGAGTGTGTGCGTGTGTATATGTGTGCGTGCGTGTGTGTATGTGTGTGTGTGTGCGCGTGTGTGTATGCTTGCACGCACACATGTCCATCAAGCTCCCCTCTGTCTCCCCCATTCTCTCTGCCCACTTCCCTGCATTCCTAGCTGCTTCTGCCCCACAAACCCTCATGCCTGCCTATCCCCAGTTCAGATTGAGCCTTCTGCCACAGGTAAAATGTCCAGAATCTTCAGGGCAGCCCCAAATCTCTCTCAGACCCTCACTCCACGAGGGAGTTACCTGATGCAGGGGCGAGACTTCTTACCTCAGTTATCCAGCTTAAGGGGCAGAGACAAGGCTCACCCTGGCAGCCTGGCCCAGTGTTGCCCTCCTGCTGCCAGGCTGCCTCTTCTAACACCCACTATTGGCCGGCCTGGCAGGCCTTGCCTGCCTCCTGGCTGCTGCACGGGCTTATCCAGCCACAGACTGCCCAAGGGCAGAGACGCTCATGCTGTGTTAGGAGGTGATGCCTGGCTGGGCCTGGGGTGAGGGCAGCTGGCAGGCAGAGCCCTTGGGTAGACTTCAGAGAACTTTCCAGAACATGAAGGGCAGTATACAGCTGTAGCAAGGCTGGGGGTGTGCCCGGATGGCCGGTGTTCCCTCCTTCAATCTTGTCCTCCTGTGTGTCAGTTTCCTGCCCAGGAGGAGACCTGAGACCTGAAGCTTGCTCTGCTGTCCTCCTGCTCCCCATGGTCTGGCTTAACACCATCTAGAGACATTCCTCTCAGATCTAACCGCAGCCCACTCCCACCAGCAGGCATCTCTTCCTGAGCCCTTAATATGAATGAATGAAATTCATTCCATCTGTGAATGAATAACGCCTGGGCAGCAAGGATCATCACAGACACCTGCCTTGGGGGAGAGGCAGGTCCCAGGTCCCCTTTGAGCCCCTGCAGCTAAAGCCAGCCTGCAGCAGGGCCTCCTGCTGGAAACCCCTGTCCCTGCTACATCTTCCCCAGTCTCTCTGCATCAGGGAGCGCTCTAAATTCCAGTTGGCAGGGATGTGACCCGAGCCGCACCTCTGCTCTCCCTGGGGCCCAGAAGGTGGCTAGCTGGAGGACATGGAGTCACCACTAGCCTCCTGACTGCCGGGACTACAGGTGTATGTCCCCATGTCTACCTCTTCTTTTTCAACTTGAGTACATCCACCCCTCCAGAAAGCCCATCTTCCCCAGTGCCCCTTTAAACCCATCCATGGAATGCCCACAACCCCCAAGAGTGCAGACAGGCAGATGCAAAATTTTCATTATGTTTTTTTTTTAAAGACTTATTTATTATGTATACAACATTCTGCCTCGATGTATGCCCACACGCCAGAGGAGGGCACCAGATTTCACTACAGATGGTTGTGAGCCACCATGTGGTTGCTGGGAACTGAAATCAGGACCTCTGGAAGAGCAGCCAGTGCTCTTAACCTCTGAGCCATCTCTCCAGCCCTTTCATTATGTTTTTATGTATGTATTTTGTGTGGCATAGAATACACCATCAGGAATCAGGTGAACACGCAGTGCTGCTTGGTTCTTCTTCTTTCCCAGGTCAGGACTCTAGTCCGGGAATGGTGTCACCAGATCTTCAAAATTCAATTTAATCATAATAGCTCCCATGGGCACACTCAAAGCTCAAAGACCCTTCTTTTTTTTTTTTTTTTTTTTTTTGGATTTTCGAGACAGGATTTCTCCGTAGCTTTTTGGTTCCTGTCCTGGAACTATCTCTTGTAGACCAGGCTGGCCTCGAACTCACAGAGATCTGCCTGCCTCTGCCTCCCGAGTGCTGGGATTAAAGGCGTGCGCCACCACCGCCCGGCTCAAAGGCCCTTCTTAAGGATTCTAAGTCTGTTGACGATTAACACTAGCCGGCACAATAGTGAAGGGTGGCCTTGAACTCCTGGCCCTTCTGCTGCCGCTTCCCAAGTACCGAAATGACAGGCAAGTGCCATCATGCCTGGTTTACTCTGTGATGTGGATGGAGCCCAGGGCTTTCTGCACGCTAGGCAAGCACTCGACCGTGTGGGCCACACCTCTGGCCCTTCTTATATCTTATAAAGTGCCCAGCACATAGTAGGTGCTTTGTTTACTGGCTGCTCAGTAATCTCTCTAGAACCTAGAACCGAGTTGGGTATACAGCAGGTGCTCAGCAAATGTTCTGGGGTCAGGTGTGGAGGAGCAAAGCTGAATGAGCAGCATCAGGTAGCCCTGCCCACAACCTCACCCAGGCCTGGGGTGGGGGATGGGACCTTTGTAGGTTCCATCTCCTCCTTCCAGCCTAATCCCCTGAGATTAGCTCAGGGGTAACCCCGGGCTTCAGAGTCAGCAGGTTTGTGTGACAACCACATCTAAAGGCTCGCTTCACTCCAAGATGGCCCTCCTGTCACCCACCCTGGACATGGTGGTCACAGCAGTTGGCGGCTTCCTCCTGTTCATGCTGGCCCTGGGCCTGCTATGCTTCTTCACCTGTCGCCTGGCCAGGCCACTCAGGTAGGAGATTCTAACTCCTGTTCCTGCTGAGTGCTCTGTCCCTTATGACTGTTCATGTGGGACAGAAGAAAGGTGGACAGTAGTCTTGGGGAAACTGAGGCCAGAAGAGGACAGTCCCCTGGAGAAGGAGATGGCGGAGTCAGCCTGGGTGTGTATGTGATTGTCAGCTAGCCGGTTGGATTTTAGTTAAATTTTCTGAACTGAGATGGGAGGCCAGGAGTACCCATGGCTGGGAGGCCGTGTGAGCTCACGGTGTATATGACCGAGCTCACAGGTAGACATGACAAGAATGCCTGGGAATGAGCATCTTCAGTGCGGTCTCTCAGATTGTCCCGGCTCTATTGACACTAACTGGAGACTGGCGTTCTGCCAAACTCTGGAGCCACTGCCTCAGAATGCCATTGTCAGGGCCCCAGCCCAGCCACTCAGCCTCCCGCTGGCCTGCCAAGTAACTGCTTCCTCACCCGAAGCCAGAGCCCAGCCAGAGCCATTGCGCTCCTGTCCTAAAGAGTCAGATCACGTAGCTGGAAGCCTGGCAGAGAGACCAGGCAATGGAAGGGGACTGTGGGACAATGGGTGGCAGGCAACTGGGACTTCCCCAAACCGGGCCCAGCAGAGTCCCCCACTCTGAGCTGCCTGAAGCCTCTGGGGTGAGGGAGGGGAGGAGTCTGAGCTGAGGCAGGAGGCTGAAGGATTTTCTGGGTCTCCAGTTCTCTGTGCCATACAGCCTTCTTAATGTGGGGCCCTGGGAATAGAGTTCAGCACCCCGGGCAGACGGTGGGCTTCAGGCTCAAAGTGCAAAGACCTTACTGTCTGGATCTGCAGTTCCCAAAGCTTCACCCTGGAGGGAAGAGACTCTGGCCCCTCAGACTAACCTTGCAGGCTGCCTGAGCCCTTTCAGTGCCCCCCTCAGTCCTTCGTCTTGGACACTAGGTGCAGAGAGTGGAATGAATTCTCTTTCTCAGGCCACAAGTGCCGTAGCTCCGCGTCCACGCCCTTTTCTCCTTCATCCCTGTTCCCTGCGCCACCCACAGTGTTTGGTCCTCTGTGATCCTTCCTCAAGTTCTGTTTGTGCTGCAGGTTTGACAGCTAATTTGCTACTACTGATACAGCACAGCCGTAGATGTGGCGTTGTTACCGGCATGTTTTCCTTAGTATGGACAGGAGCTTGCTGGGTCCTAAGCCAGTGTTAACGGGGAATTCGCCATGGTTCTTTCCATAATGGTTTCCGTAAAGTTTTGCTGTAAGGCTTTGATCATTTGACCAAGTTAAAGAAAAGTTTTGGGGGCCCACCTAGAGTGGAGTTTAGGGGCTGAAGCAGTTGCCTAGCGTGTGTGAGGCCTGGGTTCTGTTTAGAACCAAGAGTGGAAGGTGAGGAGGAGGGAGGGAAGAAGAGAAGACAAAGAGGAAGGAAACCCCCACAGTTCTTTTTAGCCTGGCTCTCCGAGGGCTCCCGCCATGTTGTTTCCATGCCCTGTTTCCTCGCCGACATTCTTACTGAGTCTCCTCAAGGTGGTGACAGTAAGCCCTTGACCTGCCAGACCCATCTCCAGCTGCCTGTTCTTCCCAATGACACCTCAACCCATCACATCCAATCCAAGTCCCTGAATTGTCCCCACAAAATCCCCTCACTCCACCTCACACCTCCAAATGCCACACCCATGCTGAAAGATGGATTCTTCCACCCTATGATCAGAAACAAGGAAAAATATGGTTATTTTTGCCCTTTCTGTTCCTCCTGACACCAGACGTACTGGCCAGTACGAAAAAAGCAAGGGGGACAGAGTGGAAAAAGCCGCGTGACTAGAAAGTAGAAAGTAAAGCTTTTTAATTAAAAATAATCGTTATATTTTATTTAGTTTGTATGTGTGTGAGTGTGCAGATGCATATGTGAGCAAGAGTGTGTGCATGCATGTGTGGCGTGTGTGGAGGTCAGAGGAACCTTTCAGGAATCTGTTCTCTCCTTCCATCCTATGGGTCCCCGGGATCGAACTCAGGTTGTCACGCTTGGCAGCAAGCGCCTTTACCCATACAGCCATCCCGCTGGCCCTTAAGCTCTTGGTAAATTACCTGCTTGTCTACATAGAAAATGCCAAGGAGCTGGGTGGTGGTGGTGCACGCCTTTAATCTCAGCACTTAGGAGGCAGAGGCAGGCGGATCTCTGTTAGTTCAAGGCCAGCCTGGTCTACAAAAGCTAGTTCCAGGACAGGCTCCAAAGCTACAGAGAAACCCGGTCTCCAAAAACAAAAAAAAAAAAACAAAAAAAAAAAAGAAAGAAAGAAAAAAAAAAAGAAAATGCCAAGGAATCCCTACTTGTACACACAACATGTTCAGAATTTACGTGAGTTTGGCATTGAAGGTCAAAATGTAAAACAACAAGGAATTTCTTTTTAGTAGCATTAAAGAAACAAAGGCGGACATATACAACAACTCCCCCACGAGAGAACTGCATAGGTGTAAATGTAACAAAACCTGTCTAAATTCTCTGTGCTGATCAAAGTGCCAGAGGGATGGAGAGAGATACTGTGCTCATGATGGAAGAATCTACACTGCACAGACAATGATGGCTTTCTCTATAGATATTAAAATTTTATTTTATGTGTATGAGTGCTTTGTTTGTATTCCTGTGCATTGTGTGTGTGTGTGTGTGGTACCCTCAGGGTTCAGAAGAGGGCATTGGAGCCCCTGAAACTGGAGTTACCGATGCTTGTGAGCTACCCTGTGGGTGCTGGGAATCAAATTCAGGTCCTTTGTGAGAGCAGTCAGTGCCCTTAACCAGAGAGCTGTATCTCTAGCCCCTATATTAATTTAAATTGATTTGTATTGATTGTGTGTGAGAGACAGCGTGCGTGCTCACGTGCCGCCGTGTATGTGTGAAGCCAGAGGTCAGCTTGCAGAGTCAGCTCACTCCTTCCACCTCGTGGGCTCCAGGGATCGAACTCAGCTCGTCAGGCTTGGTGGGAAGCCGCCTTTATATACTGAGCCACCTCATTGGTTAAATCTGTTGGTCACGTGGCGATAGAGGACAAATCAGGGACCGCCGTGTGTAGCAATGGGGACTGCTTGATCTCAAAGGGACACACAGGCTTGGGTGGCACGGCAGGTCCCCACCCTAATCATGGCGGCATTAGAGGGATCTATTCTTGTGTCAGGCCTCAGAGCCTTTGCTTTACGCTTGAGGAAATGGAGGGGTTGGGGTTGCCATAGTAATCTTGCTGCTATTTCTGGAATCAGAATGCCTATGGTCAAGGTTCCCTCCGCCACCGGCTTGTTAGTCAGCACAGGCTCCTCGTGTCTCCCCTCCAAGCCCTGGTCTTGTCATCCGTCACGGGGGATTGTAAAATGTCCTCTTTTCTCGCTGCGGAAGTTGCAAGAGATGATTCGATTTTCAAACAGCCCATGGGCAGACCGTGCACCTCATCAGTAAACAGACAGCTCCTGAACCTCAGAAGTTCCCATGGTCCCCTTTAGGCTCCACACCTACACCTTTGCACTGCCTTATTCCACTCTCTCTGGTGGAATAAATACCAAAACAAAGGGGTGCCGCATGGTTCTGCTATTGACGCCGGTGTTGCCCACGGTTCTGCTTTCCCGGCTCAGCCTTACATTGTTAGGGCCGTGTGTGTTGCTGTACGGCGTTGTCAACCGTGAGTTCTGAACTCCTGTGCGAGCTGGGATGGACACGCGTAACAAGGGCTGGTGTGGAATAAAAGGGGTGCCGTGGCAGCTGTGGTGGGTGACGCCAGGTGCCCGACGTTGCACTCATTGGCACTCTTCTGGTAGTGAGTGACCAGCACAGTACTTGTGACTCCCAGGGCTAGGTGCACAGTTAAGCGACGCATGGCCTTGGGGCGGCAGATCTAAAGCCGTGAGTCGAGGCCTCTTTAGGATCGCATTTCAGAGGCTTTCATTACATTCCTAACAGTAGCAAGATTACAGTTGTGAAGCAGCAATGAAATAATTTTGTGGTTGGGGTCACAATAACATGAGGAGCTGTATTAAAGGCTTGCAGCGTTAGGAAGGTTGAGAACCTCTGGACTAGAGGCTGCCGGTGTAAGTGGCCGGGAGAGACCAGGAAAGTTATTTTGAAAACAGAGTCGTATGTGCTAACAATTGAGGCTGTGTGAAGTTGGAGGAAACGTGTTAGAATTCATGCCGAAAGAGGTGGCTTTGGGTTTAAAGAACCGTAAATACTATTAGAATGCATTAATATTTTATAGCCACTTGAAGGCTTCTTCTGATTTTAGGATTTGCTATGAAATTATTTGGCAACTAAAGGAGAATAAAAAATTTAGATGCTGAGCAATGGTAGCGCACACCTTTCATCCCAGCACGTGGGAAGCGGAGACAGGAGGATTGCTGTGAGTTTGAAGTCAGCCTGGTCTACAGAGTGAGTTCTAGGACAGCCAGGGCTACAAACAACAGTCTCCAAAAACAAAACAAAAAGCAAAATACATTAGAATTTGGGTTTGTGCTGGTGGGTCAATGGGGAAAAAGCACAAGGACCAAAGCTTGGACACCTAGCCCCCAGTGGGAAATCCAGGCATGGTGACACATGTCTATAACCCTAGCCCTGGGGATGGAGAGGGAGACAGGAGGACCCCTGGGGCTTGCACCACATCCAGTAAGAGACCCTTCCAGAAACCGATGTGGGCAGCAATAGAGGTGGGCACTCAAAGCCTCCACAGATAAATCCAATCCACACACATGTCTATATAAACACACACATATACTATGCCCATGGTGTTTTTTCTTTAAATATTTTTATGGTTTATTTAACTTTATTTTTATGTGTGAAGGTGTCAGATTCCCTGCAACTGGATCTTCCGACAGTTGTGAGCTACCACGTGGGTGCTGGGAATTGGACCCGGGTCCTCTGGAAGAGCAGTCAGTGCTCTTAACCACTGAGCCATCTCTCCAGCCCCTGCCCATGGTGTTTTTACTGCGTGTGTTTATGTGTGTATGTGAGGGGTAGGTGGACCGTTGGATGGTATGCCATTTCATGTGTGTGGAGGTCCAAGAGCAACTTTCAGGAATTGGTTCTCCCCTTCCACTATGTGGGCTCCAGGAATCGAATCCGGGTCATCACTCTTGGCAGCGAGCGCCTTTATCTACTGAGCCCTCTCACTGGCCAAAATCGGTTTTTAAATTTGGCAGTCACCTGAGTTGACCTCGGAGTTGAGTGCGCTAGATGGAGGGTGTTCCCTCCGGATCGCTACCTTCCTCTTACCCACCCTCTCTGCACCGTTACAGTTCCTTGTTCTGGGAGGTCGGCAGTTTGTCTGTCCCAACATCTTTCATAGAGTTCTGCCGCTCCGTTTCCCATCACCAATGGGGTAATCACATCCGGCCTTGGGCTGACAGGGTAACATTATTTCCCAATGAAACACTTGATATTTAAAATCACACCTCTTCCCGTAGCATCCTCAACCAGATGGCTGGACATCCTGTAACCAGCTGCCTGTGATCACAAGAACATGACCGCGGTTAAAGCACGCTTAAGCCATTCATGCACACTCATTTTAGGTGGCTTGGGGAAAAAATTTAAGAGGAACTAATCGTTCCCAGTCTTGCCACCCTGTGCAAACCACCAGAGGATGTTTGCTGTGTTTCTTCCAGTTCTTTTAAAACAGATTTTTTTTCTTTTCTTCCCTCCCTCCCTCCCTCCTTCCCTTCCTCCCTCCCTTCCTTCCTTTCTCTTTTTTCAGACAAGTTTCCTCTATAGCTTTGGCTTAAAACATTTTTAGCTGGGCATGGTGGTGCACGCCTTTAATCCCAGGAAGCAGAGGCAGGTGGATCTCTGAGTTCGAGGCCAGCCTGGTCTACAGAGCCACAGCCAGGACAGCCAGGACTGTTACACAGAGAAACCCTAATGAAAAACCAAAAAAGAAAAAAAATATTGTAAAAAAATTTTACAGTGAGCTGAGAGTGTTACTGTATGAAGCCTGAAGCCCAGAGTTTGGTCCCCAGCACGGGGGTGGGGGCGGGGAGCAGAATAGTCTTCAAATGTCTGTTGTCGTTCTTGCTTGAGTTCAGGAGGGCAGTGGTGCAGTGGGGAGGTCAGAGGGCAGTGTGGGCATCACAGTCAGTTCCCTGCTTCCGCCCTGTGGAGTCTGCTCGGGGAACAAACCACGTTGCGTCATCAGGCTTGAGGCAAGCGCCTTTACCTTCTGAGCCACCTCCGTGGTCCCAGGGACAGCTTTCAAAGTCAGTGCTCTTCTTCCACGGAAGGTTCCGGCATCAAACTCATGTCCCCAGGCTTGCTTGGCAAATGGTTTCACTTGACGAGCCAGCTCCCCAGCTCAAGGCAGAATATCTGAACAGATATGCCAGCACAGAAGGTGTAGGTGTACCCAGGGCCGAGGAGCCTGTGAGATGCTGCTCAGTGTGTGAGTCAGACCAAAATATCCGCAGTTCAAACTCTGTGGCAAGCAGCTGTCCAGCTTGTATGAGGCCCTGGGTTTGATCTCTGGCATTGTTCCCAACCCCCCAAAAAGAAAAAATTTGGGAAAATACAAAGATCATTAACAGAGAGAGAGAGAGAGAGAGAGGGAAGGGAAGGGAAGGGAAGGGAAGGGAAGGGAAGGGAAGGGAAGGGAAGGGAAGGGAAGGGAAGAGAAGAGAAGAGAAGAGAAGAAAAGAAAAGAAAATAAAATCGAAGTCAGCTACTGAGCCGTACACCTGTAATCCCATACTTGGTAGGTATAGGTAGGCAGGAGAATCAGGAGTTCAAGGTCATCCTCAGCCAGTCTTCGGCTTCTATACCTCTTACCAAAACTGATTCGTCCTTGAAGAGAATCGGGCAAATATTGGTGTCCTAGGTACAAATACCCTTGTGAGGAAACCCGGGCTGTTTATCCCTGCTGGGTGAGGCACATGGAGTCAGAAGGTCCTGCATTCAGTTGTAGCTTTACTTCTTGAAGTGTGGTCCGTGAGCCAGCAGCAGCCAGAGCATTGCCTGAGAGCTTCCAGAATGACAGACTAGTTTAGGCTGGGCCTAGGACTGCCTTGCTGGGCGACTCCAACACTGTCCTCTAGCTGGCATGAAAAGTCTGCCCTTGGGGAGGTTAGGCAGCTGGGGTTGGGGTATATATTTGCAGGACAGGTGCATTTAGGCCCGGAGAGATGACTCAGCAGTGTCAGCTCTTCCAAAGGTCCTGAGTTCAATTCCCAGCAACCACATGGTGGCTCACAGATGCATTTATGTATGTTTGCTTGCACAGGTACTCACGTGATTCTGTCCCTGAGTGGTATTCAACAGCTTGCCGGATGAACCAAGGAACAAAGGCCTGAATGAAGAAACTGCCCTAGGGTGGCATCCACATACCTTTTCTCCTCTTTTCTAACTTCTAGGATCGGAACATCAATTAACATCTGACGCTGCCAGCCTGCCTCTTCCCACCCACCCATCTGGGCTCCGGAGAGGAACGGGTCTCAGGGTACACCATGATCTCACTATTCTTAGTACTGGCCATTGGCACCTGCCTTACCAACTCCTTTGTGCCAGGTAGGACTGCCAGGCTCAGGTGGAAGGGGTGGGTAAGCAGGGTTGGAGGAGAGTGTGGTCTGGGTTCGAGGTCATGAACATCCAAAGTATCGAAGAAGAGCCCCTCAGCTTGCTTTTGAACTTGCCTTCAGTGGGAAGGTGTGTGTGTGTGTGTGTGTGTGTGTGTGTGTGTGTGTGTGTGCAGGTGCCTACCGAGGCCAGAAGAGTGCCCCAGATCCCGTGGAACTGAGTTTAAAGGCAATTGTAAACCATCCCACATGGATTCTGGGAATCCAGCTCCTGGTCCTCTGAGTAAACAGTACATCTTCTTAACTGCTGATCCATGTTTCTGTGGGAATTTTTTGTTTTCACCCATGGAAGCATTTCTATGATGTGGTGTTGTGTTTAACCCTTTCCACCATGGAGGCCAGAAGAGGGCACTGGATCCCCTGGGACTGGAGTAACAGACAACTGTGAGCCACCACGTGGGTGCCGAAAATCAAATTGAGGTTCCCTAGAAGAGCAAGAGCAGCCAGTGCCGCTAACCCCCAAGATGCCCCTCCAGCTCTCCACCTGTTTCTGAGATGGGGTCTCTGGCTGAACCTGGAGCTTACATTTTTAAAAAATATTTGTTTATTATTTATTATGTATACAGTATTCTTTCTGTGTGTATGCTTGCAGGCCGGAAGAGGGCACCAGACCTCATTACAGATGGTTGTGAGCCACCATGTGGTTGCTGGGAATTGAACTCAGGACCTTTGGAAGAGCAGGCAATGTTCTTAACCACTGAGCCATCTCTCCAGCCCCCCTGGAGCTTACATTTTTAACTGAACTAGCTGGCCAGCAACCCCTCGGACCCACCTGACTCGTTTCCCCAACACGGGTTACAGATGCATGTCGGGGATCTGAACTCAGGTCCTCTTGCTTGTACAGCAAGACCTTTAGCCCTGAGCTATCCCCTCAGCTCATCTGTCCCGGCATTTCTGTAGCTAGAGTCAGCAAGGAGAGTCCTCCTCGGCTCCCTCCATCGTGTGGCTGCAAGTCCTGCTGCCCTGCTCTCCATGAGCCTCAGTTTCTCCATCTGTCTGGTGGAGATAACGCCACTCTTCTTTGGAGTCATTAAGGAGTTGCAGGGACTGGGCTGACTTAGTACCTGACAAGAAGGGAGCTCATGGGCTGGAGAGATGGCTCAGTGGTTAAGAGCACTGACTGCCCTTACAGAGGTCCTGAGCTCAATTTCCAGCAACCACATGGTGGCTCACAACCATCTGTTAGATCTGGTGCCCTCTTCTGGCCTGCAGAACACGGTATATATAATAAACATAATAAATCTTAAAAGTGGGGGAGTGCAGAGAATGCTGACTTCTTAGGAAGTCTCTTACTTCGGCAGAAGAGATGGGGGTGCAGAGTGTTTGCTCCAACAGTGGTGGGGTTCCTAGGTCAGCATGTTCTCTGGAGTCCAGTGAGTCCCATCCATGGGTACCCTTGGGAATCCAGGTTCACCTGGACAGGGTCCCTGCTTCTCAGCATTCCAGCCTCCTGGATATGAGAGATGAGCTAGAGACAGAAAAGGAAGAGAAGCAAAACCAAATAGACAAAAAAAAAACCCTGATGGGTCTGGGGAGATGGTTCAGTGGTTAAGAGCACCAGCTGCTCTTCCAGAGGACCCAGGTTCAACTCCCAGCATCTACATGGCACCTACAAAGAAGCTCATAACCATCTGTAACTCCATTCCTAGGGGATCCAACAGAATGATGGGTATATATATATATATATATATATATATATATATATATAGTCATATGTGTATATATTTGTTTTCATATACATTATATATTGTGTTTATATTATATATTATACATGTATTGTGCTTGTGGAGCCACCATTCAGATTAGGGAGACATTCGCAGGCACAGAACAGAGGCCAGTTTCTCAGTGCCCCTCCCAAGCACCACTCTGAATGTTCTGGACCCCATAATGGATTTATGCAATGGGTACTAATTAGTACCTTAGGACATAATGTCACATCCTGGGCATCGGTCCCTGTCATTTGTCCCTTGAGACAATGGTCTCCTGGTATTCAGTCATCTAAACAGTTATTGCTTAATACTGCCGGTTCTCTAGCAAGGCAGTTGGTGTGATATTGACTCAGCCCTTGCTAGAAACAGGCTCTGGAGTCCCCTTCGGATTCCCAATCTAGCAGAGGCTGGTTAAACGGTGGCAGGGCCAGTATTGAGAAAGATCGCGGACATGGGCAGACTGGCGTCAGTCAGGCCTGGTGTCTGCCTCGCTGCTGGGGGTAATGGGCATGTGGTCAGAATGGACTGAGGTGGCACCAAGTGACGGCAGAGGCTCTGTGACCAAGGGTGTGAGAGACTGGAATAGTCCCTGTTTGTAGAATCAGTGATCTAAACCATCGGCCTGGGGGCTGGTGAAATGTGGGCTCAGTTGGTCAGGAGCTGGGTTTGATCCCCAGCTGCCATGTTAAAAGCTAGATGTGGGGACGTAAGCTCATTATCCCAGGGCTGGGAAAGTGGGGATTGGGGGGGGGGCTCCTGGGGTTTACACAGCCAGAGCAGCTCCAGGGCCCAGTGAGAAGCCCTGTCTCCTAAGAACAAGGGACTGTATCTGTTACAGTCTCACCAGCTCCCCCATTCCATTCCCCCGGCCAGAAAGTAGAGTGAAGAACTTACCCAATGGCCAGAGCTGAACAGCAAGGCCTAGGCCTCCAGGTTCCCCTGGGGGTCTCCACTGTGAGGTCTGAAATTGGGGGTCCCAGCAGACACTTGTGACAGAGGAGGGACTGGAGCTTAGGGATGAAGACAGCAGGCAGAGTTTGGGGTGCAGGACACATGAGAGATCACTGAGGAGGGCTGGAGGCTGGGGTGTCCAAGGCTTGAGGTAGAGTATAGTCCCCCTCCCTGGGTTGTCCATGGTGGCCGTTGCCGGGCGATGTGAAATATCCTCAGAGGCTCATTTTTGGTCTCTTCCCTTCCTGCTGGGAGGAAGTGATGTAACACCTCCTCTGAGGTGGCTGAGGTGACACAGAAGGTATGCATGTTCCGAACTCTTGGCACACAGGCTGGGATCCACACAGGTGCCAAGACAGAGTGGTTCCTCAGGAGCATGCTGTCCTGAGAGGCAAGTGTGGGCCTGAACAGGCTGGAACGTGTGGCCATATCTCCAGCCCACAGATTGGCACTGTGGCCCTGGGCTGGCCCTTTCACCTCTCCTGGCCTCTGCCTCACCATGGCCAGAGTGGGAGGTCTCTGAAGGAGGTATTCATGCAGGGCCTTCAACCCTGGACTCTCAGTTCTGTAGGTGGGTCTAGTGGGGCTAGGGAAACCCATAGAGGAAGCTTTGTAAACAGATCCGGAGATGGGAGCCTAGGGAGAGGGAATACAGAGTGGGAAGAAGGCCAAGGGGCATCGTCGGAACCTCTGTGAAGCAGGTGTGTCATTTCCAGTTAGCGCGGTCCTCAAAAAGACCCTGAGTCAGCCTGGCGGTGGTGGCGCACACCCTTAATCCCAACACAAGGGAGACAGAGGCAGGTGGATCTCTGTGAGTTTGAGGCCAGCCTAGTCCACAGAGTGGGTTCCAGGATATCAGGGCTACACATAGAAATACTGTCTCAACAACAACAACAACAACAACAACAACGTAAAAGACCCCAAATCAAAAGTACAGATAACCCATTTTACAGGCAAGGAAACTGAGGCTCAGGGAAGTGATTTGCCTGGAGTTCCACAGCTATGGATTGGTTGGTACAGAAGGTAGAGAATGAAGAAGGGAGGTGGGAGAAGAGAAGAGACTCTATATTTATTTATTTATTGGTTTTTTGAGGCAAGGTTTCTCTGTAGCTTTGGAGCCTGTCCTGGAACTAGCTCTTGTAGACCAGGCTGGCTTCGAACTCACAGAGATCTGCCTGTCTTTCCCTCCCGAGTGCTGGGACTAAAGGCATGCACCACTACCACCCCACTGAGACTCCAGTTATTAACTCTACCAGGGAGGTAGTGAGGGTTAGAGAGTGAGGGGTGGGGATGGAGACTCAGCCAATCCCTTCCCAGCCACCCCAACAGGAGTGCCTTGTCCGAACACGTGATGCAGTCAACAAAGGCCGGGCTTGCTTTCTGGTTCAGCTCTTAGTGTTCTCATCAAGAAGCTCCAATCCAGCTGAGCCCACTGTAATAAACAAGCCAGGTAGAGTTTATCATTGATAGCTAGCTACCTCTAGGAACTTCTGCAGCGGTTTGTCCTTGGGAAGAGGTTAAAAATTACCCTGCTTGCTGCTGATTAAAGGACAGATATGGGTTTGGCAAGGAAATCTAACTTTTCCAGAGTTTGTTCATGCTGTGTGTCTTTGGAGGAGTCACTTGGTGTCTCTGGTCTCTGGTATCTTCATTTTGAGATGTGTGAAATTACCAGTGTCCCCAGGCTTGCTTACAGGGTTTGCCTGGAACCTGTTCACAGACCTTCATTATCTCCTCCATGTTTAGATCATCTCAGCCCCCAGGAATGAACTACTGGGGTGTCTGAAATTCTGGGGATGGATAACCAATTCCCCACTTTGCCAAATAACCACTTCTCTCTGCAGAGAAAGAGAAAGACCCCAATTACTGGCGACATCAAGCCCAGGAGACCTTGAAAAATGCTCTGAAACTCCAGAAACTCAACACAAATGTGGCCAAAAATGTCATCATGTTCCTGGGAGATGGTGAGGCTCGGGGCAGTGACTCTGAGAATGATGAGGATGGGGACAGAGAGCCTGGAAATGGTGGGGCTGGGGGCAGTGACCCTGAGAACGGTGGGGCTGGGGACAGGGATGCTGGGAATGGAGGGGCTGGGGGCAGTGACCCTGGGAATGGTGGGGCTGGGAACAGGGATGCTGGAAATGGTGGGGCTGGGGGCAGTGAGGCTGGGAATGGAGGGGCTGGGGGCAGTGACCCTGGGAATGGAGGGGCTGGGGGCAGTGACCCTGGGAATGGTGGGGCTGGGGGCAGTGAGGCTGGGAATGGAGGGGCTGGGGAAAGTGACCCTGGGAATGGTGGGGCTGGGGGCAGTGACCCTGGGAATGGAGGGGCTGGGGGCAGTGACCCTGGGAATGGAGGGGCTGCTGGCAGTGAGGCTGGGAATGGAGGGGCTGGGGGCAGTGACCCTGGGAATAGTTGGGCTGGGGGCAGTGACTCTGGGATTAGTGGGGCTGGGGACAATGACCCTCGGAATGGAGGGGCTAGGGGCAGTGACCCTGGGAATGGTGGGACTGGGGGCAGTGACCGTGGGAATGGAGGGGCTGGGGGTAGTGACCCTGGGAATGGTGGGGCTGGGGACAGGGATGCTGGGAATGGTGGGGCTGGGGGCAGTGACCCTCGGAATGGAGGGGCTGGGGGCAGTGACCCTGGGAATGGTGGGGCTGGGGACAGGGATGCTGGGAATGGTGGGGCTGGGGGCAGTGAGGCTGGGAATGGTGGGGCTGGGGACAGAGATGCTGGGAATGGAGGGGCTAGGGGCAGTGACCCTGGGAATGGTGGGGCTGGGGAGAGGGATGCTGGGAATGGTGGGGCTGGGGGCAGTGACCCTGGGAATGGTGGGGCTGGGGGCAGTGACCCTGGGAATGGAGGGGCTGGGGGCAGTGACTCTGGGATTAGTGGGGCTGGGGACAGTGACCCTAGGAATGGAGGGGCTGGGGGCAGTGACCCTGGGAATGGTAGGGCTGGGGGCAGTGACCCTGGGAATGGAGGGGCTGGGGGCAGTGACCCTGGGAATGGAGGGGCTGCTGGCAGTGAGGCTGGGAATGGTGGGGCTGGGGGCAGTGACCCTGGGAATGGTTGGGCTGGAGGCAGTGACCCTGGGAATGGTGGGGCTGGGGGCAGTGAGGTTGGGAATGGTGGGGCTGGGGGCAGTGACCCTGGGAATGGTGGGGCTGGGGGCAGTGACCCTGGGAATGGTGGGACTGGGGGCAGTGACCCTGGGAATGGTGGGACTGGGGGCAGTGACCCTGGGAATGGAGGGACTGGGGGCAGTGACCCTGGGAATGGTGGGGCTGGGGGCAGTGACCCTGGGAATGGTGGGGCTGGGGGCAGTGACCCTGGGAATGGTGGGGCTGGGGGCAGTGACCCTGGGAATGGTGGGGCTGGGGGCAGTGACCCTAGGAATGGAGGGGCTAAGGACAGGGATGCTGGAAATGGTGGGGCTGGGGGAAGTGACCCTGGCAATGGTGGGGCTGGGGACAGGGATGCGGGAAATGGTGGGGCTGGGGGCAGTGAGGCTGGGAATGGAGGGGCTGGGGGCAGTGACCCTGGGAATGGTGGGGCTGGGGGCAGTGAGGCTGGGAATGGTGGGGCTGGGGACAGGGATGCTGGGAATGGAGGGGCTAGGGGCAGTGACCCTGGGAATGGTGGGGCTGGGGACAGGGATGCTGGGAATGGAGGGGCTGGGGGCAGTGAGGCTGGGAATGGTGGGGCTGAGGGCAGTAACCCTGGGAATGGTGAGTCTGGGGGCAGTGACCCTGGGAATGGTGGGGCTGGGGGCAGTGAGGCTGGGAATGGAGGGGCTGCTGGCAGTGAGCCTATGAATGGTGGGGCTGGGGGCAGTGACTCTGGGATTAGTGGGGCTGGGGGTAGTGAGCCTAGGAATGGAGAGCCTGGGGGCAGTGAGGCTGGGAATGGTGGGGCTGGGGGCAGTGAGGCTGGGAATGGAGGGGCTGGAGGCAGTGACCCTGGGAATGGTGGGGCTGGGGGCAGTGACCCTGGGAATGGTGGGGCTGGGGGCAGTGACCCTGGGAATTGTGGGGCTGGGGGCAGTGACCCTAGGAATGGAGGGGCTAAGGACAGGGATGCTGGAAATGGTGGGGCTGGGGGAAGTGACCCTGGCAATGGTGGGGCTGGGGACAGGGATGCGGGAAATGGTGGGGCTGGGGGCAGTGAGGCTGGGAATGGAGGGGCTGGGGGCAGTGACCCTGGGAATGGTTGGGCTGTGGGCACTGACCCTGGGAATGGTGGGGCTGGGGGCATTGAGGCTGGGAATGGAGGGGCTGGGGGCAGTGACCCTGGGAATGGTGGGGCTGGGGGCAGTGACCCTGGGAATGGAGGGACTGGGGGCAGAGACCCTCGGAATGGAGGGGCTGGGGGCAGTGACCCTGGGAATGGTGGGGCTGGGGACAGGGATGCTGGGAATGGTGGGGCCGGGGGCAGTGAGGCTGGGAATGGTGGGGCTGGGGACAGAGATGCTGGGAATGGAGGGGCTAGGGGCAGTGACCCTGGGAATGGTGGGGCTGGGGAGAGGGATGCTGGGAATGGTGGGGCTGGGGGCAGTGACCCTGGGAATGGTGGGGCTGGGGGCAGTGACCCTGGGAATGGAGGGGCTGGGGGCAGTGACTCTGGGATTAGTGGGGCTGGGGACAGTGACCCTAGGAATGGAGGGGCTGGGGGCAGTGACCCTGGGAATGGTAGGGCTGGGGGCAGTGACCCTGGGAATGGAGGGGCTGGGGGCAGTGACCCTGGGAATGGAGGGGCTGCTGGCAGTGAGGCTGGGAATGGTGGGGCTGGGGGCAGTGACCCTGGGAATGGTTGGGCTGGAGGCAGTGACCCTGGGAATGGTGGGGCTGGGGGCAGTGAGGTTGGGAATGGTGGGGCTGGGGGCAGTGACCCTGGGAATGGTGGGGCTGGGGGCAGTGACCCTGGGAATGGTGGGACTGGGGGCAGTGACCCTGGGAATGGTGGGGCTGGGGGCAGTGACCCTGGGAATGGAGGGACTGGGGGCAGTGACCCTGGGAATGGTGGGGCTGGGGGCAGTGACCCTGGGAATGGTGGGGCTGGGGGCAGTGACCCTGGGAATGGTGGGGCTGGGGGCAGTGACCCTGGGAATGGTGGGGCTGGGGGCAGTGACCCTAGGAATGGAGGGGCTAAGGACAGGGATGCTGGAAATGGTGGGGCTGGGGGAAGTGACCCTGGCAATGGTGGGGCTGGGGACAGGGATGCGGGAAATGGTGGGGCTGGGGGCAGTGAGGCTGGGAATGGAGGGGCTGGGGGCAGTGACCCTGGGAATGGTGGGGCTGGGGGCAGTGAGGCTGGGAATGGTGGGGCTGGGGACAGGGATGCTGGGAATGGAGGGGCTAGGGGCAGTGACCCTGGGAATGGTGGGGCTGGGGACAGGGATGCTGGGAATGGAGGGGCTGGGGGCAGTGAGGCTGGGAATGGTGGGGCTGAGGGCAGTAACCCTGGGAATGGTGAGTCTGGGGGCAGTGACCCTGGGAATGGTGGGGCTGGGGGCAGTGAGGCTGGGAATGGAGGGGCTGCTGGCAGTGAGCCTATGAATGGTGGGGCTGGGGGCAGTGACTCTGGGATTAGTGGGGCTGGGGGTAGTGAGCCTAGGAATGGAGAGCCTGGGGGCAGTGAGGCTGGGAATGGTGGGGCTGGGGGCAGTGAGGCTGGGAATGGAGGGGCTGGAGGCAGTGACCCTGGGAATGGTGGGGCTGGGGGCAGTGACCCTGGGAATGGTGGGGCTGGGGGCAGTGACCCTGGGAATTGTGGGGCTGGGGGCAGTGACCCTAGGAATGGAGGGGCTAAGGACAGGGATGCTGGAAATGGTGGGGCTGGGGGAAGTGACCCTGGCAATGGTGGGGCTGGGGACAGGGATGCGGGAAATGGTGGGGCTGGGGGCAGTGAGGCTGGGAATGGAGGGGCTGGGGGCAGTGACCCTGGGAATGGTTGGGCTGTGAGCAGTGACCCTGGGAATGGTGGGGCTGGGGGCATTGAGGCTGGGAATGGAGGGGCTGGGGGCAGTGACCCTGGGAATGGTGGGGCTGGGGGCAGTGACCCTGGGAATGGAGGGACTGGGGGCAGTGACTCTGGGATTAGTGAGGCTGGGGACAGTGACCCTAGGAATGGAGGGGCTGGGGGCAGTGACCCTGGGAATGGTGGGGCTGGGGGCAGTGACCCTGGGAATGGTGGGACTGGGGGCAGTGACCCTGGGAATGGTGGAGCTGGGGGCAGTGAGGCTGGGAATGGTGGGGCTGGGGACAGTGACCCTGGGAATGGTGGGGCTGGGGGCAGTGACCCTGGGAATGGTGGGGCTGGGGGCAGTGACCCTGGAAATGGAGGGGCTGGGGGTAGTGACCCTGGGAATGGTGGGGCTGGGGACAGGGATGCTGGGAATGGTGGGGCTGGGGGCAGTGACCCTAGGAATGGAGGGGCTGGGGGCAGTGACCCTGGGAATGGTGGGGCTGGGGACAGGGATGCTGGGAATGGTGGGGCTAGGGGCAGTGAGGCTGGGAATGGTGGGGCTGGGGACAGGGATGCTGGGAATGGAAGGGCTAGGGGCAGTGACCCTGGGAATGGTGGGGCTGGGGACAGGGATGCTGGGAATGGTGGGGCTAGGGGCAGTGAGGCTGGGAATGGTGGGGCTGAGGGCAGTAACCCTGGGAATGGTGAGCCTGGGGACAGTGACCCTGGGAATGGTGGGGCTGGGGGCAGTGAGGCTGGGAATGGAGGGGCTGGGGGCAGTGAGCCTATGAAGGGTGGGGCTGGGGGCAGTGACTCTGGGATTAGTGGGGCTGGTGGTAGTGAGCCTATGAATGGAGAGCCTGGGGGCAGTGAGGCTGGGAATGGAGGGGCTGGGGGCCGTGACCCTGGTAATGGTGGGGCTGGGGGCAGTGACCCTGGGAATGGTGGGGCTGGGGGCAGTGAGCCTAGGAATGGAGGGGCTCGGGGCTGTGCGCCTAGGAATGGAGGGCCTGGGGGCAGTGACCCTGGGAATGGAGGGGCTGGGGGCAGTGACCCTGGGAATGGTGGGGCTGGTGGCAGTGACCCTGGGAATGGTGTCTTTGGGGGCAGTGACCCTAGGAATGGAGGGGCTGGGGGTAGTGAGGCTGAGAATGGATGGGCTGGGGGCAGTGACTCTGGGATTAGTGGGGCTCGGGACAGTGACCCTAGGAATGGAGGGGCTGGGGGCAGTGACCCCGGAAGTAGTGGGGCTGGGGACAGTGGCCCTGGGTGTGGTGGGGCTGGGGACAGTGACTCCGGGTTAGTGGAGTTGGGGAGAGTGACCCTGGGTATTGAGGGGCTGGGAGCAGTCAAATTGAGGGCATTGAGGCTAGGTCATTGGAGCCTGAGGCGATGTTTGGCTCGAAAAAAATGACTCCTGCTAGGAAGTGACAGGGCCATTTGGCGGAGGGTTCTGGGGCATAGATTTAGGAGAAGGGGACAGTCTGACATTTACAGAGCCTTGCCCTTCTGTCTGCTGCCCACTCTCCTTGGCTGTCTTGTCACTGAACTAGAGAGCTCTGGGTGCCTTGGAAGGTTGTGTGGAAGGCCTGAGAGTCTGAGCTCTCTGTCCCCACACAGGGATGGGCGTCTCCACAGTGACAGCTGCCCGCATCCTTAAGGGCCAGCTACACCATAACTCTGGGGAGGAAACACGGCTGGAGATGGACAAGTTCCCCTTTGTGGCTCTCTCCAAGGTGAGCTATCCCAGTTCCACCCTCCATACGGTGGGCTGCAAAGCTTTCAGACCTCCTGGGTCCTGTGGTCCCATCGTGACACCCGGACAAAAGCAGCCATTCCCAAGGTTTTTGGAGGCTTTTAGCTCATTGATCCAGAACCTATTGTTGGTGTGTAACACACTCAGGTAAAAGTGAGTGTGGTCCAGTTTGAATCTGTCCCAAGCTGCTCGTGTCTGAGTAACTAACACCTGCTGTTCCCTGAGCTGTGTCTTGTCCTTGTCCCTTCCTCCACTGACAGTTGCCACTGTCCTGACCCCTATACCCATGATTGATTGTGACTATTTTCTGTAAGCAGAGTCAGCCTAGTTCACACCTCCCAAGTTAGATTATCCGCGTGAACCATTCGGTACCCTGCATGCTGTGGGCAGCTGTGGTTCTTGGGAGAAAGAGGTTGAAGGGGTATATAACAAGCACCCCCTAGCCACCCAGAGTCAGGCCTCAGCTTCTTCTAGGGAAAGAGGGGGAACTGTAGTTTCTGGACCTTCAGGGAGCTCTCAAGCTCATGGGAGCCAGGAAGGTAGGTCTATAGGATCTCCCTGGGAAGTCTGGACACAGTGGTGACCATTTGCAGGGGCAGCAGAGAAGCCAGGCTGGTCTCTCAGACCCACTGTCCCCTCCCCTCAGGTGGGACATTCTGACCCACCTGCTCCCTGCCCTGTGCTGGTTCCACAGACCCAGGCTTGGAGGGAGACCCTGAGTTCTGCCAAGGCATGGGAAGCAGGCAGCTCAGTCAGGTGACTTTCTGGTTCTGGGGGACCTCAATGAGCGGCCCTCACACCTGTTCCCCTGATGGAAATGGGGACGGGGTGGCCATGCTGGGTGCCCATCCCCTGACTCTCCCTCCCACCTGCAGACATACAACACCAACGCTCAGGTCCCCGACAGCGCGGGCACCGCCACTGCCTACCTGTGTGGTGTGAAGGCCAATGAGGGCACTGTGGGAGTGAGCGCGGCCACTGAGCGTACTCGGTGCAACACCACTCAGGGGAACGAGGTCACCTCCATCCTGCGCTGGGCCAAGGATGCCGGTGAGCCATCACAGGCAGAGGTTCTGTGTCTTAGCCTGTGTCTGGGTCTTAGCCTCCCCGTCCATGCATGCGAGGGTGGAGGCAGGTTCTCCAGAGCCTCTTGTTTCCCTGTGCAGAGGAGCCAGGGAAGCCCCTCCTGAGCTGAGGAGCCTGCATGGAAGGCCTGGGTCTGTGTAATTCGCTACAGAGTGGGCATAGCAATGGAACCCCCCAATTTTGAGTGGAGGTCAGAGCCCCAAGCTAGGGCCAGCCCGCAGCAGTTCAGGGTGACTGCGCCTTCCTTCTGCCCCAGGGACTTGGAAGGCAGGGTGACAGAACCCTTCTCTCTCCATCTGAGGTCCCTTTGGGGCTGCCTAGGGCTTCCTATAGGCATGGGCTTCACAAGTCACGCATGGAGGAGAGGACCTCAGCCTGCCTCAGGTACAGGGAAGGGTGTTCAGCTGCATCTGCCTTCAGGCAAATTAGGGAAACTGATGCCCAGGCAGCCAGAGGAACTGATGGGAGGCAGTCTACAGCAGGAGGGGGAGGTAACAATCTGAAGGGCATCCTTCATCTGCAAGGTGTGCTCACCTCTCCTGTCCCACACCTCAGGGAAGTCTGTGGGCATCGTGACCACCACGCGGGTAAACCACGCCACCCCCAGTGCAGCCTATGCGCACTCGGCTGATCGGGACTGGTACTCGGATAACGAGATGCCACCGGAGGCTCTGAGCCAGGGCTGCAAGGACATCGCCTATCAGCTGATGCACAACATCCGGGACATCGATGTGAGTGCGAGTGCCAGGCATGGCTATGACAGGGCGGGGGACAGTGGGGTGCTGGAGGAGGCTGACCTGGGAAAGGCCTGGGTTCTCCATACGCCTGGGAGAGCTCTCAGACCATTAGGGGATTTGTGGTTGGAGCAGGCAGCCACTGTAAGATTTCTCTGCGGTGGGGCTGTGAGGTGAACCCTCATGTGGCTGCCACACCCCGAGAACCAAGTGCCCAAGGATTATTCCATGAATTGGAGTCTGATGCTGCACCCTATCCCCAGTATGCACTGATACCTCTCCGACATGCCCTGACATCAAGCACGCGCGTGCGCATACACACACACAATATGCACTAACACCCCCCCATACACACAATACACAATGACACTCCCCACAGTATGCACCGACATACAATGTGGTCTTAGGGGATGGTCTGCCCTACATAGTCACACTGCACAGAGTAGCACCTGCCTGCACACAGAGCTGACATGCCCAGGAAACATCCAGAGCACGCCACGCCTTTCCCAGTCTCACTCCGCTTTTGGCTAGTTTGTATGACCTTGTGCCGTTACTTAACCCCTGAACGTCCCCTCGTGCAACCCTTCTGCCATCTGGACTTGCTCTGGCAGCTCACTGCAAGAACTAAGTAAGAAAATTCCAATTGAGTTTGGTGCAGAGCCTGCCCCGTGAGGGCTCAAGTGGCAGCCCTTACATGTAAGCCACCTGTCCTTGATGTACACATTTTAACACCCAAACAGGTTCTTACACGCAGGCCTCAGCTCTTGGGGAGAGTTTCTGGGTTGTTCTTTTTCTCCTGTGAGGGCTGACAATGACTTAGACCCATTGAGCCTGACATACGGGCTCAGTGAGGCTCAGGGAAAGCCCCGAGATTCAGGTGCCCTCTCTCCCAGCCCTCCTCAGTCTCTCATGCCCCCAGCTCTCTTTCCACTGCCTTCAGGGCCAGTGGTCCTGTTGCCTTCCCTTAGGAAAGAGCCACATGGGACGTAGCCACCCACCTGGCTTTATCTCCACCTGCCAGGCCACACTCCCCCTCCTTTGCCCTCCCATTTCCCACCTGCTGGCTCCCAGGCTGCGCTGCGGGAGGCCAGAATGAGGTCATATGTGAGCACACTGGTCCCAGGGGTAATTACAGTAACTCTAGCCAGCTCGGGCAGGAGTTGCTGAGGCAGGGCGAGGCACTTTAGAAAGAGATGCTTCGCAGGCAAGTGAGAGGAGCTGGGGTCTCTTAGAGCCATGAGGGCATGAGCCAAGGAGTCAGAAGGGGAACCCTTAAGACCCCCCTCTGCCTTTACTCTCCTCTTCCAGTCCCCCCCATTTGCCCCTCTGTCACCACCACTACCCCAAAAGCCCTCCTGACCGTCCATGAAATGAAAATCCTGGTGTCCACTCTGAAAATAAATATCTCGAGCTTTAAAGAGAGAGAGAGAGAGACACAAACCCAAACCCCAAAGGCGAAGAGTGAGCCTGTTATTTGGGAAGCTTAATGAGGCCGTGTGAAGTCTCCACTGGGCTGGGAACCTCGTGCTCCGGGCAGGAAGATTGGGGGATTTCGTTCCACTCCTAAAATGCCAAGGGGTCAGGTTCTGTGGGAACAGAAGGCGCCAGAGACCTGGAGTCCTTTCCTCCCCATCCCAGTCTGCACTGTCCAGGCTCCTCACCACACGGTGAGGGGAAGACCTGGCCTCCTTGGGAGCGGATCTTCCATGGTGGGATCTTCTCTGAACGGCCATTCCCATTTTATAGACTGGGAAACTGAGGCCCTGCAAGGTCAAAAAAAAACAGGCCCTTGGTTAACAAACAGTAGAGTTGGTTTTTTACTTCAGTGTCCTTGGCCTTTCTGGGTGCCCATGGCTGCCCTAGGGGTGCCTTCCCCACATCTACTGCCTGCTCAGATGCCCAACCCTCTCCTTACCCCATAGAACCCTGGGAAATAGAATTGAAGGTAGAGGGAGAACTTTGCCCCATCTGGGGACAGTGGATCTCAGATGTCAGCCAGGGGCAGCAACTTGGGCTGTTGCCCACGGTGACAGGAGGACACGGTATGGCGGTCACCATGGGCTGTGGCTGTTATGTTCTTGGCCTCTACTTTAAAAATAGTTAGGACTTCAAACATGGATTCCCTAGGAAAACAAACAACCCCGCGTCCGTCTGCCCGCGCATCCCAGCCACAGTGGATAAAATTAGCCTGGCGGTGACTACACAGACGTGAGGCTGGCCCGTGTTTGCCCAGGCAGTGGGCTGGTTCCCAGCTGGGCTGCCCTGAGACCTCCCTGGCCGAAGCCACTCACTGTGAGAGAAGAGACTCCTGAAGGCCCCTTCCTTGGCTCTGTGCATACAGCAGAGCCACCAGGGGCTTCTGGTAGAGAAACACTGGGTTCTGGGTTTGAATCTTATCTGCGTCATGCACCACTGTGTGGCTGAGGGGCAAGATCACATCTCTGTGCTCATGTCTGTATTGAGAAAATGCTGACCGCTTCCCTTGCAGCTTGGGTAGGAGATTGAATGAGTTACTCTATTTCAGTGGCTCAGGGCCTGGCACACAGTAAATGGGTTTTCCTCCACAGGGGGTGTTAGCCTGGTGGAGTAGGCATTTAGGAACACTAATATTCCACCCAGAAGCCCCAAACCACAGTTCTGCTAGATCAGTGATTTCATTTCTCCAATCTGAACAAGTAGGAGCTGAAAGAACACGGGCCCAGGACTTAACTGGCTGGGCGAGCGTCCACACCTCCACCCAGACTCTGATGGCTGCTTTCCAGGCTGGGACGCCAGGGGCTTCTGAACAATTTAGAACCCTGGGTGTGATAACTCATGTGTCCTTCAGGTGATCATGGGGGGCGGCCGGAAGTACATGTACCCGAAGAACAGAACCGATGTTGAGTATGAACTGGATGAAAAGGCCAGGGGCACAAGGCTGGACGGCCTGGACCTCATCAGCATTTGGAAGAGCTTCAAACCCAGACACAAGGTAGCTGACGGCCGCAGGTGGGGTCAGCTATGGGACCTTGGGCCATGGGACCCCCACCTGTGCCTCAAATGTTCTCTTCCAGTGAGGGTCCTTCTTCTACCTTTGTTCGTTCTACCCCTTACAGACCTATGACCGACACTCGTGCCCCCTGCAGGGTGGGCACCAAGTGGGGGTAGTGACAGGGTTAGGGAGTCACCTGGATGGACCCCAGGCAGAGGGGGCACCTACAGAGGCACCAGAACAGAGGGAGTGTCTTGTGTCTGGCTGGCAGGAAGTTAGGATCATCAGGCATGTAGAGGGGTTACCACAGAAGCCCTGGACAATTGAGAGGGCACGGGGAGGCAGTGCGGGGCAGATGACAGAGACACAGCTGAGGAGAATTCCTGGCTGAAGAGGGAGGTGTAAAGCCCTCAGAATGCATCCCCGGGGCCAGGGCATGGGTGGGCTGGGACGGAGGCTGCAGAAAGGTCAGGTCAGGCTCTGATTCCTCCTAGAGGCCTCTGGCCCTTTAAATCTGCAACAGTGGGCCAGCCGGGCAGCTGGGTCTGGAAATGACTGTGGTCAGAGCTGAAGACAGTGGGGAGCAGCCTGGCAGCCGCTTTGATGTCACTCTGGGGTTGGGTTTCTCAGGGTTCCAAGGCAGTCCCTGGGGAGGCTTGGTGGGATGAGGTTGAGCTAAGAGTATGGTTGGGACAAGGCTGGGGACAGCCCCATGCATGGGTACAGGGTGTGGGAGCGACTGACTGTTCTCTTTCCCCTCTTGGGCCAGCTTGGACAGGCAAACCAAAGAAACACCGGCCTCTTTGCCTCAGTGTCCATAATCAGGGCCAGCAAGTCCTTCTAATTGTCCCAGGACTCTATCTGGACTCCTAGCATGGGGAAGGGCTCATACTATGGCCATGAGCTGTGCCCGATAAGTCCCTGTTGGATCCCAGATTCTGGGTGTCAATAGAAAGGCCTAGAAGTCGTTCTCAGTGCCCCTGATGTTTGTGTGTCTCAGTCTGTAAAATGGGGGACAGTCTTGAGGCTGCTGTGAGGATTGCCTGACACGGCAGGACACTGGGGACCCGAGTCCCTTCTTACGTCCTTTCTGCCACTCCCAGAGAGCAACCTAGAATATTGGGAAAACAAAACAAAACAATAAAACTGCTCCTAAGGCAGCTGCCCAGAGAAGGCAAGAGGGCTATCTTGAAGACAGCAAATTCCTCACAGTCCTGGGCCCTGGATAATCCAGGCAGAGTCTCCCTGTGTTCCTGTGCTGTGGGGGAGGGATGGGATTCCCAAGGCACAGCCAGTGAACTTCACTCCTTCCTGGCTCTCCAGGGGCCCCCCAAATACCACTTATTCCCTTCTGTAGGCATCCAAGGTCCCTGTGACCTACACATCTCACCTTTGCCCATTGACACCCTTATGGGACAAACAGCTCCCTGGTCCCAGATGGATCGGTCTCTACTTTGCTTCAGGACCCCCAGAAACTGTCACCTCCACCAGGAAGCCCTGCCTGGTCTAGCCCCCAGGATCCTTGTCTACCTGGGTTGTACACGATAATGCCCATGTATCTGTCAGTTTTTGAGTACTGAGATTCTGGGTTCCCAAGGCAGGATGTTAAATGATGAAGGGGAACTGAATACCCTGACTCCGAAGCCAGTTGGGGCTGTCCCCAGATTGCCCAGCCTGCACTGACACAGCTCTTCCCACCCCCAGCACTCCCACTATGTCTGGAACCGCACTGAGCTGCTGGCCCTCAACCCCTCCATGGTGGACTACCTCTTAGGTAAGTAGAGAAGGCAGGGACCTCATGACTAGGGCTGAAAGAGGCAGCCCCCTGTTGCAGGGCCTTTCCAGGATGCAGGGAGGAAAGGAGGTTTTTGTTTGTAGAGTTAAGCTGTTGGAAGAGATGAGCCCCAGTTGGCATAAGAACCCAAGATCAGAGAAGGGAGCATGCATGGGACAGCCAGGGCAGAGCCAGCCTCTGCCAGTCCTCAGGGTGACCACTGTTCCCTAGAGAGTAGGGACCAGCAAAGGGTGTGGGCACTCCAGAGGCTGATTGGCACAGAGGCCAGCTTGCCAGCAGGAGAGACACAGGGTCTGAGCTGCAGGAGGCTGGTGGCTCACACCGTCTTGAAGGTCAGCTCTTGCTTCCAAGATGCTCGAGATGGAGCGGCATAGAGGGTGCACTGGGCTCAGCTGGCGCACGGTGACAGGGTGAGGGATGGCTCTCATATGGGAGTAAACCGGGGACAGTGAGCAGAAGACACAATGACCCCGAAGTGTCTGCCGCTTTACCGCACAGGCCTATGTGCCCTCCAACCTCATCTATAAAAATGCACAGGCCAAGCCCCGGCCAGAGTCCATGGCCGGAGAGACGGGGTGCCATGTCTTCTTGGGTTTGAGTCGCAGGTCTGCCCTTTCACCTGCTGAAAACAGCAAGTTGCTGGGCCCCTCAGAGCCTCTGTCTCCTCCTTGGTGAGGTGGGCCATAGACACACCCACCTGTGCCCCTGGTGAGGTGGGTGTGCCCCTGGTGAGGTGGGCTGTAGGCCCTGTGCCCCCGGCGAGGTGGGCTGTAGGCCCTGTGCCCCCAGCGAGGTGGGCTGTAGGCCCTGTGCCCCCGGCGAGGTGGGCTGTAGGCCCTGTGCCCCCGGCGAGGTGGACTGTAGGCCCTGTGCCCCCAGCGAGGTGGGCTGTAGGCCCTGTGCCCCCGGCGAGGTGGGCTGTAGGCCCTGTGCCCCCGGCGCGGCGGGCTGAGGATAATGAAAACTGAGTCCCCTTCTGGATCCACAGAGCCTTCCAGTAAGATCCCTCCCTCCTACATTTGCCCCAAGCTGAGCATAGGGATTTTGTATCCTCTGTGACACCCCAGGTTTCTTGGGGTCCTCCCTGCAGACTCAAGACTCTTGGCACCCACACTCTTGCCTACACCCACAGGTCTCTTTGAACCCGGGGACATGCAGTATGAGTTGAACAGAAACAACCTGACTGACCCTTCGCTCTCTGAGATGGTGGAGGTGGCCCTCAACATCCTGATGAAGAATCCCAAAGGCTTCTTCCTGCTGGTGGAAGGTAGGGCCTGATGGAGAAGAACCTTCCAGAAACATTACTCGGGTTAGGCAGAGGGATGGTACAGCTTTCAAAGAGAACTGCCAATCTGGGGGTGAAGAGAGAACTCCCTCGTAGGAGAGGATGCTCCCAGGGAAGACTGGAAGGTCAGAGGATGGGGAACTGCCTCTCTGTCAGCCCAATCTGAGAGAGCTTCCTGGCAGAGGAGGCAGTTCTCTGAGGGCCATCCAGCCGCTAAGCACCCCCTCTGCAAAACCAGTTCCACCTGCTCTGTGGCTGTCAGGGGTCAGGGAGATGATGCTTGGGTTCTTGCCCTCATGCTACCATGGCTGCGGGGCCTTTGCTAACCATGTCTGTAAAATGAGGCCAAAACTTGTCCCCTGTTCTAGAGCGGAGACTCAGCTCCGTTGTGTTCAGAAATGTAAAGCAAGGATTTGGGGTAGATGATCCAGTCAGTGAAGAGCCTGCCGCGCAAGCGTGAGGACCTGAGTTCAGATCCCAGAACAGGCGAGAAAGTCAGGCCTGGTGATGAGTGCCGGGAAACGCAGTCCTGAAGGGGTGGTGACCAGTAGGGCCAGCCAGGTTCACCTTCAGGTTCACGGAAAGATCCTGTCTCAAAAAATGGAGGCGGAGGGGCTGGAGATATGACTCAGCAATTAAGAGCAGCTCCCAGCGCCCACATTAGGCTGCTCACAACCACTTGTATTGCCAGCTCTAAGGGATTCGACACCCTCTTCTGGCCTTCACAGGCACTTCCTACACAGAGAAAGAGAGAAGAATAAAAGTACATCTTAAGGCTGGGGAGATGGTTCAGCAGTTAAGAGTGCTTGCTGCTCTCCCAGCAAATTTGGTTCCTACCACCAACACCAGGCTGCTCACAGCTAACTCCCTGTAACTCCAGTTCTTGAGGACCTGATGATGTCTTCTGGTCTCTATGGACACTGCACACATGTGCATAACCAAGCGTGTGTGTGTGTGTGTGTGTGTGTGTGTGAGAGAGAGAGAGAGAGAGAGAGAGAGAAAGAGAGAGAGATTAAGGTTAAAAATAAAAGCTGGGGGGGGGGCGGCTGGAGAGATGGCTCAGTGGTTAAGAGCATTGCCTGCTCTTCCAAAGGTCCTGAGTTCAATTCCCAGCAACCACATGGTGGCTCACACCCATCTGGAATGAGGTCTGGTGCCCTCTTCTGGCCTGCAGACATACATACAGACAGAATACTGTATACATAATAAACAAATATTTTTTTAAAAAAAATAAAAGCTGGGTGTGGTAGTCCACACCTTTAAACCTTTAATTCCAGCACTTGGAAGGCAGAAACGGGCAGATCCCTGAGTTCAAGGCCAGCCTGGTCTACAGAGTGAGTTCAAGGCCAGCCTGGCTTACTCAGCAAGTTCCAGGACAACCAGGGCTACACAGTGAGACCCTGTCTCAAAAATAAATAAATGAATAAATAAATGAATAAAATTCTTTAAAAATAAATAAAAGGGAAAGTGATTGAGAAGACACGTAGCCTCGATCTCCAGTCTCTACACACACATCCATGTGGCCCCGTGCACACACCCATAACTAACCAGTTCACAAACCCTGGGGGAGCAGGCAATGAGAGTTAGACCTCAGTGTTTCCATTGCTCTCACTGTAATTACATAGTAGCCAAAGCAACAATGGGAAGTAACAAAGTTTCCACAGTCTTCCAGAATTTCAACAGCCCTTGCCCTCTATGGTCCCTTGCATGGCCCTGCTGAGATACGCGTGTACTCACCCCATGCAGACACACTGGCGTGTCTGCACACACGTGCCCAGTATACACATACCCGCTCAGGCTCCTCCACCCTCCAGAGGCCAGTGGCCACCAGCCCAGTTGGCTACCTTTTTGCCAAGCCCTGGGGTTCCCACCAGTGCCGCGGTCTGGCCCCAAGCAGGCCTCCGATCTGAGGAAGCGCCAGGAACCAGTGGTGGTGAACACGGGTCCCCGGGAGTGGTCCTCTTTGTGAGCAAGGCCAGGCCAGCTGCTCCCAGAACCACAACAAAGGGAAGGCCAGCCTTCCTGCCCTGCCAACCAGCCCGGCCAGCAGTGAGGGTAAAGTTAGCAGGGAGGGAGCTCCTCCTGGAGTCCCAGCTGAGGACCCTCAGAACTGTGAGTGACCACTAGGTGGCATCCTGCAGGCAGATTTAAAAAAAAAAAAGCATTTGCTAAGGCCTGCATATATACTCCAAGGGGCTAGCGTTGGGATTCAACCTGTCATTGGCCTTTCTGGAAAGGCCACCGTGACACTGCCTAGGCACTTGGGGGGCTTGTGCTGCTGTGAAGATCCAGAAGTCCTCATGCTTTCTGCTTATAGGGATGTGTTCATGGAGGAAGCAAAACTACAGGCTTCGGAATGAATCAGACCTGAGCTCCTATCCAGTACCCCCTATGGGAATGCCACACCCCCATGCTTCCTCAGATGGCCTAAGCTATCTATATATACATGGCTGAGTCACCATCCCTGCCGGGGATTGCTGTGAAATCAAACAAGATGCCTCTATCATACCCAGCACACAGTAGGGACTTAAGCGTGTTCCCCTTCCCTTCCTTTCGCTTCCCTGAAGCCTTCAGCCACCCGTTAAACAGTTGAGGATGCTGAGCAGGGAGCAGAGGGATGGGGGAAAGAGCCAAGCTCTGACCCGCATTTCTCCCTTCGCTGGGTGACTCTGCTCTGCCCACGTTCACCTTGCCCGCCCTCTGAAAGCCACTTGACCATGCCCGCCCTCTGAAAGCCACTTGACCATGTGAGACACCTGAGGTGGACCTGGGGAGTCCCTGGGGAAGGTCACTGTCATTCCCTATCAAGGAACTGTCAATCTAATGACAGTGTCCTGGGGCCTGTGGAGGCAAGGCTCCCTCCCCTGTCACTTCACGGGAAGCCTTTGTCTTGATGTCCCCAGGAGGCAGAATTGACCATGGGCACCATGAGGGCAAAGCTAAGCAGGCCTTGCATGAGGCCGTGGAGATGGACCAGGCCATCGGAAAGGCAGGTGCTATGACTTCCCAGAAAGACACTTTGACCGTGGTGACGGCTGATCATTCCCATGTTTTCACTTTCGGTGGATACACCCCCCGAGGCAACTCTATCTTCGGTGAGTGGGCCGCTTCCTGGGGTAGGAAAGCCGGCAAGGTGACTGGGACCCCATGCGAACTGAGGAAGAACAATGAGATAGTGGTCACGGGAGGGAGAATTCAAGAGAGCTGAACGTGGCGGACGGGCGAGTCGGCTGTGGCGGCATAGAGAACGGGAGAGAGAAAGGATAGATGCATGGGGGGGGGGATATTGACGGGATGAAAGGCATTGACATTTGGAAGGTGGCTTCATGGAGGTCATTTGGGCTCCTGAAGGATCTCAGGAATACCAAGCCACAGACCCTGAGGAGCTTGGCTAGGGGGCTGCCAACCAGACTTCCAGTTCTCTGTGGTGACCTATGACTCCCTTCCCTGCACAGGCCTGGCTCCCATGGTGAGTGACACGGACAAGAAGCCCTTCACAGCCATCTTGTATGGCAACGGGCCTGGCTACAAAGTGGTGGATGGTGAACGAGAAAACGTCTCCATGGTGGATTATGGTGAGACCGCCACAGCCCGGGCTGGGCGGGGAGAGGGTGTCCCTCCAGCATTGGCTGATGTGGTCCTGGAGAAGCCCAGATTTGAGTCAGAACTTCAGTTCGGGTTCTCTCCTGTGCTTTAGCAACTTGGACACAGGATTCCACCTTTCTCAGCTTTGATTTCTCTCATGAAATGCAGCTGCCTTCTGGGGACTTTACCCTGGAAGGTGAAATTGTCTCATGAGCCTAGCTTGGTACCTGGCCTGGTGGGTACCACCTGTGTTTTACCAGATGGATATTCTGTAGGGGGCTGAGAGTGTTGTTTTCTGGGTCAGGCAGGCTTGGGTTTGAACCCAGTTGCCTCTGGTGAAATACCCACCTCCACCCTGCTACCCCTGCCGCCACCATTGCCGCCACCAACCCACCCACCCCACACCCCAGCTGTCACCATCTGTCACCATTCTGGGTGCTGAGCCCTGGCTTCCTCTTCTGTGAAAAGAGCCTTCAAGCCAGTCTGGGGGTGAAGGAAAGGGGGGTGCTGCTTCTCTTATAGCATTGAGGCCCAGGCATACACTCAAAAGATGTTTCTGGCCTACAGCTCATAACAACTACCAGGCCCAGTCTGCTGTCCCCCTGCGCCACGAGACCCATGGTGGGGAAGACGTGGCCGTCTTTGCCAAGGGCCCCATGGCACACCTGCTTCACGGCGTCCACGAGCAGAACTACATCCCCCACGTGATGGCCTATGCCGCCTGCATTGGGGCCAACCTCGACCACTGTGCCTCCGCCAGCTCCTCGAGCAGCCCCGCCCTAGGGACCCTGCTGTTCCCATTGGTGCTGCTCCCCCTGAGCACTCTGTTCTGAGGGCCCACGCCCCAGGAGCTCACAATGGATAGCCAGCTCCCCTCCCTATGTGGCCCACCACCTGGCAGCCCACACTCAAGGGAGAGGCCCAAGCAGCCTCCAGCGGGAACAGAAGTTTGCTGCCCATCTTCCGTCTGGAACCCTCCATGGGCTGGAAGATCCCAGGCTCTGCCTTTACTCCCTACTCAGTACGCTTTGGCTGGCAGGGCAGGTCTTTCTCTTGGGCAGGCAGAACACAGACTGCACAAATTCCCAAAGCACCTTATTTTTCTACCAAATATATTCTCCAGACCCTGCAACCTCCATGGAACATTCCAGATCTGACCTTCCCTCCCCTCATCCCTTCCTTCTGGAACACTGGGCCCCATAGTCATGGCCAGTCCCCAAGCCCAGCCCTTTCTGGAGGGGAGACCAGGTCTGCTCAGGATGAGACTCCCAGGAAGCCACCTCCGGGGTTGGCTGTCTCCCCAGGGTGGCCACCGGACAGGACGCACACTCCCCACCCAGCTCCAGAGACACACGCCAGCCCTTCACTGAAGCGGTCCTCCTGTTTGGAACAGCAAAAAAAGAAAAAAAATTAATTTCTCTTTTTGGTGTTGGTTTAAAGGGAACACAAGACATTTAAATAAAAACGTCCCAAATATTTCTGAGACCAAAGCTGAGTCTTTGTGGTCAGTGGGAAAGAGACCAAAATAGGCCCATCACTCAGGAAAGAACTGGACTTGGGGTCCAGGGTGAGGGCATGGTGAGCAGAGACATCAGTCAAGGGGTTCACCACTCACCAGCTGCGATGATGTGGATCCCTGGCTTTGCGTCCCAGTGCCCTGGTGTATGGCAGTGGAAGACAACCTGCTTGTGGGTCATTGTGAGTTGAAAAAATAAAGAGTCCTTTGTCTCTAAACCCACAGCAGGAAAGGCTTCAGTGACCCAGGGTGCCCTCACAACATGACACCCACAAAATACATTGCGTGGCCTGGTGCAGCGTATGCAGCTCATTGCCTTCAGCAAATCCCGAGCGCGTGCCAGGCACTGTGGAAAGGCTCAATAATTGCATGGCGGTGGCCAGCGAGAAGGTTTAGCTCGTCAAGCCACTTGCCGCACAAGCACAACGACTCAGGTTTGATCCCCAGAACCCATGGAAGGTAGGAAGAGAATACTGTCCCCACGAGTTGTCCTCCGACCTTCCACGCATGTACTGCGTGACACACGCTCGCACACCATCAATCCTAGAAGGTCGTGGTGAATGGGATGGACATACGCCTTCCCTTGCAGAACTTCTAGCGACTGAGTTTCCCATGCCCACTTCCATGGGAATGCTCCAGATTTTGGGGTACACAGAGTCCCCCAAATTTACTCCTCTTGTCTCAAGTCGCTTTGCTCATGACAATGAACACTGACCCCTGCCTAGAGCTAATAACTCTGGCCTGATACTGTGTGTATATTCCTTCAGTGTCCTCTTGGAGGAGGCTTTTTCCCATCACCCACGTTTATGAATGAGGACACCCACAGAGTAGGAGGCCATATGATTGTCAAGGTCCCCCACGTTGTAGACAGGGATTTGAATCCAGATTCACTCGATGCCAACGTTCCTGCCCTTAATGACATCTTTTATTTGTTTATAATACATTTCCAAATTCCTGCCCACCCAGTCCCAGCCCGTGCCAACGACGCACAATCCACACCAGTGAAACAGGAACCAAGACCGAATAGCCGGAGTGGACTGAAGAGGACACTGAGCAAATCCTACTCCGAGCTCCCTGGCAGTCAAAGCATAAAGGGAAGCACAGCCAGGCTGATGCTGGGATGAAAAATTAAATTGTATGTGGTCTCTCCAGGACAGAGAACCCCGCCTCATCTTGAACTGTGTATTGCAATGAATTGAGGTCTTAGCACAATACCTGCACAGTCTTTGCCGGTTCTCTGGACTATCGTTTAAGCAGTTCCTTCTATTCACATGGAAGCAGTCCTTTAAACATTTCCCAGTACTCTCTGCAGCCTATCAGTGTTCACAGCTGAGAACACGATCTCCACAGGGACTGGAGACAATGGGCCTGTGAACCGTGACTTTGCCTCTCAGGCTGAATTGGGCATGAGTTGCTAAGCTGAAGAAGTAGAAACAGAAAGAGAACAAGAGGGTTGTGTGCCTTGGCAGCAGGGTGCAAGAGACACACTTGAGAGTCATGCCCAGGGTGTGGAGGAGAGGGGATGTTTCTTCTCTAGCTCCCCTCCCTCACTGGCCAAGGACTGGGCCAGAGAAAGAGCACACTGAGCTCCCAGCTTGCTTCTTGAAGGGCTGAAACCCCAGACCAGTTATAGGAATCAATGCTGGAGGGCACGGGAGCATCTGCTGAGCCTAGGGATGTGCTCAAGGGGCCAGCATGGCTGAATCAGAACCACAGACACAGTGGACTGGGGCAGAGTCTTGCAGCCCCTGACACCTGTGCCTAGCACACTGTGGGCACCGAAGACCCCTGGGAACATGCAGCTCTTCCTCTGTGGGATCCTGTCAAAGTTGTCCAGGTGCTCATGTCCCAGAGGGCAGAGTCCTGCCTCACACACATCATAGTACCACTGTAACCGTGGCTGCTGATCACAGGGGTTATGCATCCCAATCTGAGCCAGGGGTCTAGGCACTGGGCCCAGCTCTGTCCCCAGCAACCACAACCATCACAATTGGCATCCAGTGGCTCACGGGTTCCCTTGTCTTCAGGTTTCTCAGGCAAGGACAAAGATGGGCAGGCAGGTCCTCTTCATAACACAGTGAGTCTGTTTCCATGTCAACAGATGGGTACCCTGGCTAAGAGGTACAGACCCAGGCTCTTCCCACTGGCAGCTACCACCTCTACCTGCTGCACCGGTGCCCTCTCTATCCGACCAGTAGTACCTCGGTAGCAGAGCCAGGGCCCTGCTTTGCAACCTGAGCAGTCCTAGCTTCTACTTGGAGTTCATTGGTAGGAACTGGTCATGTGTCCATCCAAGTGCAAAGGGTGCTGGGAAATGTAGTTTTGTTTGGGAAGCTGCCCTTTACCAACACAGAAGCAACGTCCTGGGAAGAGATGAGCTGAAACAGCTGGGCAGCAGGAACTTCAGGTTCAACTCTGAAGAGGCTGAGGGTTGCCAATGAAGGCCCTAGGGAGCACAGAAGGTCCTACACCTGGAGAATGAGCCCCATTGCTGACATTCCTCTCCGCAGCCAGTTTTGAGGAAATTTCTCGGATGCTGGAGGCTGGGCAGCTGCGCTAAGACTGCTGCACCAGATCAGGGAAGTCTGGGGTCATGGAAGCAAGGTGGGAGATGCCCAGACACGGCCCTCAGCAATCTGGCTCCTGGTTATGGAGGAGGAGTTTAGTGCTGTACCTGAGTGCTGTCAACACTCCAATACTCTGAGATTAAGAGCTGGTGGCAGCAAGACACCGTACTCAGTGCCCCAGACGTGGAAGTGAGTTGCCGCCTAAACAAAAGGCATGCTTTGCACATCATCCTGTCTGGCAGAGAGTCTCACCCTCGCTTACAGATGGAAAAGCTGAGGCATGATAGCTCCAGGCCCCCTTGCTGGGTTTCACCCCCTCCCGTACTTCTAAGGTGTTAATCTATCCAAGGACAAGTGCTCCAACCCCACAAGCCACAGGACTGTGGGCTCCTTGGGGAGAATTGGGGAGAGACCCAGACAGTGAAGTTTGTAATTACCCCTGGGCTGAACTAAAGACCTCCCACTGGGATGCTCCCTGGGATGCAGGGGAGTGGTGATTAAGCAGTTGGGGAGGGGCTCCTGGTCCCTACATGGTTTCCTCTACCTCCATCATGGCATCAGGCCCTTTCCCCACTCCTCAGGGTCGTCAGGGTGACCCTCAGGTGAGTGGGCATGAAAGCTGACAGCAGACAAAACAGGCAAGGCTACTGGCTGGACCACCTCCACCCTGCCTGTAGGAGCACAGACACAGGCTCCTCACACAGTAGGTTATCCGCACAGTGGGTGCATAAATGCTCTCCCAAGCACATAAATGCTCTCCTAAGCAGTCCCGACTCTAGCGATTTCCTTGGTGTCTCCTGGGTCTCAGGCACTGTCCCTAAGTGCTCCTTGAAGTGCATGGGTTCACTAATTTTTTACCAACCATGTTTGGAAGGCCAGGGCTATTATCTCATTTTACAGATGAATCAACAGGATCAGACAAGAAAGGTGATCAACTCCAGAAAAATGTAGCATCAGTGAGGGTTAGAGCCAAGGCTCCAAGACCAGCAGCACAGGCTTTAAAAAAAAAATTTTTATTTATTATTGCATGTGTGCATGATATGTGTTGTGAGCATAAATATAGGTGTGTGTCACAATGCACTGTGGAGGTGAAAAGACTTTCAGGAGTTGTGTGTTTTCCACCAAGGTTTCCGGGTAGCGGTGAAACTCCGAGGCAGGCGCCCCTTTACAGATAAGAAATAAATCCTGAGTGCTGCCTGTCGGGGAGACTGTCTGGGAAAGTGGCATGAACAGGGACCCAGTTAAAAAAATGGGGGCCTGCAGAAAGCTGAAGGGCAGGTCACTGGAAGCAGGAGCAAAGCCAGGCAAGAAGGAACTGATGTGTTCAAGGAGTAAAGAGAGGATGACATACTGGAGCCCAGTATGACATACTGGGCAGTGGGGGTCGGAGAATGAGGGCCAGCCCTAGACTGTGGTGCATAGCAGTCTGTGTGTTCTGGTGGCAGAGGGGAAGCCACCATGGGACCCAAAGAGTGGAGGGCTGGGACCTGGGCCTTTGCTTTGTAAAGCAGACTTAGCTACTGTTAACCGAGCCCAGACAGCAGCGGAGTCTGCTGTATAGCCTGTGGGCCCTTGTGTCCTCAGGGACAGAGGTGGTAGTGGCTTGGAGTGGTGAAGAGTGGTGGCCGATGGCTGGATCATAGACATGTTGGGGAGCTAAAGCCAGCAGGGGTGTCTGGCCAATGGCATGTGTACAGCAAGAGCCCCAGTTGCCCACAGACAGGGTCACAGAGGTATGTAGAGTTCTGGGCACACAGGGGAAGTGATTTGCCCAAGGTTACACAGAGCCGATGGCCAGAGTGTTCCTTCCACCCCAGGACCGTCCACCTCTGGGAGAGTGAGGAGAGTCGTAGCTGAAGGGGCGCACTTGTTACCAGACTCAAGTAAGGCAAGAAGAAGCCCCAAGGATGAACTCAGACAGATCCCTCCAGCCCGGGCCACTGCCCCTGGAGGAGCCTTTTTTCAGCTGTACCCTGCCTATGGCATGGATGGAAAAGCTCACCAGGGGAGGAGGGGCTGGGGTCAGATGATTGACAAAACCATCATTTCGATGGTGGGCTTCTGCCTAGGCCAATTCAGGAGCTGGGTGGAAACCGTCCAACTATGAAGCTCCTGGTGTGTCTTCCTGGACTTAGGATCTGGAGCCTGAAGTCTTTCCTGAGCAGCCCCAAGCACCATTTGCCTGATGCCTGCTTCTGCCCACTCCCAGACCTCGGGACCCCTCCAGGTCCCCTTCGGCTTGGCTCTGGTCATGGCTCCTTTCCTGAGGCCAGGACTGAGGCCTCCCTGGCTGCTGCCCAGACCACCCAGCGCCAGGCCCTGGCGGAGCCCGTCAGGGCCTGGCCAGCCGTGGTCTGGCTCCGCCTGAGGGGCTGTGGCCTGGGAACCACTGGCTGTCTCCTCAGGGAAGCGGCTGGGTCTCCAGAACAAACATGGAACCGCAGGCTCCTCTCCTGCCCACCGAAGAGGGAGCTGCTTCTGGCTCCTAGCCACAGGCCACTCTCCAGGCCTGGCTCCCACTATGTGGGGGATGGGCTGGGGAACGGAGTGGTGAGCACAGCCCTGAACTTGGGGGACGGGTGTGTAGAAGGACTACATAGCAGGCAGAGGGCTGATGGGTCTTTGTGACCAGAGGGAGGGGCTGAGACAATTGAAGGAACGAGGCTGCGATGAGTGAGAACGTAGGTGACCCCGAGAGACCCTGGGAGACCCCCAGGAAGGAGGCTTTGGTGGAGGCCGGGGTGGAGCTCTTCTGAACCTCAAGCCAAGAACAAAGCTTTGGAATCAGACAAGGCTGGTTTCAAATCCAGACTCAGCCACATCTAAGCTGATGCGTCTTGGGAAAGTAACTCTTTGGACCCTCAGTTTCTCCCTTAAAAAAAAAAAGAAAGAAAGAAAGAAAAAAGAAAAGAAAAGAAGTTCCTGTAGTCTCTGTGTGGCAGAGTTAGGGAGAGAGGACATCGTCCCCCGGGATAGAAAATGCCCAGAGCACAGCAGAGTGGAGCCTCGAGGGATATCAGCTACAGCCCCCCACCATGGCTCTTGGGGGGGTCCTCGGCCTGGGGCCGGGGGGGGGGGCAGACCAGGACAACCTCACTGATTCACACCAGCTGGGGGATGGGCCCCATCTGACTCCACTAGAAGCCGCAATTAGAGCCCAATTTAAGGAAATGCTGGGCTGGCTCTTCCCCGGACAGATGTGATTATAGGCTCAGAGCTAAAGTGTTACTAACGGGATGACACAGAGGTCCCGGCCAGGCCACAGGGGTGTCCAGCCCAGCCCCCTTCCTATACTCTGGGGAAACAGAGGCCCCCAGTGTAGAAGGAGCCTGGCTCCAGACCCCCCTGCAGCGAAAAGGGCCATGCTCTATACTCCTCCAACTCCTACTTTCTCTGAAGGATTTACGGCAGTGTCTGGATGACGGGAGGGGCAACTGAAGCCCCCAAGCAAGGCGGCATCTCAGAGTCAGTGATGATGGCCATAAAACCACTGGCTTCTCCATGCGCACCTCCCAGGAACCTAGACCTGATCATCAAAATGAACAGTGGTAGCAGTTCCCTTCTGGAATGTTCACCAGACGCCCAACAGACACCTGCGTGCCTCGCCATCCTCACAGACCCCAGGAGAGAGCTGCTAGTGCAGGCCCCATTCTAGGGAAGGGATCACTGTGGTGCTGAGCCTCTAGTGACTTGTCCACGGTCAGGCTCGGAGGCAGGAGCAGAGCGAGGCGTGGCACAGCCCAGGTATTCCTTGTAGAGTCGGACACATTGCCCTGAGACCCTTCAGCACGAGGCCTGGGCGGGGGACTCACAGATGATGGAAATTGTGAGCAAACCAACAAGGGTGGAAGTGTGGTGGGAGGATGGGTTGGGGGGGCAGAGGAGCTGGTGAAAGAGGGGACTGATAAGCAGGAGATGGGTGCATGATTGAGTGGAGGGACGGATGTATAGACAGATGCGTGGATGGATGGGTGAATCTGTGAGCAGATGGATGGGTGAGTGCGTGGATGAGTGGATAGATGGATGGGTAGATGGATAAGTAAATAGATAGGCAGGCAGGTGGATAGGTGAATGGATGGATGGGTGGGTAGATAGGTGGGTGGGTAGATAAATGGCTAAGATGGATAGATGTGAATGAGTGGGTAGATGGATGGGTGTTTAAGTGGATGAATAGTGGGTAGGTGGGTAGGATGAATAGAGGGCTAGATGTGCAGATAGAGAGGTGGATAGACAGGTGGATAGATGGATGAATATGGATGGATGGCTAGGTGGATGGATGGGTGAATGGGTGGATGGATGAATATGGATGGGTGGATAGGTGGATGGATGGGTGAATGGGTGGATGGATGGATGGATGGATGAATATAGATGGATGGATAGATGGATGGATGGATGGATGGATGGCTGGCTGGCTGGCTAGGTGGATGGATGGGTGAATGGGTGGATGGATGGATGGATGGATGGATGGATGGATGGATGGATGGATAGGTGGATGGATGGGAGAATGGATGGGAGAATGGATGGATGGATGGATGGATGGATGGATGGATGGATGGATGGATAGGTGGATGGGTGGTAGAATGGATGGATGGATAGGTGGATGGGTGGATGGATGGATGGGAGGATGGATGGATGGGTGGATGGATGGATGGATGGATGGACAGATGGGTGGGTGGGTGGATGGATGTATAGGTGGATGGATGGGAGGATAGATGGATGGATAGGTGGATGGGTGGGAGGATGGATGGATGGGTGGATGGATGAATGGATGGGTGGATAGGTGGATGGATGGGAGGATGGATAGATGGATGGATGGATGGGTGGGAAGATGGATGGATGGATGGATGGGAAGATGGATGGATGGGAAGATGGATGGATGGATGGATGGATAGGTGGATGGATGGATAGGTGGATGGATGGATGGATGGGTGGGAAGATGGATGGATGGATGGATGGATGGATGGATGGATGGATGGATGGGAAGATGGATGGATGGATGGATGGATGGATGGATGGATGGATGGGTGGATGGATGGATAGGTGGATGGATGGATGGATGGATGGGTGGGTGGGAGGATGGATGGATAGGTGGATGGGTGGATGGATGGGTGGGAAGATGGATGGATGGATGGATGGATGGGAAGATGGATGGATGGATGGATGGATGGGAAGATGGATGGATGGATGGGAGGATGGATGGATAGGTGGATGGATGGATGGATGGGTAGATGGGTGGATGGATGGGTGGGAGGATGGATGGGTGGATGGATGGGTGAATGGGTGGATGGGTAGGTGGGTAGATGGGAGGGTGGATGGGTGGGTGGGTGGATGGATGAATGAAGGCTAAGTAGATGGATGAACGTATAGGTATGTGGAAGTTTGGATGTGTGTAGATAAGTGTAGGTGGATAGACATGTGGACAGATGGACAGATGGATGAACGGATGAATGAATATGTAGGTGGGTAGGTGGATGGACAGGTGGGTGGAGGGATGGACATGCAGGTATATAGGTGAGTGTGTGGATAGATAAGTAGATGGGTGGGTGGGAGGATATGTGGGAGATGTGTGGGTAGAGGAATGGATGTTGATGGACAGATGGGTGAGTGAATGAGTTTGTAGACGAAAAGATGGGTGATGGATAAATGGGTTGATAAGCTATTTAAGGGGCTCTGTCTAGAGAGGGCTAAAAGGGACACAGAGCGATTCCGCAGTTGCCCCCTCCAGGGAGACCCTTGAGATGAATGAACTATGGAATCATGATTGAAGCCTCACCCATCCGGGTCAGGGATCTCCAGTGCTCTGGGTCTTAGGTGTCCCATGGCTCAGATGTCCCCTAAAGAGCGTAGAACAGTACCTTGGGTCTGGTCCTCCACTTCAGAAGGCAGAGTTCCCTGCTTGAGGCCCCTCTCCTGCATCCTTAACTGGAGCTGAGCTCCACTTCTGGCCTGAGACAGAGTGGGCAAGGGAAAGAGGAGCTCTGAACCCTGTCCTCTGTCCATGCTGAGCTGCCTCTCGAGGCCCTGGGGCTGGAGCCAGTGTCCCCCCACCCCGGCATTAACTCCCAGGAACTTAGGAGTGGGGTGCTAGAGCCCTCTTCTGGCCATGTGCCCCACATTCTATGGGATGGGTTGTGAGTCCTCTTACTCAGGGACATTTACAGAGGTCCCACTGTGTGCCTGATCCTGGGGCCCAGCAGAGTGCATACGCTGCGCTGCCCGGGGACTGTGCTTGGATGGCATGTGCCCCACACCATGTCCCCCAAGGATTCTCCCCATGTGCAAATGGAGCCCCTTCCCCATTCTGGCCAGGAACTGTGCCTCTACCCTCAAACCAGTCTGTAGACTGGCTGTCCCTGTCCCTGAGAGGCCTCCCCTCACTCCTAGGACCACAGGACAAGACTGCCAGATAAAACACAGGGCGCCTAGTTCACTGTGAATGTCAGGTAAACAGGAATCATTTTTTTTTTGCTATAAGTATGTCCCAAATATTGTATGAGGTATACTTAAGCTAAAAATGAGTCTGTGTTTACCTGACATTCAAATTTAACTAGGTACCACATGTTTCTGTTTGCTGCCTGCCAACCCCTGCCCTGAAGCTCATTCCCCCAGCTGGCACCTGGCCTGGCCAGATGGTCCAGGTCGTGCCTGGACTTGGCCCCTGCATGCCGGACCTAGCTCTTGTCAGTGCTAGGACTCCTGCCCTCGATTCCAGGTGGACACCTACCTCCACCAGCCTGCACAGAGCAGGCTATGGACTGTCCGTCACGCTGCGTCCAGTCTTCTGGGCCAGGGGAGTGATGGAGTCCTAGCTGCAGAGTATAGACCAGAAGGTCAGAGACAGGGGGGGCACAGTGACAGAGGCACAGGAGACCTAGAAGGGGTGGGGATGGTCCAGGGACTGAGACAGACAGCCAAAGGTGCTGAACTGCAGTGGGGGAGGGGTCCACACTGTGGCAGAGGCCAGCCTGGGCCTCTGAATCCCAGCACCAGTGGGCTCACAGGCCTTAGGAAGCAGCATGGGGTGTCCAGGAGGAGCCCCTCCCAGGGGCACACATAGGAACATTCACAACTTCCCAGAAGGGCCCATGGGGCAGCCAGAGTGGCTTTTAAAATTAGCTTCACTAACAAGATCTGGTTATTTCAGGAGGCCCCATCCTGGGATGTCCCCTCAATAGGGCAGGCTCGGGGTGGAGGGAGGAAGGAGGGTGAACCTCTACATTCCAGGGTCCCTGGCTGAGCGCCCCCTGCAGCCTGAGAAGCAGTGAGCAGCCAGGTCCTGGTCCCCTGGTACTGAACCAGCCTGCGCCTACAGTCACCTCTTTTGGCAATGTCCTGGAGTTGGCCATAGATATCCAGGGACACCTCTGCTGTGGGGGTGGGGTAGTATGGGAGGACCCTCATTTTGGGCATGGATTCTACACCAGGTTTCATGCATGGCTCCTTAGAAGTATAACAGTGTCCCAGACCATACGTAGGTTTGTCTGTGTCAAGGTGACACTTGGAGAGTCTTGCCCACAGGGAGCTAGGGATGCCAGGGATGCGAGGTGCCCCCACTGTCTCCTGGGGCAAGAGCTGTTGTTTCCAGCACCAGGGTTATTTCTAACAGAGCCCGTTGCTTCCCGGACCTGGTACCCCCCGCCCTAGCCTTAATTCCAGCCTCGGGTTAGTGTCCTGGCTTGCTCTCCCCACCTCAGAACCAAGGGCAGGCATGGAACTGGCAAGGGGACAAGAGAAACAGCACTGTCCACTTTGATCCCAGAGGCAGGATCCATCCTCGGCCTCCCTGAGCCCCACCTTGGAGCTAGAGAGGAATGGCTGGGGCCATGCACTGCGGCCTGGAGCCTTCTTCATGCTGCACCACTGGCGCAAACAGGCAGGGGAGAGGCAGGGCCTGGCCAGGGCTTGCTCTCCTGGCTATTCACCTGTTTTTGTTGCAGGGCCCTGCTGCTCCAGCTCAGCTCTGGGATAGAGCAGGGAAGTGGGTACACAATTGAGCAAAGTCCCAGAAAGGGATGCTCAGCCCAAAAGCCTGCGGTGCTGAGGCTCAGGGAAGCATTCCCAAAGTCTCCCAACTATACCTGTGTGTGGAGCCAGCCCCTGGGACAATGTCCTCTGGACACAGACTGGACTGCATCCTCTGAAGGCTTAGCAATAAGGATGTCTACGGGTACCTCTGTTCAGAGGCCCTATCAACTCTGCTGCTGTCCCCAACCCCCGTGCGCTAGTGTCTGAGCCCTGTGGCTTCAGCTGCACCAAGACCACCATGGTGAGGCCTCATTCAATGAGACCTCATACCAGGGACCACAGAAGAGGAAGTGAAGGGCCAGATGCCTCCTTCGCCTCCCTGAGCCCCACCTTGGAGCTTGAGAGTAATGAATGGCCAAGGTCACCAGGAGAATGAACTCAGAGTCCATGTCCAGGAAGCTCTGTAGGCCTTAGGCTGGGGCGGAACGCACAGCGGAGCTGAGCTGGTGGGAGATGGGGTGACCTAGGAGGGGAACCACCAAGCCAGGGCAGCTTGGAGCCAAACCCTGCTGGTCAAGCCTGGAATCTGGGTATGAGTCACGGTCCCTGGGTGGCCTGAGGCAGCCGAGGGTCATAGCAGGACCCTGTCAAGAAAGGCATGGTACATCTTAGCCTCCCAGTGTCCTCAGCATCTTCCTGGGAAGGTGGGAGTGAGGTAGGGACACCAAACTTCTAGAGAAGCTGAGCATGGCTACTCCCTCTGAGCTCAATTGGATAGCTCAAGTTCAATGTCCCACTCATGAGTCTCCTGTGGCTCTGTCCCTGAAGAAACCTATCCTCCATGGCGCCTCCAACCAGTTGGGACCATCAGACTCCATCAGCAGCCACCACAGCTCGAAGTGACTCTTCACTGTCTTCCTGGGCTTGGCATTCATGGCCATGTGTTCTCTGGCCTCACCCTAGCCGATCTCCTTGTCCCTTCTAGGATGGTTCTGACTTTGGACCCCTCCCAATTTGAGGTGCTCTCCAGCCTCTACACACGCAGGACCATCTCCCAGAGACCTCTTCCTCCTCCACCCCTGTGGCTGGTAGTTCTACACTGTGACCGCCTGAGGCTGGGACGTTGACCTTGTCTCTGTCCCTGCTGGCAATCCTTTGGTGCCCCCTGGTGGCCACATAAGGGAAACCCTCGGGATTTGTGGGTATGAGCTCAAGGAAAGGAGATAATTGTTAGTTGATCACCTACTGTGTGCTGGCCTCTATGTCTGGTGACTTGTGTACCCCAGCTCGCTGGATGCTCACAGATACCCCCTGAAGAGGTCACAAGCTCGCCCTTCTCCAGTAAGAGGAGAATGACTTCCTTACCACCAAGCTAAGGAGAGATGGTGCCAGGGCTGACAGCAAAGCCACTTTTCCTTCATGGGGAAGGGCACAAGGTGGGGGAGGGGTGAGGGACCATGAAAAGGAGGCCTCAACTGGTGTTCACAGACCCTGTGGCTTCCTGGCCTTGAAGGTACCCCGAGGCTCAGCAGCACTGGAGGGGACAGGCTCATTCCCTCCACTTTGGGTCCTCTGGGCATTTACCTGGAGTGTGTCTAGTCGGGGTTTACACAAAGCCAGGCTCAAGTCGCAGTACAATAGCGATAAATAGAATTTATTTTGTACAACCCTTACTGACATACATGTAGCCACAGGGCTTCCAAAGTGGGTGTTGGGGCATGGCTCCTAATAGTGAACGGATACACACACACGGACGTGGCTCACAGCAGCTATGCCTGGCAGCCCCCGCCACTGCAGTGGTGGGAAGGGGATGGCCTGGACTCCAGACCAGCTGAGACCCCTCAGCCCAGAACGCCCAGGAGCGTGGGGTGGCAGGGTTAAGCTGGGTGCCGGATGAGGAGCCAGGGAGGACCCTCTTCCCAACAGGGGACACTTGGCCATCGTGTGGAGGCAGTGACAGGACGTTGGCAGGTCTGTGGTAAAGCTGGGGGCTCAGGAAAGGTGACAGGTACAACAGCCCCAGCCCTTTAGCCCACCTGGGGCCTCAGGAAGCAGTCGGTATAATAGGAGGTCCCCAGGAGGACTAATGGCCCCCTTCAGGGCGGGTGCATGAAATGGGTCTTCAGTGACCTCTAAAATAGTCTTGTCCACTTGCAGCAGAGATGCCCCGGGAAGGAGAGTGCCTTGCCCAAGGTCCCACAGCAGAAGCCCCACAGGACTCCCTGCTCAGTGCTCCCTCTGAACACTCTGCACACCTGCTGCTTCTACGGTGGAGTGTGTGCTCGCCATGTTCCCTCTCCTCCTACTCTGCTCCCCAGGAGTCCACAAGGGAACCCAGGGGACAGAGGCCCAGGTAGGGGCAATCCAGGGCCAAAGTCCCTGCCCACACCCAGAGCCCCAGTCTGGGGTGGGGGGTGGGGTGACGCTGGCAGCATCCACTCCCAGCTCTGGATGGCTCCGCCCTGCGGAGACAGCCCAGATGGGTGGGCCGGGGGGGTTGGAGGCAGGGGTACCAGGGGCTGGGGTGGCTGTGGGGCAGAGGACCAGCTGCCTGGATGTGGCGCAGCATCTTCTCCTTGTGCTTCTGAGGCCTCATCTGCAGGGAAAGGGAGATGAACTCAGAGGAAGAAGACAACGGACTGGGAGGACCAGGCATGGGCTCCTTCCATCCATGGGTACCCCGGCCTTCCCCATCAAGCTCCCCAACAACTAATAGGCAGAGCTGTGGCGGCACTATGAGCGCCACTGCAAATATAGGGAAACTGAGGCCAAGAAGCACCAAGACTAGCCCTGGTCCCCAGTCACCAAGGCACGAGATTCACCCTCCTTCACCCCATAGGATCCAGTAAGTACTGGCTGACCTGCTCAGTCCCGCCTTCTGATGAGGTGGCAGCTAGCAGCCCTGTGGGGACAGATGCAGCCAGAGGTGGGGGCAGGAGACACAGAGAACCAAAAGTTCATTGGATGAGCCCAAGTCCTCCTGGCCTAGAGGGGCATCCCAGCCGTCGGGGTCCCCTTGCTCCCTGGGTCCCTGTCCCCAATCAGCACTACCCTCTCCCAGGAGAGGTCCCTCATACCATCTGGGGTGTGTGCTGCTCAGATGTTTCCAGTTGGATCTTGATCTCGGGACACGCAGGGTCCCCCGACTTGCCGGCGTCTGGGTGGGGTGATCGTGTGAGGCCTGGGAAAGGGGGCAGGAGGGAGCCACCTCACTGGCCAAGAGGAGGCACCAAGGAGATGCAGGCGTGGATGGGTGGTTGGTAATGGGGTTCCCCAACCCTGCCAAATCCCTCCCTTAGAGATCCTCACTCTTAACTCACCTCCCAGTTACCCTTTATTGTCCTGTGAGACCAGTCCACCTGCCCTGGACCGCTGTCCCATGCTCTGGAGTACAGGACTAGTCCCTGCCCTCTGTGCCCGGCCCTCTCCCGCCCGACGCAGCTATCCTGGTACCTGGAGAGCTGCCCCCGCTCGTGGTGCTCACACTGTCGTCCAGCCATGTGCTGTAGAGGAAGGAGTCCCGCTTATGGGAAGTTCCTGAGGATGACACGCTCTCCTGGGGAAGGGGGGGAGGTCAGCCCCACCCACAACCCCCACCCACCCCCATCCCTTGTTCATTCGGCACACATCTGCGTATGTTCTCCTGGTCCGGGTCTCAGGGATAGAACAGACCCAGTCCCTGACCTCAGGGAGCTTGAAGTCTCAGAGGTCAAGAGGCTGTGAAGAACCCTGTAACTCCTCTCTAGAAGGTCAGTGGGCAGGGCCTGTGTCTGCCAGGGTACAGGCCAGGCCAATAGCAGGTACCCACTAGAAGTTAGTTAGATGAAAACAGCCAAGGTGCCGAAGGTGAGGCCCAGGCCACAGGGAGAGTGTGACTCGGCCTGGCCAAGGGGAGAAGGGAGGAAGATGAGAGCTGTGGGTGCGAAGGCCTGAAGGTGGGATCGGCCCGTGACAGTTAGGGACTGCGGAGGGGCTCAGAATGTCTGAAGGAATGAGACAAGGGCAGAAGGAGCACCTGGGCCCTCGGGGGTCTCTGTGGACAGCACTGGGGAGCCATGGAAAGCTAAGATTTGTCTGCATCTCCCCCCACCAACACCTCAGTCACAGCCAGGGTTATTCCTCTGCCCTAAGCACCTCCAGAGGCCCAAGAGGCCCCATCCCACCGCTGGGGGGGGGGCCCTGATCCCCCAGGCTTCTCACCAGGCCTGTGTCATCGCCGTCCACACCTTCCGTCTCCTCCACCACGCTGGCGAAGCTGCTGGCACTGGATGAGGATCTGGAAAAGCCTTGCAGCGCTTCCGCTCTCTGGGCAGCCGTCTCCACTCTGCCACACAGTGCCGTCAGCCAGCAGCCACGGCGGGCGCTGCCCCTCGTTCCCTTGTCCCCCACTCTCTCCAGGGAAGCTCAGCCAGGAGCCCCCAGCCAAGCACCCTCTGGCTGCCACTACAGCTCTTCCAGCCCCTTATCCTCCATGTTGTCGCCCTCTGGTGGTGGCTCCTCACTGCCCCAGGGACAGTCTGATGGCTTCGGCTTGATACTCAATAACTGTGACGCTTAGTGGCTCAGTCTAGTAACACTCACTGGTCCCCTGAGATAGTCTGCGATTATGGGACCCATCTCACAGACACGGCAGCACAAGAGGGTGGCACTCAGCCTCAGGTCCCTCAGCTAAGGCAGGACAGGGACTTGGGACTCTCACACTCAGGGCCTTTGTGTCTCCTGCCCCAAGTCTTCCCTATTGCAAAAATTCCACAACCCAATTTTGTCCCTGCTCAGCAGTCTGACTCTCCAGCTCATGATGCTGAGACCTTGACCATGAGCTCTTGACCCCCACCCCCACCTCAGGCCTCCCTGCTTCTGGTCCCACCCACTTGCCAGCCTCTCTCAACACCACTCTCTTCATAGGTTTTTCTTCTTCTTCTTTTTTTTTTTTTGTGGTTTTTCGAGGCAGGGTTTCTATGTGGTTTTGGAGCCTGTCCTGGAACTAGCTCTTGTAGACCAGGCTGGTCTTGAACTCACAGAGATCCGCCTGCCTCTGCCTCCCAAGTGCTGGGATTAAAGGCGTGCGCCACCACCGCCCGGCACTTTTTTTTGTTTTTTTTTTTTAGGTTTTTCTTCTATTTCAGATAAAACTCAAAGATCTCCCAGAGCCTCCAGAGCGATAAGCAGGTCTCTGCCCACCTTCTGACCTTGTCCCCACCCCCGCAATGGTCCAATCCCCCAGTTTGCTCCAACTGCCAGCGGCCTTTCTTTCTACCCATCAGACATGCCTCAGGGCCTTTGCACTTGCTGGCCCCTCCCCAGAACCCTATCTCCACCAGGTCCATCAGTTCCTCCCTCGGCTCTCTGTCTAAAGACCCATTAAGGATACCTCCTTCCTTCCTGCACCCCTGCTAGCGACCCTGCTCTCTGTGCAGATATGGTTTGTTAGGTATATTGTCCAGGCCAGCAGCTCTGTGGCATCCACGGGCACACAGCTTGCCACTGTGTTCCGGAATACAGAGTGGGCACAGCGTGCACGAGGCACTCAGCAGAACACCAGAAAACAAATGAGGGACTTCCTCCCCTGAGCCCAGTGGACCTGAAGCCCTACCTGTTCTTAGTTGTGGGCATCTCCGGGGAGCTCTGAGTGGAAGAGTTCTCTGACTTGGGCTCCTGTGAGACATGCCCGCTGTCTGGGGTCTTCTGACCAGCTGGAGGGCTCTCCCTGCAGGGGACACAGGGGCAGTGGGGGGACTCAGTAGAGTAGAATGAGGCCCAGGCTGTGAGGTGTGGTCATGGCATGGTGTGGCCTTAGATGGGGTAGCTGTCCCTTCCTCTCCATGTCACAGTCTCCTAAAGGATGCCCAGCCAGGACTTGGCTACACCAGGGCTTGAGCCCAGGATTTAGATTCTAAGTTCTGGTGGCATGAGACTCGGCTGGCCACTGCCGTGTGCTCATGACAAGGGACCTGCACGACAGCCCCAGGTTGCTGGCTGTTTTCCTATCGCACGCTTCTTGCTGCAATGATGCATCTCAGAGAAGCACATGCTTGGCATGTCCAAGTCTACACAGCTGAAGCAGGCTGAAGACCTCTTCTCTGCTTTCTGGGCTCAGCCTTGCCCACGGGCATTCACAGACGCTGCCAGCCCCTCTCACTGGCTGGCTGGACTGGGCAGGCTGTTTCTCAATCTGAAAGGTGCCAGTCCCAGGGAACCAGTGGAACTACTGTCAAAGCGTTTCTTCCTGAGTGAGAGTTCTCACGGGAGGGTTATGAGGCAGAGAACAGGCGCTGGTCAGGGTGGGCTGGTCAGGGTGGGCTGGTCAGCTAGGTGCCCCTGCAGGTCAGGGTGAGCCAGCAGGCTGAGTGCCCCTGAGAGCCAGGGTGAGAGGTGCGCTGGTACCCATGAAGATCACGGTGGGTGGTAGGCTGGAGCCCCCTGCAAGTCAGGGTGGGCCACCAGGAGTGGGTACCCTTAAGGTCAGAGCTGGCGGCGGCTGGCGCCCCTACAGGTCAGGGTGGGAGATGCGCTGGTACCCATGAAGGTTAGGGTGGGTGGTGGGCTGGTGCCCCCTGTAGGTCAGGGTGGGCGGCGCACTAAGTGCTCTGATGGGTCAGGCTCCCACTCACCCACCTCTTCTCCTGCACCTCCTGTATGTTCTCGATGCCAATGGCGCTGCTGCGGCGGGAGCCAAATGGACCAGACTTCTTCCTTGTGGGGCTCTTCCCAGGGACAATCAGGGACTGTGGGGAGAGACTCCGACTCAGTGCCCACCTGCCTTGCATTCCCAGTGGCCCCACCTCCCCCTGGGGCCCTGCCACCGCGCCCTGAAGCCAACAGGTGATGAGCAAGAAAGGAGAGAAAATGTGCTTTCCGGAGGGAGGGCTGCCTGATAGATGGGCAGGCTCAGAGAGGGCCAGTGCTGCTCCGGAGAACACAGAGCATGGCTGTGCTGGACCTTAGTCCGAGAAGGGCAGGGTTAGGGTTAGGCCACTAGGGTTAGGAGGAAGGACAAATCCTCAGACTCTTGCCCCTGGGCCTCATGGGAGTTGCAGCCTAAAAGTAGTCGTGAGAAAGCAGTGGTAACCCCAGCCCCTGCCAGGGCACCTGCACCCTCAGATTTCAGGCTCTGTCCCCCGAGTAAGGACACCCCCCCTTTACACACACTATGGCGGGAAGCCCGGCATCAGAAGCGTTGGGAGGTAGCAAGTGGTCCCTGTGGGGGTATGAAGGGAGGGACAGGACCTGCAGGCAGCTCGTGGTGTGGAGGGGACACAGGGAGAGAAGGATGGTGCTTCATGCAGAACCGGCAATATTGGGAGACGTGCAGCTGGGCAGAGGGTCTTTGAGTACCAGATCCCGGCAAGGACCCAGTCCAGGTTCTAGGGGCCAGGCCAGGGCCTGGGGACTCTGACCAGGTCCCAGTATCACCAGAGCTGTGGCACTCTGCCCTGCACGCCCTTGGGCCTGTCCCGGGAAGGGGGCAACGTCCCCAATATGGCCTCCGTCCTGAGAGCGAGCAGAGAAGAGCGCGTGCAGGTGCAGGCAGCTCCAGAGCCGCGGCCCCTGGGTGGGATGACAACCTCTTCCACAGCTCCTATGCCTAAGGCGCTGCCCCGGCGTCCGAATCTACTCGCGCTTTTCCCGGGAATAAGCAATGACTGGCGTGGGGCAGAGAGGTACACAGTGGAGGGAGAGAGAACACAGAAGGATGGAGAGAGAGAGAGAAAGAGAAAGAGAGAGAGAGAGAGAGAGAAACAAAGGAAGCAGTGGCAGGTGGGTACCGCAAGAGCACATGACACGGGCAGAGAGAAACCAAGGGGTAGAGAGGGACAGTGGGACACAGTGGGGCAAGGGAGGTGAGACAGGGAGAGTTGGAGGGGGTGCAAGCGGACAGGGGCGAGGAGGAATGGCAGATGGCAAAGGGAGAGAAGGATGAGGAGACAGGAAGGGTAAGAAAAGGAAACCACGTGAAGAGAGGGAGAGTTGTGCAAAAACAAAAACAGAAATGGGTCTGGTTACTGCCACGGCAGGTGCTGCTGGCTTGGTCCTAACCCGGGGCCCCTCCACAGCCACCCCCAGGAGGCCAGGCCACTCCACAGGCACGAAGGGAGGGGCTGAGAACCTGGGTTGGGGAGAAGTTGGGCCAGTTCCTAGATGACAATGGACTTGGTGACCACTGGACAGCAGAGACCTCACTTTGCTCCCCTGGCCAGACCAGACCACACGAGAGATGGTAGGGAGAGGGGAGACTCCCGCCACATGACACAGCCACACAGCACGAAGCACAGAGCCTGGCATGCAGCAGACAGGAAGAGAAGAGTGGGCGGCTGGGTAGGTACACGGATGGATGGACTGGTGGATAAACAGACAGATGAATGGCTGGGAAGATGGATGGATGTGTACGTGGGTGGATGGACAGGTGGGTAGATGGATGCGTGGATGAGTAGTATGATGGGTAGACGTGTTGTTGTATGGGCAGATGAACGGACAGATGCAGAGGTGGGTGGATGGGTAGGTGGATGTATGAGTGCATTAATGGGTAGATGTATGGGAAGGCAAAGGGCAGAGCAATGGGGGCAGTGTCTAATGTGGCCACTAGATGGCGCAAAGCAACTACATCATAACATAGGTTTGTGACATTTGCTGAGGGGGGGGGCAGACTCCTACAGAGCCTGGCAGACAATTAGTAATCATAGAGAAGGGGTTCGTTCAGGAGAAGCCCACAGAAGCCCAGTTCCAGACACATAAAAGACAGTCACAGGCATTGAGGCCCTGGCTGCCACAAACACAGAATGCCGCACAAGAAATGTCCACACAGCAACATACATCCTGACAGACAGCAGGCATCCCCCGATAATCAGGGCTTAGCACACATCACTTGTTCACATAGCAGCCCAAGTCCTGACACACAGTCAGGTGCTCACGCAAAAGCCCAGGGTTGGGGCACAGAGTAGGTGCTTACAGAGTAGGTGCCCACACAGCAGCCCAGTTTCCAACACACAGTAGGTGCCCACACAGCAGCCCGGGGGGGTGGGGGCACATAGTAGGTGCTCACAAAGTCATGTCCACACAGCAGCCCAGGTCCCGACACACAGTGATGCCCACAGCCTGACATACAGTGGTGCTTCCAGAAACCTAAGGCTTGACAGTAAATGCCCACACAGCAGCCCAGGTCCCGACACACAGTGATGCCCACAGCCTGACATACAGAGGTGCTTCCAGAAACCTAAGGCTTGACAGTAAATGCCCACACAGCAGCCCAGTCCCCAGCACACAAAGGACAGCAGGAGTTCAGTAAGGGTCAGGACACAGAGGCTGCAGAAAGTCACACCCAAATAAACAAACGGCCAGGTGGAGAAGGCCAAGGGGGTGGGGAACAGTATCCCAGTATCCTGATTGGGACACTTGGCCATTGAAAATAGTGTCTATACCAAGTCCAGTGCCCATGACGGACACATGAACAACAGGGCCATGGGAGGTGGTAAGGCCAGGCCTTAGGAGGCAGGGGAAACCAAGGGCCCGGGGCGGGGGAACAAGAGGTAGGAGGGCAGGGGAAATGGGGGGACACTCACTATTCCAGCTGCCTTGGCCAGGTCAGGGTTGTTGGGGGTGAAGCTCCCACTGTGGCTCGTAGACACGGTGTTGGGCTTCTTGTTGCTCAGTCCCATGGCATCCATAGACTGGCTCCGGCTCCGGATGACTCTCTGTGAGAGCAGGGGTAGGCGTAAAAGAGGTATGGGCTTTTTGGGGAACCTCAGGGATACACGCATCCGGTCCCTCCCCACCAGTGGCACTCAGGGTGAACCTCGGAAGCCCCACTGCTTTGTGACATAGCAGTTTCCCGGTGTGCCACACAAGAGGCAGGGATACAGAGTGCTTAGGAGTAGCTGGGCTTCGGATGCCTCACCGGCATGTTGTCTCGTGGGTGTCATGAGGAAGACAGGCAATACTGAGTATGTACATAACTGACTGCTCCTCGGGAGCCCTGTGGGACCCTCTTAGGGTTCTTTCCCCTTCTTTCTGTCTATTTCCAGACCATGCTAGACCAAATGCTTCCTCAGGAGCCAGACAGTGTATACAAACTCTGCCATCCAAGCCTTCCACAAGACAGTGGGACTGTCTAATGCGCACATTACCCAGGAGAAAACCTAGGCAGAGGGGAGTCTGGGGCCCATAGGGCCAAATACTGTGCCCTTCCCTGCAGACTCCATTGCCTTGGAGGCATGCTTTGACCTTAATCCAGGGCCCCTACTTAGAACTAGCCAGATGAGAAACTTCTAGATCCTGTGTTCAATCCATGGGTCCCTGGCTCTGGTGGCAGGGCCAGGGCTCTCTAGACCAATTTGTTGGTATCCTTTGTGGGCCACTGGACTAATCTCCCTATAGGAACCCACAGTTCCCAATGCAGCTGAGCCTGGGTGAGGTCACCTCCCACCGGTGGACTTGGAGGAGCAATCACTGCCTAGCATCCAGCACCCAGCAGCTGGTGAGTTCAGGCCCCATCCAAAGGCGGGGGCAGAAGTCCCCTTCCACTTTCTAGCTCTAGTTTGTCCTTGCTCTGGTAGATGGAGCAGGCATTTATACCCACATTATGCTAACCTAACTGTTTTACAAATAATTAAAAAACGTTTGTGCATGATGGGCTGTCACGACCCCCATTTCCCTACTCAACAGATAAACTGAAGTTTGGAGCAATGCCCGAGCTGGTAAGTGGCAGGGCTGAGCTGGAAACACAGGGACTCCATACTCTCAGCTAAATCACATAGTACCAGGGGAGGTCACACAACGAGCTCCCTCTGCAATGTCACCCGGTCCACATATGCCTCCTGAGCCCATTTCTTAGAGACATGACAGACCCCCTCCCCTCTTTTTTGCCCTCAGACTTGGCAGTCACAGTCCGTGACACCAGTGGCTCCTTGCTGCTGTCTGGAGGACTCCAGCCTTTGATGGGGCTCCCAGGTAGACCCTCCCCTGAGTCCCTCCAGCCGTTAACTGCACCCCAAACCAGAGCCCCACTTTATACTCTTCCCCCTGACTCAGACTGCCCAAAGCACAGAGCACATCTCCAGATCTCAATGCACCTGAAAGTGTAGGTCCACCAAGCTACGTCCTAATCCTAGCCACACTTCTAAGCAGAGATACAAGTCCTCAGCCAGACCCGGCCTTAGCTCCATCCCCAGGACTCAGAACAAGACCTGCCCTAACCCACCTCCAGCCACATCTCCCTCACAGAACCCCACCCCCTCAGACCCCAATTCTGGGACTAGGGCCACAGCCCCTCTCCAGGCCCATCCACACCCGGCTGCCTCCAGCTGTCATGCCCCATTCCTTCTCCATCAGCCTCAGCCTGCCCGAGCCCCATCCTGCCAGGGTGGAGCCCAGGGCCTTCACCTTGAAAGACTCGAAGAAGCCACCGCCACCGCTTCCGTTCTCCATCTTATCATCGTCGCCACCCAGGCCCATCATGGACTGGCTGTGGATGTGGAGTTCCTCATAGAGTGTCTCCAGAAGGGCAACACGTGTCCGTTCCTGTGGGTCGGCCATGAGAGACCCCAGAGATCAACCCTTGACCTGGCAATTACAGTCCTAGCTTCACCTACCCTGTGCGAGGCATGCCGAGGTCCTTAGGTACTTGTGCTGGCTTCCCCAATTCTCTAGCTCCCTCCTCCTGCACGGCATCTTCCCCCCTCCAGCCCATGCTGGACACTGGCTTCTGCTGCCTCTCACTTCACCCGTATCTCTGTCCGCCCCAGTCAGCCCCCCAAAGTCAAGGTCTGAGCATGCCTTCTCCCTCCAGGGCGGGGAGCATCCATCCCTCCAGTCCACATTACCTCCAGTTTGGCAAACTTCTCTGCTTTATAGCAAGCATACTCAGCGTTGATCAACTTCGTCAGCAGAAATTCCTGGAACTCAGGCCCCTGGGAGCCCCCAGAGTGGAGGAGACAAAAGGAGGGTCAGAAGAACACTAGAGAAAGGAGCTGAGCTCGGTGAGTCCGACTGGAGCTCCCGAGCCGTGCCCTACTGAGGCCTAAGGTCACCCTCTCCACTCCCAGAGGGCTTCTCCTTGGACTCAGCTCTCTAGCTGGGCACTACAGGGGACTCTGTATCTCTGATGGAACCCCCCAACTTGGGAGGGCCCAGCAGAACATGCAGGGGGAGGGAAGGATCAAACCAAGGTTTGCCATGTGTAGCTAGTGAGGGGTTGACAGGGACATGTGTACACCTCCCCCAAAGAAAGGACAGACCAACCAAGAGAGAAGAGATGAAAGGCCACAGTCAGCTAGTGAAAATGCCAAACAGCCCTGCCGTGTACTCTGTGACCTTGCAGAATAAGTCACAGCATTTATCAAGACAAAGAGAGGCAGCTCAGCTGAAGGGTGAAGGGGAACCTAGATTCCCAGTACAGAGTTGGCCTTCGGGTTCTCCCACTTCAGTCCTGCTCCGGGCCAGGGAAGCAGGGCTGCCTCTCACCTTCCTGAACACAGCAGGGTCCGGGAGGGGGGGCCCAAAGAAGGGCACATCGTCTCTCGCGGTGACAGAGACCTGGAAGGAGAGGAAGCTGTTTCTGTGGGATCCTGAGCCCACCCTACTCACAACATCTAGGACCCCTAAATCGATCCAGGGGGTTCAGGAGGCTCTGGGGCTGCCCAGAGAGGGAACCTTCTAAGCCAGAATTCCAGCTCCTCCAGCCACTGCCCTGAGTCTGCAGGGTGGGGCTGGTCAGGGAACTGCATGAGGACCTGAAAGCTCGGGAGGGGGTAAGAACAGACAGAATGGGAGGTAAGTGGCCCCTCTAAAGAGGGGCCTTCCTTCCTCACAGCCCACAAGCCCTGGGAAGCCCCAATTTCACCTACCTTGTAGAGGGGACCATCGGGGCAGCCCCCCTCTGCCTGCACCACCACGTAGGCGTGCAGAAAGTTGGATGCAATCATGTCTGGCACGAAGGGCGTGTTCTCATCCTGGAAGACCACAGCAACGATGTCGTTTCCAATATGCCGCTTCCGCTGCAACTGAGCACAGGGCCACAGGCGTTCACAGACTGGCCATGCAGGGTGTGGGACGGGGGTGCCCAGAGGGTGTGGGGTTGGAGGGGAGACGGGGCAATCAGAGAGCACACCTAGGGATGTTTGCTCCTGCCCACCCTCAGTATGGCAGACTTGTCTTAAGATTATTCCCGTTTCCTTGGATACCTCTGACAGATGAGAAAATGGAAGCTGAGAGAAGATTGATTCCAAGGCCTCCCAATGCCCTCGGGGACTTGAATCCAGGTCTCGAACCCGGGTCCCACCTCTCAGCCCCTCCCCTATCTCAATCCTATCTCAACACCCGCAAACATACTCCATCACTGGAAAATGAAATTAGTGTTGCTAATAGGGAAAACCAAAAGAAGAAGCCAGTAAGAATAACACAGCTCCATCATTTATAACCCTTTTAGCACCATGGGCTGGGGACCGGAGTCAAGCAGATGCCCTGATGGGAACGCTCAAAACAAGGTAAACTGAATTTTGAGCTTAGGGCTAAGAACATGCCTGAACTCCCTGTTCTTCATGGGACTCCCCACTTCCTTTTGTTAGCAACTTGGCAGCCTGTCATTGTATCTTAAAAGAGGTTCCTAACTCCTGGCTCTAAGTCTCAGGACCCCCAGGTGACCCCACCAAGCCTCTTGTTCCCGCTGTGTAAATCTGCTCTAGTCACATTCCCTCTCCCTTTAACTCATCTACCTTGTAGATGTCATTATTATCATCGCTCCACAGAGACAGAAGCCAGGGCTTTCCTACCTCCCCTCCACCTACAGCCCACCCTGAGGGGGGGAAACAGGGAAACAAGTCATTTCCGCATCTGTATGACAGGGCCGGTGCTGAGGCTGCCGCGATAGACGTGGAACAGACAAGTGGATGGGATCACAGGTGACTGTAGGAAACAGGTAGATGGGTGCCCAGGCTACCTGCTGGGCGTCCCCTTCTGTGTATGGCAGCTTGGTGGACACGTGAAACATGATCTCCTTGTTGCGGAAGTTGCAGTACACGGACTCGGTCCCCGTCTGCCCGTGAGTCACGTCCAGGCCTCCTCGGAACCTGTCCCCAGGCCCCCAAGGCCATGGCTCAGTCTCCAGCTCCAGTCAGGCCTCCCTGGGGCCAGGACGGGGCTCCCTCCCTGCTCAGGAACACGGTCCTATCTGCTCTAGTCATCTGACCCTGGGACTCACCCCTTGAAGTCCTGCAATTTGACTTTCTGGCCCAGAAACTCAAGGAACTCCACGAAGGCGGGGCTTTCCTCATTGGTGCTGAAGAGTTCCTCTTCAGATGTCTGGGGGCCACAGAGAGGGGCAAAGTCGCAAAGCTGCATTTTCTGAGTGACCCTCCCTCAGTCCCACTTCCTCCCAGAGTGGCCATGGGCAGTCCCCAAGCTCCTGGGAAACAGTGAGTGTTCTGGCAGGTGACAGTTGAGACTGGGGGGGCGGGGACGGTGAGCCACAGGCTGGGCCAGGGGAAGGGTGGGTAAACACACCTGCCCCAGCTTCTGATAAATGACTCCGAACTTGAAGTTATTGCTGATAACGTGTTCATCAAAGGTGACGATGAGCCTGGAGGCCTGCGGGAGTGCCAAGTAGTGTGTGCTGGAAGCATCGCTGTGCTCTCCCTGCCTCCACCACATGCAAACACACACACACACACACACACACACACACACACACACACACACACCATCCTCAAAACAAGGTCATAGGGATTCTCTACTGGTCCTCTGCTGCTTGCTTTCAGAGAGCTTCAGTCTTTTGCCTCTGATCAGCATCCTGCAGACCTGTGCAGGCCTGGGACCTGGCTCTGATTCTGTTGGATTTCCAAATTTTACCATGAGCCCTGCCTATTATAGCCAAGGCCACCCCAAACCACTCTGCAACGCTCAGCTCACTCCCTGACACCTCAGCAAACTTCCTCATGCTCCTGAACAGCTCAGCCATCTTGCCTTGGGGCCCCAAGCAAGTGTCCTTCCTCACTCTCAACCTGTTTTCCCCACTGAAACCAAGATGTGGGATTTGATTTCTGAGATCCCTTCCTTCACCTATCAGGATCACAGCCTGATTTAAAATATTCGGCTAGGACACCCACCCCACCCCAGGATATTTCAAGGCCATGTCTTCCAGATGACAGAAGCCACTGCACTTATGCCAGCATCGTCACAGCCATGGGAGCAGCAGGGTGGGGGCTCTAAGTACATCTGTTGTGGGGACGCACTTACAGGGCTATCAGTGTTATTCGGTCTCCCTATATCCTCTAGAAGGCAAGGACCATGGAAAAGAAGTCTAGAGCACAGACTATCCTAGGAAGCTCTCCAGACAACGTGAGATATTCCATGCAGGAGCAAGGCTCCAGGTAGGCCCTCCTTATCTGCAGTGCATCCTTAGGTAAACACAGAACCCTTCTGTGCTTTCTACCGCACACTGTGGGCCATGTATGGTCATCAGGGCAAACAAAGAGGGCCCAGCCACAAAAGGTATCAATAAGTGCTCACTCCTCCTCCTCCCGCTGTCACACACCCTGGGTGAACAAACCAGGGCAGATACCTTGGGGTAGAGCACAGGGTAAAATCGATCCACGTTGACATCTTCACATACCAACTGCAAAAGACCACAGGGAGGGGTGTGAGCTGGGGTCAAGGAGAAAGAAAGGGAGAGACTCTCTGCATCTTGGTAGGCAAGTCTAGGGAAGACAGCAGCGGACAGGAGGGGGGATGGGCTGGTCTGGAAGCAACAGAGAAGAGTGAAAGACTGGGCGCCCTCACTGCTGCTCAGACTGGAGCTCAGAGAACTGGGGCCACCTGGGACCTGTGGGTGCTGTAAAGAGAGCTAGAAGCACAGTGCAGGTACCCAGGACTACACAGGGCAGCATGCATACTGGGTGAGATCAGGGAAGAGGCTGCCCTTAGAAGCAGCTGCCATCAGGCCCAGGGACCCAGGAGGTTCATGGTTTCACCTTTGCCATCTGGACCACATTGGGGAACTCAGTGAGGCAGGAGATGGGAATGACGTCATGGTAGGTCCGACACTTGGTCCTGGGAGGAGAGAGCTACGTTGGTGAGAGACTCAACAGTGGAAAGACTTCAGGGGACCAAAGGTGACAGCAGGGCACCAAGCCTGGCTAAGGCACTACCTTGCTGTGTGGCCTCAGGCAAATTCTTGCTCCTCTCAGGGCCTCCATCAGGAAGGCAGGTACAGGGAGCTGTGCTCGAATTCTAGACCTTAGTCCTCCCTACTGTCTTGGGGTTCCCCCTTCCACTGCCCTTACCTAAGCAGTAGCCGCAGGTGCTCTTGATCCCCGATGACATCGTACTTGAGAGAGAAGACCAGGTGGCCAAGAGCAGTGTCCAGAGAATAGTAATTGAAGTGCTCCTGCAGGAGGGGCAGGGGAAGTGAGGGAGAGGAGGTCTTGGCTTCTGGGAATCAGACAGTCAACTTGGTCCCAAGCAGCAGATACCATGGGCAACAGCAGACTCTGCATCAGATTGATCTGCCCCGTACCAGTTGGGCAGCCTGAGGAGCACCTCCATCACTTTCCTGCTCTATTAGCTGGGAGGGAGGCCACTTACCTGGATGGGGCCCAGAAGTGAGGTACAGAGCCTGGCACTGTGCTCAAGAATGCCTGCTGGGACTTTATCTCTGGCTCCTTATCAAAGTCGGAGCCACCCACATGTACATCTGTGTGTCTGTATGTATATGTATGTATGCCCCAGTCCCTAAGTACCCAGCAATCGCTCTACGAGAAAAGCCAACTAGCCAGGTGGTGGTGGTATATGCCTTAATCCTAGCACTGGGGAGGCAGAGGCAGGCGGATCTCTTGAGTTTGAGGCCAGCCTGGTCTACAGAGGGAGTTCCAGGACAGACAAGGTTATACAGAGAAGTCCTGTCTCAAAAAACCAAAAGAGAGAGAGAGAGAAGGAAGGAAGGAATGAAGGGAGGCAGGGAGGAAGGGAGGGAGGGAAAGAAGGAGGGAGGGAGGGAGGGAGGGAGGGAGGGAGGGAGGGAGGGAGGGAGGAAGGAAGGCAGGAAAGAAGGAAGGAAGGAAGGATCAACCAGATGCCCATGGTGGTAAACACCTGACATTCCAGCCTAGGGAGGCTGAGGCAGGTGATCCCGAGTTCAAGTCCAGATGAGCTGGACAGTGAGGCTGTCTCAAGAAAAAAAAGAATGGTAGGAGGGGCCGGATGGCCCACTAGTTGAGAACATGTACTGTTCTTCTGAGGACCCAATGAGCTCTGTTCCCAGAACCTGTGTCAAATGGCTCACAGCTGCCTGTAACTCTAGGGTCGGGAGATCCAATGCCCTCTTCTGACCTCCACAGAATGAAGGGAGTGGGAAGGGAGGGAGGGACAGAGGCCAACTACCAAGTGTAGGGCACTGAGAGGAAAAGAAGTCAAATAGTTGATTGCCCAACCTGTGGCTCAGTGGTCCCTGAAGTCAAGGCCCGTGAGAAACAGGAAATGATGCATCCTAACTGACCAGGCAGGTTCCTGACATCCTTACCAGAAAAGAGGGTACGAGGGATGCCTATGACAGGAATGGCACCCTCTCTATGGGAACCCAGGCCTTTTGGGGGAACCTTTTGGGAGGGAAATCCCTAAACCCAGAAGTGAGGGGTCGCAGCCCCTGTCTGGCCCTGGGCTCCCCCTGCTGGCTCGGGCCTGGGAGTGGAACTGCTCAGCCACACCCGCCCTGAGAATCAATCACCCTGGAAATGAATCTTGTTTAAACATGAACGTTGCGTTTGGAGGCAGGGTGGAGAAAGAGGCAGGGCTGGGGGGTGTGCCCTCGAATTTGCAGTGCCCCTGAACTAGGTCTGTTGAATGGACCCAGACCCACAGATCCCATTGAACCCAGCCTAGGCACAGGGTGGAGAAAACCCCAAGATGTCTGACATAGATGATCTGTCCATAGAGGAGTGGCAGACACTTGGCCAGGAAGTCCAGGGGCAGGGAGTTCCCCACTAGGCTGGAGGAACTCTAGAGACACAGTGGGAGGTAGGATCATGGTCTCAGGAGATTGGTCCCTAAGGCCACCCTCACAGCCTCTTACCACCAACATGTGGTTCCTATACTGGGCACTGCCCCTTCCCTAGCCACCCCGACTCCTCCCCTCTGTCCTATTGACCTAACCCTGGTCACCACAGCCCCCTCTTGTTCTTTATACCTGCTGTACCGAAGACCCCTGCTCCACCCAGCACTGTGACACCTCCGGTAAACCTTAGAGTGCCAACTATGCCAGGCTCACAGTCCCTGACTCCTAGACACAGCTGAGAGCACTGGACAGTGGGCACTGGAATGAAGGTCCCCCTCCCTCTGCCCCAGGCTCGGCCAGGAGGTAGAATCGAGTGCTATTCTCTGGCTCCGTCCCCAGGCAAAGGCTGGAGCTTCAGCCTGCTTGGTTAGTCACCACACTGTGAATCGCCCCACCCACCCCCAACCAGACAGCACCAGTGATTTCCTAGAAGCAGCCTAGTGCCCTGGGTCCATACTGAGGCCAGCTTCTCAATTATGCAAGTGTGCTCCTTCTTCCATTAAGTGCAAGTATACACACACACCACACACACACACACACACACACACGGCTTGACTGGGAGTCTCATCTTCCTGAACATCTTTTTCTCTTTTCTTCCGAGATAGGGTTTCCCTGTGTAGCTTTGAAGCCTGTCCTGGAACTAGCTCTTATAGACCAGGCTGGCCTCGAACTCACAGAGATCCGCCTGCCTCTGCCTCCCGAGTGCTGGGATTAAAGGCGTGTGCCACCACGGCCCGACCTAGTGAATGTCTGTGAGAGCTGGTTCAGTTCTAGGCTCAATAACTGATCTTGACCAAGTCACCTCACTGAGTTTGGCTTCCTCTTCCGCGAGAGCAGCGGGGAGCAGGTAGGTGTGGTGGCGGCTACCATCAACCACACGGTTATGTGCCTTGCAGGCTCCTGTCTTAGCCCCATTTTTACAGATAAGGAAGCAGTTGAAGAAGGTTAAATAAAACGCCCAAGATAATGCGACCAAACCAACAGAAGGAGGATCCACCATTTGTACCCCAGAGTCTGCAGCACGGGTCTATTTCATGGCACACCAACAGCACCCAGTGTAATGTGGTCCCAGCACGGGTCCTCAACTCCCACCCAGTAACTTTTTCGTTTTGTTTCTGTTGGACAAGATCTTGCTTTGTGGCCTAGGTAAGCCTTCAACTTCCAGTGATCCTCCTGCCTCAGATTCCCAAGTGCTGCAATTTCAGGCCTCGCCATCCCCAGCTCACACCTGATAACTCTGGAGCGTGACTGCCTTGCTCAGTACACACTCCACAGAGTGCCACCGTGGGTGTCTGTCTACGGAGCAGTTACCGGGCAGAGTCCCTGCCCCGAGGCTGTGGTGACAACCATCCAAGTCAGACTATGACACTCCTATCTTCCCAGCCCCTCCCCTGGCTGCTGAGGGCCAGGTCTGGATCGATTTTGTTTTCCATACCTAGAGCTCAGTGCAAGACCAGGTATGCAGCTGGGGCTTGTGATCTGTTCATGCTGGAAAGCACTTACGTGGTTGGAGATGCCATTCAAAACCCTTCACTAGCATCTCCTCATTAAGGCTTCCCAGCAACCATGTGAGATGGATGTCATAATTGCCATTTTTACAGATGGGGAAACTGAGGCTCCCAGTAGATAACCTAGCTAAGGCACAAACCATGATGGGGTCTCTTTTCTTGACAACCATGCTAGACTGCCTTTTGCAACATCTGTCGAGTGAATCAATGAATCTGAGACTCAGAATTCTGGGATACTGACCTAGCTTCATGAGACTCAGAATTCTGACCTAGCTTCAGCCTAACGCCACCTCCTGTGGGACCCAGCCTCCCACCCCAGCCAGTCACTCACCTTGCCCAGAAAGTGCTTCCGGTAGATGCGCGCTGTCGGGTTGCACTCCAGTTTGACCTTGGTGGTGGGAGACTGCAGAGGCTCTGTCTCAGGGATGCTGGTGATTTCATGATTGGTGCCTTCAATCCAGTAGCCCCCAAACTGGGGCAGGAGGATGAGGGGGAAGGGCCCTTCTCGCCCCAGAACCTAGAGGGGGACTCAGCTGAGAGATACTCCACACAGCACCCACTAAAGCCCCAGGGCAACCTCTCAACCCAGATCCAGGACTAGCAGGCACTATGGGACAGTCCAGGGCTAGGAGACCCAAGGCTCTTGTCTACCCCTTTGGGGAACCTGCTTGGTTCCTTACCTCTCAGCACTACGCAAAGGGTGGGGGAGAGGGGGAGAGAGAGAGGGTGTCCCAGGGCCATGGAATGAAACGTGGGCGAGAGGCCTCAGATTCAAACAACCCCGGAACTCTCAGGACTGGAAAGTGAGTTTCCATAAGACAGCCCTGCATGAGGGCCTCCCAGGGTCATGGTAAGGGAGGGTGCGGGACTGAGGCTGGTACCTCATGGACACTTGGGTAGGGAATGTAGTCCTCCTCCGTCTGCAAAATATAAACAAACCACGGAGCAGCTGAGGTGAGGCTTTACCCTTTACACACACACACATGCACACACACAGAGACACGTACGCATGCACACACGTGCTTGTTCAAAGGCTCCCTGAGTCTGATGTCTTTAGAAGCTTTCTGCCAGGGACAGAGGCAGTACTCCAAGTAGGACCTCAGAACCCACATTCCTACCAAGCTCCTGGTGGTACCAGTCTAAGGACCGCTCTGAGACCCCAGCCCTGAATGAAGCGGCAGGCTTATAGCCCAGCACATGCCTGCAGCCTGGAAACCTTCCCCTGGGTCCAGGCACATTCTCTAGGGGAGTCTCGAATCAGAGGACCCGTGCTGAATGAAGCAGGGGCTCCCAGGCCAATAAGGAAACACAGCCATGTGATGGCAGCCACCTTTGCAGCAACTCGGCTCGAGCATTGGTATGAGGTGGCCTGGAGGGGCAGGCACCTGCGGTGAGGCAGGAGGGCAGCAAGAGCTGGCTTGAGAGCTTTCCAAGGTCAGGGCAAGGCCTTACCAGCTGCTGAATTCCCAGGGCCAGGTGCCCTGCTCAGCAACACTGGCACACAGAGGCAACTGGGACCCTCTTCCTAGACCCTCCCCAGCCCAGGAGAGTGACTGCCCAGAGTCCCGCCTGGCCCACTTACTTTGAGAGGTGGTGGGAAGGAGCATCGCTGTTCATCCATCCTGCTGCCCTGCAAGAGAAGGTATGTCGTTACCCTTCTGCCGTGCCTGCCACCGGGAGCCCTTCCTGGGCTGAAGTCCTAAGACAGATGCCCATGTATGTAAGGGCACTTGCGGAATGGGGTGTTGACCAGCTCGTTCCTCAGGCATCCCCGTGGTGATGAGATCAGGGAGGTACAGCAGCAGAGAGGAGCTGGGGGCTCTGTGCAGGAAAACACGTGCTGCTGGGAGTGGGGGCAGGGAAGCATACTCAGGCATGTGGTGTGTGTGTGTATGCGTTTGTAGGGCGGGGCTAGTGCATCAAGAGATACATGGAGGGGAAGGAGATGGAAGAGAGGGAAGTCGAAGAGGCAAAGAAACTGCAGGGATAGGAGCCGAGTCAGAGAGTTGACATGAAGGAGGCTCCAGAGCTTTCTTCAAGCCACCCCCACTCTACCCCATTACCCTTTGCTCCCATCCAGACACTCACCCATGCCGCAGACAGAGCAGAGTTTGGAAGTGGAGGGTGAGCAGGGGTGAAACAAGGGGCAGGACTGCACCCCAGGCTGCCTGGCTCACTAATGCTCCCCCACTTGCATGTATGCGTCTATCCCCTCCTCCATCCTGCATGGGGTTGCTGCACGGGAGCCTGCCAGGACTCTGATGAGCTATGTTTGTATCTACCTGTGGGGATGACTTGGGAGTTGGGACCCTGGATGAGTTCACAGAGAGGAGGCAGGTAGGGGACTGCCACGTTTAGACCAGCCCACTCTGGGGCTCCCTGACCCATCCTTACCTGCATCTTTTCAATCATCTCAAACAGATCTGTGTTCTGCAATAGAAAGGGGAGCGAGGTCAGTCCCCAGGGAAGCCCAGCTGCTACTATCAAGCCTGAAATAGGCTCTAGCCACCCAGCCGGCCTGGTCCTCTCATTAGGTACCAAGAGGAGAGCGACCAGGACTTTGTGGGAGGGGTTTTGGAAGGCTAACCCCCCCGAGTTTGGCCAGTTTGGGCACCTAGTGGGGTGAGCCCAGAACCTAGGTCCTGGGTCTCTGGCAGATGTCCCACTCAGTTTGCTTTCTTGAAGGATGAGGAAGTTATTTGAGAAGATACATCTTCCCTTCTGCCAATACAAAGGCATCAGTTCCAGGATTGGCATATGGACCCCTGAGAGCCCCCAGGACCTAGCCCTAGAGCCAAGACCCATGAGGCACGGAGCGAGGGTCTGTGGTTCCACCAGCATTCAGGAAGAGAGCCAGTTCACCAGTGCCCAGGCCAGACAGCCCTCCCTATAAGCAGTGTGGACAGGGTGGGGAGAGATGCTGGGCTGCCATTGGTCCTTCACCTGTGCACGAGCCTACATGTACAAGCTGGCCTGTCAAGGCGAAGCAGGAAACACAGAGGGTTAATGCAGCGTCTGGCAGCTGCTTGGCAGCATGGGCCTCTCCACCACCAACTCCCTTCTGAGTCTTCCTGGAAGGCGCATCCCTACCGGATGGAGACTGGCAGCTTGGGGGCCCGGCCTGGGAAGCCCCCAGAGTCTCCAGCGCAGCCTTCCCCACCCCCTAGCTCTTCCAAGGTTCAACTCAAGCAGTTCCTACTGCCCAGGAGGAGGCATCTGAGCTCACACACATGGGTTAATGTTGTGTACCAGGAGACACACACTCTGTCTGCAGGACAGACACAGGCCTGCGCACCAAGATTTGAACTGCAGCAGGCCTACCTTTTGCATGTCAACACACACACACACATACAGATCCATATGGAGCCTGTGCATGTCAACACACACAACACACACTCAGGTCCACGTACCTGAGATTCACGGATATGCAAACCCACACTGTGCAGCCTGCACCCCAGTAACTGCACACGCAAACACAGGAATTCTCCTGGCTGAGACCAGGAGACACACTGGCATGGGCCGGGACAGCCAGGTGCTCAGGGAAACAGACAGAGAATTCCAGGCATCATTGCCAGGATCAAGGCATGCTGAACAACAGACCCAAGCAGCATCTTACATTGCACACAAGAGTTCTAAGAAGAGGAAGAGGAATCCGGCAACTGCCAGGGTTGTTAAGCCCCATGGGGTCCTGAGTACAACCACCCAACACCCCTCAAGTAAGTCGTGAAGGTCACAGAACTTTTAAGCCCCCATGTGCACAGTCTGAAGCCTGCTGGTAGAACAAGACCCTGTACCATGGTCACCTGTGGCCACACCCTATACCTCTGAGTTTGGAAGAACAGATCCTACTGGTAGTTTGACAGACAGCACAGACAGACATACACTACAGTCCAGGAAGACAAACACACCTGTCAACTCGACTCAGTGTTACAACACTGCCTCCATCTGTTCAGGGGTCAGCCAGCCTCTGACCTACCCCTTCCAAAGAGACCCAGCCATGAGCTCAGGGGGTGAGGAGATCCCCTGAAAGTGACCAAACAGCCAGGCACAGTGAGACATCACAAACTGCTGCACCCGAATCACAACTACATAAACACTGACACATGGTACTGTCAGCCAGAGCGTACACACACAGCAACAAGTAACACCCACAGTTACAGCCCCACAGGCAGTAGCAGACGCCCTGACACATGGCAAAGGAAGGCTGGGAGTGGTGTGGCCAGAAACCGGGCATCCCACCTGAGCAAAAGCCACCACAAATTCACCCGGTGATACCTGTACCCCATCCCTGTAGGGAAGGCTGCAGGTAGTCCCAGTACGGTCATACACACACACCCAGTGCCACTGCAGCCCACGGCCACAGTGTCCTCACGTCTGTCCCACAGGCAGCTGTGGAAAACTGCCCATAGGACTGGGGTGCTCCGTGTGGTACCGGTGTCAGTCCAAATGCGCTCACATCCATCGTGATGGGGGCCCGGGCACAGCCTGCCGGACTTGGGATAGTCGGGCAGAATGGTGGCTTAGGGTCCCCCATCGGCCAGGCCGCCCCTGCCAGCGTCCTCACCTGCCAGCCGGCCACAGCCGGCAGCGAGCCCCTCCGTGGACGGCCTTGGGACGCTGGGGGCCGCGGCTGCGCCATCCTGAGCCCCAGCCCCGGCGGCGGCGCTGCAAGCCGGCCCGGCCGCGGGGCCCCGTAGCCGAAGCTCGGAGATCCCGTCCCGCCGTCGCTCTGCCTTCTCTGGGCTCGCCCCGCGGCCGGGCCCGAGGGGGCGGGGCGCCAGGTGCGGGAGGCGCGGGCGGGGGCAGGACGTCTAGACCACGCCCCCTCATGGGGGCGGCCCGGCTAGCGGCCTGGGACACTGCGCCTGCGCGCAGGAAGCCTTGGGCACTTATGTTAGCAGCTGTGTCTTCCCAGACTAGGAGACCCTGCCTGGGGCTTCAAGGACAAGGTTCTTGGGACAGCTGTGCCCAGGGAATGCAAAAGTCCTGGAGACTGGGATTAACTTGAACACTTCCTTAGCCGGACCCTTTTGCGCGTCTCACCATCTTCCCATAAGGCTATCCTTATTAGGCAGATAAGAAAACCGTATTCCAAGAGGTGCAATAGTTTATCGGGGACCACACCACTAGGAAAACCAGGGATCCCTAGCCTAGAGCTGCCTCATCCTCACCTCTTCTCCCTCAGCATCCGATCCTGCCTGACCCTGGGGAGCGGGGAAGCCTGGGGAGGAGAGAAAGGACGCGCGAACTCTAGGGCAGGTATTCTATAGTTTAGGTCCTTCAGGGTCTAGCTCTGGCCTTGCTACCACTTGCAGGATATATAAGGGAGTCTCTGGCACCTCTATTGGCCCAATTCGCCACCCAAAGTACAAGACCTCTTGAGTCTTCCCATCTGACACTGCTGTCCTTGTGTCTTGGGCTGGTGCCGCTACTTTGCAGTGGGGACAGGCCCCAGCCATTCCACCCATCCTCTAGACAGAGCCTGGAACATTCTGGGTGTTGCAGGGGCAGGGCTGTCTCCAGCTGGGGCCAAACCTACAGCTTCCCAGAAGTACTGCCCACTACCCAGGGCTGGGGAGCTCCTGCAAGGCAGGCAGGCAGGCACTTTCCTTTCCCTCCCAGACCTGGCCCCAGGTCAGGCTTGGGCCCAGAGAGCCAGCGGGAACACCAGCGATGTACATTCCAGACACCAAGTAGCTTCGGCTTTAATAATTAACAGCAGCAAATATTGATTTACGCAACCACTTCCAGACCTGCACACTTCCGGGCACCCATCACCATGCAGCCAGAGGAACATCCTTTCCCACACTGGCCCTGGGGGAGGCCGAGCCTGCTCAGATCACCAGCGATATGTAGGCCAGGTAGAGAGAGAGTGCTGTGCACGCTTCTAGTGTGTGTGCGTGTGCAAATCCGAGGCCAGTTGTGGCTGTACGTGACATACTGCGTTTCTGTAGCACAGAAGTGTGCGGGCGGGTTGGAAGGGGTGGGTAAGGGTGCTTACTGTCCATCTCCTTCAAGTGTTCATGTGCAAGTGTGAATAGGCTATATAGATCTATGCTTGTGTCTGTCTGTCTGTCTGTCTGTGACCTAGCCCCCGGTATCTAGGTATAGATAGGCCAAGTATATGCACTTGTATGTAGATTTTACAGTCCCCGAGTCCTGCAGAGGGCAGCTAAAGTCTATTCGAATGTTCTTCTCAAAGAGAAGAGAATTCTCTTACCCAGCCCTGACAATGCAGGTGGACTGTTAGCTCCTAATACTTTTACAGGCCTCGCCCAGTGGCGAGCTGGCAAAGCCGATAGAAGAGACACTGTCTACTCTATGTTATAGGTGGAACTTGCCCTTATGCACAGGGAGGTCATGTGCTCCTCAAACTGGTTCCAGTACTATTAAAAATATGTACAGATATAGGGTGCTGAGGAAAACTGGAGACTATCGCAGACCTGGCTTCAGCAGCCAGTAACCTGCCGGGAGCCCCAAAGGAATCACTCAGGGTCTGGGAGCTGATTTCCTGCCCTGTCAACAATTTACAGGATGGGTTCTCATTTGGGAGAGCCCTGGAATGCCGGAATAGGATAGTCTGGAGCTCACTGAGCTGTGTCAGCCCAATTGGAAAGTGGCAGCCAACTGGGTGGAGGCCAGATGATCAATGGTAATCAGAAGGGCCCACCGTGGGCTGTGTGCGGCACAAGGCTCCAAGGACATGCTACATCTACATCCATCGTCCTTCCTAGATGAAAAGACCAAAGGCCAGATGGGACAAATAAGAGTCCGGTGCCCAGGGGAAGACCTCACGCATAAATCCAGCTGCTTGAGCAAGTCACTGCCATCAAGTCTGTTTACTGAGGACCCTTGTGGCCCTGGCTGGGGCTGCCCACCAGTAAAGATAGGCAAGGGTCCCAGGAGGCTCGTATGTGACTTAGAGCACCCCTGCTTGGAATTTCTATGGAGATATCAGTCCTTAGATAACATTCCTTGGTCCTTTGTCCTCCTGGCCTAGGAAAGGTCTTATCCCAGAGCTCCGGAGGAGGTCCCTGGCAGAGCCTTCCTGGCTGTGTAACTCTGGGGAAGACCCCTACACATCTCCGAGCATTTAGATCCTATTCGGGAGCAGGCTCCCTGCCTGAGGTTGGTGAAAGGACCACGTGGCAAGGGCTTTAGTCATTGCGGAGAGCATCCTGCCACAGCAAGGGTTCGTCCCCTGCACAGGAGAGTCCATCAGCCACAGACTGGCCAGAAAGCACCAGCTGGTCCTGGCCCCACAGCATCTATCCTGCAACCCTTTGGGCAAATAACAGTATCACTGAACTCGGATTTGGATAGCCGTGGCTACAGCACAGACAGAGTGACTAGCTGAGGGACAGAGAGACGCTACAGGCAAGATACTAAGTACAAAGCAGCAGTGACGGAATTCCCTGAAACACCCACTGCCCCTTGGCCCTGACACTCTGCAGAAGCCATTCAGACACTCATCTCATGGCCAGAGCATGGCTTCTCGGGGTAAGGACCTGGCCTGCCAGGAATTTCTAGGTTTGGTACCACTCAGGTAACAGGCAAACCTTGGTTGTTGATGAACAGCAATGAAAAAGTCTTCACCCTAGGACTCGGAGCCAAAGATGGTCCAGGCTGTGGGAGAGACACTTTATCCAGTCCTGGTGTGTGGGGGAAGCAGGGGCTATTATCACATCTGGTTTATAATGGGGACAGCTGTGGCCATGGGGATAGTGGGGAGAAGGCAAAGGAGCACCGATGTCATAGTTTATCCGTAAGCCCCCCTTCTAGCACTTCTGTAGATACTGGTGCAACCTCTGAGACCACACAGGCCACCCAGTGGTCAGGAGTGGTGTCCTTTGGGGAACTTAGTTCCAGTGGCCTCGACTTGAACAGTTGACATCTTCCCAACAGGCATGTTTAGACATCTCCCAGCTCTGGCATGGTGGGGCACAGAGCAGGGCCCTAGGCTGGGGTCACTTACCTTAGGATAAGATGAGGCAGGGAGGGAAGGAGCTGAGTCCACCAGGAACAGGTCTAGTGCCTGAGGGAAGCGTTGCTTCTGGCCATCACTCTTCCTGGAAGAGAAAAAGGCGTCTGAGGTCAGAGAGAGCCTCAGGTGGGAGATTCGGGACTGCTGGAGGAGCGAGGCAAGTAGGGCTCTAAGATCTCCAGAAGGAAGGCAGGGAGCTCCCTGAGCAGGGTTGATAAGCGGGCTCCCCTTCCCAGAGGTCAGAGTTAGGGACTCCCAAGTTCTTGGTCAGTTCTCCAGCTCATTCTGAAGATGAAGGCTGAGTCGGGGACAGCAAGTGTGGCTGTAGACGTGGGAACTATTAGGTTCCCCAGCTCTCTGGGTCCCTAGTCTCTAGTGGATAGGAGCCTTACGACTGCTGTTACTAATGCCAGTAAGTGCCACACAGCGGGCCCACTGTGGCCAGGCCTACGTGAGCCACTCCCCAGGCCTTGTAGGCACGACTCCTGACTTCCACTTTAGGACATGGACTATGATGTCCGCACAGGTCACAGTCCACCCACAACAGGACACTGTTCACGACCCATCTGACATTAACCTGATGAAGCTACACCCACAGCCTTTCAAGGACAGGGGACAGGTCGAAAGAGAGTGACGTCAGCACCTGTCTGTCACACAATCCTGCTAGGTTCACCTCCCAGGTCAAGGGGAAGATGTGCCCAGTAGTTTCCAGATCCAGGGAACCTGTGGCCCGGCGAAGCAGGCCTAGCTTCTGTCGCTGCCCGAGGCCAACCTGACATGGCTGTGCCGCAGCCCCAGTTCCACCAAGGCAGGCTAGTCCTGAGAGGGTGAGTCACCTTCCAGAGGAGCTCCAGCAGCCTGTGGCAGGCCTGAGTCAGGCAGAGCCAGGCAGACACACCCAGAAGAGGGAGGACCCACGGCATTCCTGGTCTAGGGATGACCCTGGCAAGTTCTAAGCCTCTTTGCCTCTCCCTGGATCAGAGGAACTGGCCTCAGCCCTGCTTAGCACAGGGAACCCCCTACCCCTAAGGATTACTGACTTCTGACAAGGTCTGCGTCTTGACACCACTTGACTCAAAAGGACAGACCCAGTGGTAGCAACCTTTTGAGTCCATAGCATCAGTGTGGGCCATAGCATCAGGAACCAACTGGCTAGCATAGCTAGAGTCCAGGACCCAGCAGCCTCTCTGGGCCACGGTTTCCAAAACAATTCAGCATCATGACTGGCAGTCATAGGTATTTATGCAAAGGAACTCTCTCCCCAGTAGTCCCCATACAGTATTTGTGGACTGATTTCCAGGCTGAAAGCGGGCAGTAGGAAGCCATGGAGGGCTGGTGTGTGAGGGAATGTGCTCAACACAACTTCTGTTGACGCAAGGTGGGAAGGGGGAGACAGAAGAGGGGGTGGAAGGTTAGACAGAGGCCCATGGTGGTGTTCAGGTTTCAGGTACATCCTGCGGAGACCCATTCTGCCCTTAGTGCCCTGGAGTTGGTTACTTATTCACACTCTGTGTGTGTGTGTGTGTGTATGCGTGCGTGTGTGTGTATGTGTGTGTGTAGGTGTGCATGTATGTGGAAGCCAAAAGTCAGTCATGTGTTTTTCTCAATTGATCTCCATCTTTGTTTCGTTAATTTGGTTTTTGAGTTTGTTTGTTTGTTGGGGGTTTTGTTTAGTTTTGTTTTGTTTTGAGACAGGGTTTCTCTGTATAACAGCCTTAGCTGTCCTGGAACTCACTCTGTAGACCAAGCTGACCTAGAACTCACAGAGATCCTCCTGCCTCTGCCTCTTGAGTGTTGGGATTAAAGGCGTGCACCACCATGCCTGGCTCCCTCTTGTTTTTTTCTGAAACAGGCTCTCCCTGAACCAGGAGCTAGTGATGCTGATGAGGCCCAGGCATCCTCCTGCCTCTGTCTCCCCAGAGCTGGGGTTATAAACGTGTGCCATTGACTTTTTAAACCTGAGTGCTGGGGATCCGAACTCAGGTCCTCAAGCCTGTAGTGTACCTTCTGAGTCAGCTCTCAGGCCACCTGCTGACCCCCATATTTTACAGACAAAGGCTAGCTGGACTTCAAAACTTACAGCCTTGACCAAGCATAGCTGGTGCCCAACAGTGTTGTGGAACAGTCTTTGTACACTGTAAATATGTATTGCTCTCATCGTAAATAAAAAGATGATTGACCAATGACTAGGCAGGATTTTCAGGGCAAAAAGAATACTGGGAAGGAGGGCGGAGTCAGAGGAATCGCCAGCTAGAGAAACAGGAGATGAGCTTGCTGTGCTAAAAGAAGGTACTGCCACGTAGCAGAGTGTAGATAAGAAATATGGGTTAATTTAAGTTATAAGAGCTAGTTAGTAATAAGCATAAGCTATTGGTCAAACATTCATAATTAAGTCTCCATGTCAGTTATCTGGGAGCTGGCTGGAGGTCCCAACAAAACACACTGACACAGCAGTATAGAGGAATGTGACCAGGGGGTGATGGCACACGCCTTTAGTCCCAGCACTCAGAAGGCAGAAGCGTAGTGTGGGAGGTCCTTCTGTATATGTGTTGCTTTTATTGGTTAATGAAGTTTTTTTAAAAAAAGGTGGAGTCAAGGAGATGTCATGTAGTTGCCAAAGGAGGCAGACACCATGGAGCTGCCCAAGAAGCAAGAGGTAACAAACCACAGCCTCATGGTAAAATATAAAGTAATAGATTATTTGGGTCTGGGTGGCTGGGAAATGAAGGAGCAGTCTTTGCCTACAGAGGCAGATGAATCTCTGGGTTCCAGGCCAGCCTGGTTGACAGAGCAGGTTCCAGGACAACCAGGACTGAACAGAGAAGCCCTGTCTTGAACCCCCTACCACCCAAAAAAGAAGAAACACTGTTGAAGCCAGAGCAAAGATGGGTGCTCTCAGCAAGGACCACGGCCCTGGGAGCCTCTGGCTGCATGCAATGGTGGTTTCCATAGCCAGGCTCAATAATTGGTACTTTCTACCCGGTTCATGGCCCCAGAATCAGACTTCGACAGCATCAGGTCAGCTTGGTGGCAACTCCTACTACAGCAACTCATCTTAGCCTGCTTCCCAGGTCCCATGAGTATCTCCCTCAGAACTGCTGAAGCCAGAACAGGACCAGGGAGGGAGAGCACTCTAGTTCCTTTCTAGGACCCTCTTCCTCCACATAACCCCTACCTCCACTTCTCACCTCCCTGCTCTGGGCTCTCTCCTCTCTACTGAGCAGAGTCCTGGCTGTCCCCAAGCTAGGCAGCTCCTCAGCTGGATCCTAACGGACTGGAGAGGGAGGGGGAGGACTAGGGTAGAGGGCCCTAGTCCTCAGTCCTAATGGGTGGAAGGACAATCTTCACAAAAGCCTTAGATAGCCTAACAAGGTAAACTGCCTACTTCCTGTATGCGGAAATGGGTTCAGAAAGGACACCCACCTGCGGAGCAGGCTTCTGAACTCTGGTTTGAGGTCTCCAAAGTCAAGATCTGGACTCTGTAATGTGTGGCCAACCCTGAGGGCCCAATCCTGACCCGGCCATTCCAGCCTGAGGGCCAAGCACTGTTCATCACACCCCGTTGACAGCTGACGAGATGCCAGTCCCAGCAGCAGGGCCGACCATGACTCACGGATGAAGACAAGATGCTCATAGGTACTGGTTTTCTCCCTCCACCACGGTCCCAGGAACCCTCAGGCCCTCAGGTTTGGTGGCAAGCAACTTTACCTGCTGAGCCACCTTACCAGCTGGGATCTTTATTTTTTTGAGAGAAGAAACTAAAACCCTTCAAGATTGAGTACTTGCCGAAGGTCACGTTCATGAGTCCAAGACCGTAAAACTCCCAGGGATCTGGGTGAAGAAGTCATCATCCCTTTAGTCCCACATGACAGAGCCTCTCAGCAGAAAGCAGCTGCTCATTTAACACCTCACAGTAATAGACTAGCCTCTCCTTCCTTTCCTCTTCTCCCCTCTCCTCTTCCTCTCCCCCTCCCTCCCCCTCCTCCTCCCCTCAACTCTGCCTTCTGCTCAGACATTCCTGCTCCTCTCTGCATACCTCCAGTCTCTGGACACCTCCCGCCATCTTCATGAGCTTGGCCTTCTAGGTCTCTCCCGTCTCATCTACCCCACCCTCATCTCTGTCATTCTGTTTACGGGGGGGGGGGAGGTCCCCTAAATCTTGTCCCCTTCCCACCTTTCCAAAAGCAAAACCCTTCCTAACCCTCAGGCCCAGCTCAGTGAAAAATATCTCCTGTTGTTCCTACTCTAGCAGCAGGAGTAAGGGGCACCGCACTGCCAGACGCTTCATTCGGCTGCTACAGTTCACACAGGCAGCATCTCCTTCCATCGGCACAGTTGCTTAAAAAGAAAGTGTGTGTGTGTGCGTGTGTGTGTGTGTGTGTGTGTGTGTGCATGCGCGTGTGTGTGTGTGCCCATGTGTCTGCAGAGGCCAACTCACAGGAGTTGATTCTCTCCTTCTCCACGCGAGTCTTAGGAATCAAACGCAGCAGCCAGGGTGGCAAGCACCTTTACCTGCTGAGCCGTCTTGATGCCCCCCAATGCACAATGGATTTTTGAGGTGTGACTTCATCAAACTCTTATCCAGAAGAAAAGCCAGAAGCCCAGAGACGTTCTCTAACCAGCCCAAGCTCACACAGCAGGGAAAGGACAAGGCTGGGGTCTGACTCCACTACGTATGTCCCAGGTGTCCACCACGCAGGCCCCTCGTTTTGTCAACTGGTCTACCTACAGCGACTTTCTACCCCAGCCCTGGGCTTCTGCAGACATCGCTGTGGCCTTCCTGGCTCCAGGCTTGCCCTGTCTGCACTGGGAACATCCTTGGTCACATGAACAGGTTGTAGTCACATAAGAGATGACTTGTCCAGTGTCACAGGGAGAGCCAACCTGGGAACCAGAGCCAGGCACACTTTAGAGTGACATTCAGCTCCTGCAACTCCCTGGTCATCAGCCAGTTGGCCCTGTTTCCTTACCTCTTGGTGGTATCCCCCTTTCCCTGAGAAAGAGTAAGGCACGGGTCTAAGGGACAGGGCTCAGTTCCTGAGTGGGCCAGCTGGAAGCTGCTGCAGACAGCTCCTGGTTTCTTGGCAACTGTTCTGCATCTCGCTTATCGTGGCATCAAGGTAACAATAATAATCACACCTGGGGGGCGGGGTGCAGGCTCTGCGCTTTTCAAAGGCTTCTTTGCTTTATCCTCTGCTTTATTGGCTCTTCTGGGACTCTCACCGGAACTGAGCAACTGAACTGGCAGATAAGGCTCTGGCCCAGGCTCCTCATGCCCTTCGGAAGGCAAACTGAGGCTTGAGGAGGTCACAGCACTGCATGGGGGTAGCCCAGCATTCGACAACAGATTAGAGATGAAAATCCAAGCTCCCCCACAACAAGCCCTCAGGTCTCGCGAGGGTGGGAGGACCTCGGGGGATCTTGTCCTGCAGAATAGCAGGGTCCAGGCCATCTTTGAACAGAAGGGGTGCTGGAATTATCAAGGCAGGCAGAGGACAAGTGATGGCACACTTCCTCGGGGTACATTCTCCCAGCGACCCATCTGGAAGGCGGCTGGGAAGCCCCATCTTTTCTTGAACCTACAGGGCAGGAGCTGAGGGTCTATCTGCGCAGGGCTGCCTAGAAGCCTGAAGAACACTGATTTCAGGCACCAGAAGGGTAGCCCAGCTGACCCAGGGGTTCCAAACATGGAGGCCCTGGTTCATCTGGGCCCTGCTGACTTCCCTTCCCAGTCTCTGTTTCTCATGTCCTTCTCCTTGTCCTGTCCTGAGGATACCTGCCTGGCACACACATAGGCAGCCAGGTACAGCAGTCAGGAGAACCGGCCAGCTAATGAAGGATTGGGCAGGCAGAGCTAGCCAGAGGCCTAAGGGTGCCTGCCAGCCTGTGCCTGCCAGCCGAGAATGGGGGCAGAGGTTGCCCGCCAAGCGCTTCTACCCACCTGGTGAGAAAAGGGCACAGATCTCCCAGTGAGAATGGGGTTTGGGGGGCATGCCCTCCAGAGCCCCAGTCTCCCAACACAGGCCTGAGGCTTTGGGTCTAAGAGGACTCTGTTATAAAACGGGAAACTAATGACTGCCTGAGAGCTGCCCCCACCCAGGGGGCACAGAGGCCCATTGTTTTCGAAGTTCAGCCATCTGGCACAGCCCTCCTCCATGCTCCATGCCCTGCCTGCCCATCCCTGCCTGTGCCCAGGTACCAGGAAATGTGACTAGGCACAGCCAGGTGAACAGGTTTCAAAGTAGGGGGGAGGTAAGGGGCTTCTGTCCAGGCGGAGGTAGGAACCTAGGCAGCCAGACATAGGCCCGAGCTCTTCTATTCCGGGATGGCCTCCTGGGGTACCTCTGACCTCATGATGACTGGAAGGGCGCATAAGACTGGGGGAGGGGCCAAGAACCACTATTGTCAGTGATGTCCTTAAAACAACACCCCTAAGGAGATCGCTGCTGCCGCTACCCCTTTTTGACATGAGCTCAGGGTCCCCCAAACATGTTTTTAAGATGAGCTTGGGGATAGAGTTGCCCGGACCCCCATGGAGCATGCTGATAAGAGGCCTTCTACTCTAGGCCAGGGTCACCAGTGGGCAGGAAGGTGGCACACGAGGCCCTCACTATGTGCTGGCTGGGAGCCCAGATACCCGGATCCCGGAGCTGGGCCAGGCAGTGGCCTCCTAAGCAAACAGCAGGTTGGCAGGCCAGAGAGGAGGTCATGGGCTGGCCCCCACCTGGGGTGCTGGCTTGCCCAGCTCAGGTGGCCTGACTTTCTCTGTTCTCCTGCTCCCGAGGCATGGACGCTGGCTCTCACAGTACAGGAAGGAGCAGGCATGGGAGAGAACGTGGCATACATTTTTCCTGCTGGGGACATCGGCTAATGCAGCCAGGCACCTTCCAATTAACACACTGCAGCCTTCCCCCCAGGACCTCTGTACGAGATACTGAGAAACCCACTGGCAGGTAACACAATCCACGCTGTACCTGGAAGAGAAACCGCAGCCCCAGCAACCAGACAGGGACTTGCCCACGGTGACACCCGAAGCTCGCACCTTCTATTTCTAATCCTTGCCTGCACTGCCACAGGACAGAGCACCGTGTGCCAACTCTCTCAGATGGGCCTGCCACCCCCACCCTAGGCACAGGGGAAGAGCGGCCAGGGTGCCCTTTCCAGCACCCACAGGCCACAGAGTTCCACAGCTGCCTACAGTCTCTGTGCCACCCCACCCCACCCTTGACTTATTGTCCCAATCGGCCTCTGCAGCCCAGGAGGTCCCCCTTCTCCAAGCTCCTAGCATTCCTGTGCTCACTCACTCCATCAGTGCCCACGCGCACCCCCCTTCCCGCCGTGCCCTTCATTCCTAAGCTTGGTCATTTTCCCACAGCGCATGGTTTGTGCCTGTTCTGAGCCAGACAATGGTTGTTAGCAGTCCCTGCTGAATGTTGGCAGGGGGTGAGGGTGGGTGACCATGTCCCCCCCCCTTGAAAATCTGCAGTGATACCCAGATTCTCCAGCTGTGCCCAGGACTCCTCTGATTTTACCAGCAAGATGCTCAAACCTTCACAACTAAGGCCTTATTTAATCCCCCTGCACCAGTCGCACTGAGGTTTACATTTCCCAGCTGAGGGCTCCAAGCTGGGGCAGAATGATGGACAGATGATGACCTTGTCAATCATCTGCTGACTGTCTCTGCACCTCTGGGTACAGAAGGGTGTAACTGCCACTTCTCTGGGTCTCAGCTTTGATGTTGGACTTTGGGTCTCAGGCTAGACCACCCTGAAGTGCAGCTGGGAGGTCCCACCGAAGGGAGGACAGGAACTAGGGTGGAAAGATCTGCCAAGGGTTGCTTGAAACCAAAACCCAGAAGGAAACCTCTCACTGAGAAAACCTTAGATCCCTCAGGGGTGCTTTTTCTGCTCCAGGCCTCAGTTTTTTTGCCTGCAAAATGGTATAATAATCACTTACTTGTCAGGGTTGTTATATGTAATAAAATGATACCATATGTATATTCTGACTGGCCTAAATTTGAGTGTACACTGGGTGCTTTAAGATTCATGACCTTCTGTCTGCAGAGGTGTATGGGTCATAGTGTAGGCTCTAAGACCGAGCTGCCCACATGTTAGTCCAAAGTTTGATGCTTCACAGCGCTGCAACCTTGGAAAAGTTACCTAACCTCTCAGAACCTCAGTTTTCTCATCTCTAAAATCAGGATGAAGAGGGGCTGGAGAGATGGTCCAGGGGTTAGAGCACTGACTGCTCTTGCAGAGGACCCAGGCTCAACTCCCAGCACCCACACGGTGGCTCCCAGTCATCTGTAATTCTAGTTCCAGGGACACTGCACATATATGGGTCACATACATATAGACAGATAGACACTCATACACATAAAAAAGAAATAAATATACTAATTTTGGGGGGAGTTTGAGACAGGGTTTCTTTGTGTAGCCCTGGCTGTCCTGAAACTCACAGAAATCTGCCTGCTTCTGCCTCTGCCTCTGCCTCCTGAGAGCTGGAATTAAAGGTGCGTGCTACCACTGCCTGGTGTAAAATAAATAAATCTTAAACAAAACAAACCCAAAAAACCAACCCAACAAAATCAGGAAGAATAGCTGGAGAATTAGCTTAGTGGCACAGTGCTTGCCTATCGTGTATGAAGCCCTCGGTTCCATCCCCAATGCATGCACGCATTCACACACACACACACACACACACACACACACACACGCTTGCATGCACGCGCGCACACACACACACACACACACAGATTTAGAAGGAAGCATATCAACAGCACTAGCCTGTGAGGATTTGTAAGTCTATACACAGAACGTGCGTGGTAAACGCTAATCTTGAGCCTCCCCCTTTTCTTTGCCTTTCTTTTTTCTTTGCTGACAACAGACCCGGCTCTGTTCCGGGAGGTAGATATAAACAGTGAAGCAGCCAGCTGTGTGGGGGATTGGTCCCTGGAAGCCAAGGCGGAGCAGCAATGGGCTGCAGCTGGAAATGCAGAGAGAAGCCTGGGCAGAGCTTCTAAGGACCCCACCCCCAGGCTGTTTAGGACCCCCAGGGGCGGGGCTGTGGCTAAATCTCCCTGACTTCCAGGATTTCCCTAGATGCACCAGGGCAAAGAGGATGCAACCACGGTATTTCAGGTACTGTTGTCCACCTCCTGGTTGAGAGCAAAAGACACACGCTTTGGCCTGGAGACTCGATTTCTGCTTTTTCCTCTATAAACGCATGCAAGGATGCACAGAGGTCTGGCAACTTGATGGTAGCAGGGTTTACAAAAGCTAAAGTCTGGAAGGTACCTCAGCACCCATTAGAGGAAGCTGGTGAGCTGAGGAGGAAATCACGAGCAGAACACTCACACGGCTCCAAGTTCACCCAAAGCATCGCAAGAACTAAAACATTGCCAGGTCTGATGGTCAAGGCCTATGCCTGTCATTCTAAGGCTGAGACACGACGGAAAGTCCCAGGCTAGCCTGGGTAACTTAGTGGACAATGTCCCCAAATAAATATAAAAAAGGCTGAGGCTAGCTCGGGATAGAGTACTTGTCCTTGAGACCCAGGAAAAGGCTTAGTAGATTGGCAACATCTAGACTTCGGCAGTTTGGACCAAGAAGAGGTCCTCACAGCCACAGAAGACAAGCGTGGGTTTGTAACTGCAGATATGGATATGGGAAAGTTAACAGATCCACAAGAAATTGCAGGCTTTTGGGGGTTTTGTTTTCTGTTTGTTTGTTTGTTTGTTTTGTTTTGAGACCGGGTTTCTCTTGAACGCTGTAGGCCAGGCTGGCCTCAAACTCAGAGATCCTCCTGCCTCTGCCTCCCCATGTACTGGGATTAAAGGCATGTGCCACCACTGCCTGGCCAAATTACAAATTATTATGCTGCAGATAAAAAGGGTATGAAGGAAGTATTTGGTAAATAATCGATATGAAAAGAAAAACAAATAAAGACAAAGGGAAGCTAAGTGCTTACTCAGATTGTTGGGACCTGGTTCCTCTGTCTTCTCCAGTCACCTGGAGAGAAAGAAGTTGACCCGGGGAGATCAGAGCCCAGAGCCAGGAGAGAAGAGTCAGGCCCTCACCTCCCTAGCATACCACACTCTTTCCCTGAGGGCTGAGGAAGGACACTTGTGTCACACCAGCGTCCACAAAGCCAACACTGCCTACCTCGTTTGTAAATGCAAACACAGGTTCTGCGCCCAACTGGCCACCAGCTGCAGGTTGCCCCACTGCACCCCAGTCCCACTCCAGAGACATCCTGGTCACCTGGCAGGTGGGTACTGGCTGGCCCAGCCCCCCTCTCTGAGCTCTGAATAACTTTGTGTCAATCAACTTGTTTATGGAAGACTCTGACCTTGAAAGTCACCTGTCCCCCCCCCCCACCAGGGAAAAGGCTAGAGCAGCTCCACCTGCAGAGTCAGAGGGTAGGGGGCCGAGAACGGAACTAGAGACCTAGGGGTCCCAAGTTCAGTTCCTGACGGTGTCAAGATCTGTGTGTGTGGCTGTGCTTCTGAGCCTCGGTTTTCTCCACTGGGTGGTGGTGGCAGCAATGGCTCCACCCTGCAGGCTCATGGGAACGTTCTTTGGTAGTCAGCCACCTCAGGCACAGAGCTAAGCCCCAGGAGCCAGGCTGGTTGCCTTAGGTGTGTCTGTCCCTTTGGAGTGCTGGGTTCCCTGCAGCATGGGGGGGGGGGTGTGCAGCACAGGGTGGGAAGTCGCTGGGTGTGCATGACAGGAAGTAGAGGTGGCAGAGAAAGCGCTTGTGTCTAGGGTGTGCGTGGGCTGGCGTGCCAGTGTACTTGGATGGGATTGTGCCACCCACCTGCCTAATGGCTTCATTCTGCGTGAGAATGAAGATAGGCTGCCTCACGTGGCCCCCATCTCCCCTAGTCCTCCCTCCCCAACCCCTGCAGCTCCCAAGCCCCTGGGACACTTTTACAGCTCCAGGCCTTTGCACACGACCTGTCCTTGCCTTTGCAATAGCATCTCATATGATCTGTCCTTCTTCAGCCTTTCCCTTGGTTCCCACGAAACCAGGAGAGGCGCCCCACTGACCAGCACGCCTCAAAAGCCTGGGCCAGGCCCGTAGAAGCTTGTTACTAAAGTTTACTCCGTGCACTGTGCACTGGACACCCAGCTCGTCAGGTCAACACCCTGCTACTCAGGGAAGGGGTATGTTTGTGTGATCCCATGTTCCACACACAGCAGTCTGCTAGATCAGCCTGCAAAGGTGACCTTGGCGCTGACTGGGCACAGGGGCACCTCTGTAAGAGGTCTCAAGGAACCTCTGGCCTCCTGGGCAGCTGGTTGGGGAAGGCAGAGGGCTGTCACCAGGCTGGCTGAGGTAAGAGACAGAAACGTAAAATCTCTTGTTTCCCACTCCTAAAACAGAGCCTCCCCTGCCTGGACCACCCTTCCCACAACAGACTTTCCCATCAGTCCTTGGGGCCACCCCAGTCTCCTTCCAAGGCAGGCTCCTTGTGTAAGCCACATTAGCCTTTTGAAATCACTTCATCGGTTGCTTAGCTCATCTTATGTCTGTTTCCCCAACTGGAAGAAAACTTGTGGGAGGTCAGGGACCTCATTCTCTGGCTCCCTGCAAACTAGCTCAGATGAACAACCAGCCCAGGGCATGAACCCGGAAAGTGTTTGCTAAATGAAAAGCTTATAAAAAGCCTTACAGGGCCTAGCATGGTGGTATATGCATTTAATCTCAGCACTTGGGAGAGAGAGGCAGGAGGATCTCTGTGAGTTTGAGACCAGCCTGGTCTAGATAGAGTCCCAGGACAGCCATGACTAAATAGAGAGACCCTTTCTCAAAGCAACAACAAAAAGAGGGAGAGAGAGAGAGAGAGAGAGAGAGAGAGAGAGAGAGAGAGAGAGAAGAAAGGAAAGAAGAAAAGGAAGAAGGAGAAAGAAAGAGAGAGGGAGAGAAGGAGAGAGAGAGAGAGAGAGGAAGGAAGGAAGGAAGGAAAGAAGGAAGGAAGCCTTGAAGGACCGCTCTGTATAGAGGCATTTCACTTGTATTTTAATAAAGAAAGCTTGCCTGAAGATCAGACAGTAAAACAGCCCCACGGGTCAGCCTTATAGACAAGGCAGAGGAAACACACACTTTTAATCCCAGTAGTCACATTAGTTGCCATAGAAACCGGTTGTTGCATGCCTTTAATCCCAGTGGTGCATGCCTTTACTCCCAGCCCTAGAAAGGATTATAAAACAGGAGGAGACAGCTCTCAGTCTCAATCTCATTCTGAGATTCTTGGAGGCAGGACGGCCATTTCAAGCTGAGGTAGAGGTAAGAGCCAGTGGCTGGCTGCTTTGCTTTTTGGTTCTTCAGGCTGAACCCCAGTTTCACTCTCTGAGCTTTTATTGTGTTTCAGCTCTGTGATGTCTAAATCCCCATTTATGTATTTATTATGGATATAAACAGATTCAGACAAGGCAAGCGTCTAGCCCAAATGCACACAGCAAATAGCCAGACCAGGTCCAACAAGCTAGGCCTGCTGGGGCCTCAGAACCCAGGAATGAATTGAGGATGACCTTTGTTTTATAGAGATTTAAAAAAAGCCTCTGAGAAGCGATATATTCACGTCACCAGGGCCACCAAGGAGGCTTCCCTCCGGCATGTCCTCCTCGCCTTACTGGCCCTGAAGCAGCGAATCTCCTACAGCCACGGTATGAAAGAAGAAAGCCGGACTCAGGTGAGGAACTCTGCAGGGTCTCCAGCTGAGGCGCCAGCCTGAGTGGGCCAGTGCCAGGACAGCAGTAGGCAGTGTGTTCCTTCACATGGGGAACTGGGGAAGGAACTGCAGGCAGAGGCCTCCATGACAACAAGCAGACCAGCCCACTGTGTATTCATGGGCAGTGGAGTAACTGCAGTAGCCATCACGGTCAGGGGCAGTTCTGTGCCAGTTCCTAAGTGGGTCCTTGGGGCAAACTGCCTTGTGGAACTCTTTCTAGCCATGCCAGGGTCCCAAACAACCTCCCCCTTCTCTAGTTACTCTGATTCAGGGGTCTGCCTGGGGTCTGGACTCGTGTGTGGTGTCTTGACGCGAGCCTGTTTCTTCCCTGGGTCTTGGTCTCTTTCTTTGCTAAACTCTCCCTCTCTCCCACTCATTATGGGTTAAAGACCTAACAAGTGGGAAAACCGAGGCCCAGAGAGAGGCCCTTGCTTGCCAAATCCAGACAGCCTCAACCCAGGCCCAGAGACCAGAGTTTGGGGCTCAGCCCCCACTAATCACCATCAGGATACTGGGCTCCAAAGCTCCAGATGATGCAACTTCCAAGAGGAGTTCAAGGTAAGACCTGGTGTCCTCAGTGGTCAGACACGGCCCAGGCTCTGTGTCCAACACATGCCATCTGCTCTTCCCTGCCAATGATCTGCTAGAACGTTCTCTTGCACAGTATTCACTCCCCACCAAACCCAATCCCCATCTCCCCACCCCTCCATCTCACACATGCACAAAGCCACACAGCCCATCTCTATGTTGGGCCACTATAGTGAGATGGTTGGTGTTAATAGTCAACTTGAGAGACTTGAGCATCACTGCGCATGTCTGTGGGGCTTGTTTTGATTGGGTGTGAAGAGCCGCTGACTGTAGGTGGCAATTCCCTGGTTGGTATCCCGGATTGTATAATAAGTAGAGAAAGTAAGCGGACAGTAGGCATTCAAGGCTCTGCTTCCTGATTGTGGATGGGAGGTGACCATTTACTTCGAGCTCCTGCCGCCTTGCTTTCCCATCCCATGATGGTCTGCACTTTTAGTATGGCTTCATCCTTTTCTTCTCAGGACTGAGAAACTCCAAGAGCCATGGCCTCTTTGCTGTCTCCACTGCAAGCCAATCTGTTCCCTGGTTTGCACACGCTTTGGCCCTTAGAGAGTTTCCTACATTAATGCGTGAATTGGACTACTTTAGACAATAATCTTGCATAAAGACCCTGTGCCCCAAGATACCAAGAGAGCACCCCTAAACCATCCACTCACCCCAGTATCTCAGGCACATGACACTTAGTCTCTGTGGGTTAATGAGTCTTTTCTTTCACGAGGCAGGAAACATTCCTGAAGACCCACACTTCTAAGCAGCAACACGGACATGGCATGGAAATAGGAGGCCCAGAGAGGCCAAGTAGGTAGAGGAGAGCCACATAGTGAGCGAGGGGAAGCCAGAGTGGGCATCTGAACCTGGCACTGCCTAACTGCCAAGTTCTGATCTTTTCTGACAGAGGGGTAAGTCTGAGCATCAGCAAGATGAAGAGCCAAGCAAGAACAAGCAGAAACCTTGGACAAGAAGCCCAGCTTCATGGTGGGTGCTGTGCACAGGATTCATGCCAATCACTTCCCTAGGCTGTACTGCAAAACTGCAACAAGCCAGGACCCAAAGCCACCTGGAAGGGACCTGATCTTGTCTCCTGAAGCTATAGAGAAGCATCCTGGCTGAGGGCATCTCTCCGAGACCCCATCCAGGGGTTGTCCTTTTATACAGAGTGTGGGAAGGGTCAAGGAAGGTGGCTGCAACTCTAAGGCAGCAGTAATTGAGCAAAGGATGAAAGGGGAGCTGGGATACGAACAGGCAACACTGTCCAGGAGGAGGAGCCTCAGAGAGCTCCCCCCTCTCACTAAAGGGCTGTGTGTGTGCATTGCGGGTGGGGGGGATCCCCATCCCCAGAACACACACAGGCTCAGACACCCATCTAAGTTGTTTCACAGTGCAAGGGGGCCACTTCAAGGGCAGAGCCACTGGGAATGTGCGGAAAGGTGGGACAGGAGGGCCAGTGAGGTGGCTCAGCAGCCAAGCGGAAAACCGGAGTTCCGTCTCAAGACCCATGCGGTGGGTGAGAGGAGAAAACTGGTCCCTGAAAACTGTCCTCGACTTCCACAGCCTGCTGTGGCACTTCGCACAACCCCCCATAAATAAATAAATGTAGTAGAAATTAAAAAGGGGGTGATAACTGAGTCATAAGGGGCTCAAGAGGCCCATGAAGTCACTCAAAGTAGGGAAGGGCTTTTCTCACAAGGCCCCCAAAAGCTTCTAACACTCTCCTGGCCAAGTGGAAGGCCACGAGAGGTGTTTCCTAGCCTCTTCCACCTCCAAAGACTCCAGGAGGCGGGCACTCTCTATGACCCCATGAAGCCAGGTACCTAAGACTCTGCTTCCCCAGGCTAATGGCTGCTGTACCTAAACTCCCACCTTGTAGAACCCACTTGATGCGAGCCTCTCTGAACCTCGGACCTGCCTCTGACCTCATGCTCCCTCAGCCCAGCAGCCACCTGGTTCCTCGCTACACACAGGGCACAGTGAGCTCACTCCCGCCCCAGGACCTTTGCACCTGCTGCTCTCTGGATACCCCAGCTCCTCTCATAGCCAGCTCCACCCTTCCTCAAGAGTCTAGATGCTGGATCTTCTAAAAAACCTTTCAGGACTTTTCTTCCCTGCCTCAGCTTCCTCCATGGCTCGTGGGATCACTGGGATGAAGCAGGTCATTTACCTGTGTGGAGGGCAGTGGCTCAACCCCAAGCTGCTAGATTCCTCATTCACCCATAAGCCTGCTTGAGCCTTCGGTGCAAGGCTCAGAGACCAGTTTCCATCCACTTACGATCCTCTTCCCTACTCATTTCTCAAATGAGGGTACCAAGGCCCAGAGAAGTACAGCCAGTCTTGGTCAAGCAGAGATGTCTCAGGAGAAAGGCTAGCCTGTCTCAGGGTTCATAAGGAACCCTGTCAGCACACAGTAGGTGCTTAGTGGTTGCTGCAAACTCCCTGCACATAGTAGCTGTTCAATGGTGGCTGTTGATTCTCAGTTCTTGGGAACCTGTCCACACACAGTAGGTACACAATAGTTGCTTGAGGCCAAGTGAAATACAGGGTAAATGATCACAGCTCCACTCCTTTGGTTCCGGGTCACCAGGAACATGCGTGCACACCTCAGACTACATCAGCCACCCCTGTCCATCCAGGTCTAGGAACTTAGGTCCCTCTCAGAAGTGGCTGCTGGAATGCGTTCTTGCCCCTGAGCCCAGTGGGATTCCTCACTCTAGCTGAGCTAGAAGAGATAGCACTGCCTTTGGCCGTGTTTGCCCCAGAAGGTCCCTGCCCAGAGCTGGGAGCAGGTGTGGGCTCAGGAGGCAGCTGCTGGCTCCCAGCCTGGGCTCTGCCAGCTGCCCACCGGGGGCCTGCCCACCAGATGCATAATAGATGAGCTGGCCCAGCGGGCTGTACCTGCTTGGCATTTCAGAACTCCTAATGAGGCCAGCCACGGCCTCCTGCAGCAGTACCAGGCCCGGAGAGCTCTGACTGCCTGATGGCTGAGAGGAGCCACCTGAGGACAGGGGCTGCCACCTCAGCCCACCTCTCAGCTGCTGCAGCTGGAAGACTGTTGGAAGTGTCCCGACTTCCTGCCCTGGGTCGGTCCCTTACACTCCGAGTCTATCTCCTCATCTGTAAAATGGGAATGGAAGTGTACTCTGGAATAAAAAACTCCAAGTGAAACCCTCAGCACAGGACCTGGGCACACTGTCGAGGGGACACATCTTCGTGGCAGGCGACCCCTCCTTATGGGACACTCAGCACTGACTCCCATTGGGGGTATTTGCGGGCCTCTCGCCTTTCTCCATCCTTCCCACAGCGAGACTCCCATCTCCGTAGCTTCCATGCCCACCCAAGATCCCCTCTCCAGCAAAAGAGGGAGTCAGATTCAAATCCAACCCAAACCAACTACATCATTTACCATCCTCTGGCTAAATTGTGGCCTGTGAAATGGGGTCTGCTCTCAGGCCTGACGTCATGACTGACTGAGGCTTTCAGAATGATCATCGTCCTGTCTGTTAAGCTCTGCTCTGCCTCCAAGGCTCCTAATACTAAGAGCAAAGCAACTGCTTTCCTCACAGGTCTTCCCAGAAGTCCCTGCTGTGAGCAGGTCAACCAGTTGCCCTCATACCCCCTCCTGTCCTTGCCTGGACCCACCTCAAATGCCCAGCCCCTACACCAGGTAGCTGGGTCCTTAGGGCTGCAGAAGCAGAACCAGAGCTCCATTCCACGATATCCACCCAGGCCCTTGGCTGGGTGCGGCAGCCCTGCAGGGGACAGAGCCCTGCTGATCTGGGACTCACACGGGAATGTGAAGTCAAGCCCTTGAGAAATTTCAGCACACCCTGCTTGGCAGAGCACGGAGCCGGCCTCACACTGGAGACTCACGTGGAAGCACTCAGCGCCACAGAAGTTGCCTTGTAGAAACTTCCAACTCGGCACACACGTGTTGCGCATAAAGCGGTGCTCCGAGAGGGGACTGACCTGCCCAAGGTCCCCGTCTAGAACACGGCAGAGGCGGATGCCACCCACACCTGTCAGCCTTCCCAGTCTTTGCTCTTTCTGCTAACCGGGGAACAATCAGTGATGTGTCTGAGATAAACAGGGGGGCGTTCTAGGGAGAGGAAGGCGTGACGTGGGATCAGAAATGAGCTCCCTCCCCCGCCCGGCAGCTGAGGAAGGTGGCTGGAGGAAGCATGTGGGGATGGCAGGGGAGACGTGAGCAAAACCTCACGGTGACTCTAATCGGGTGTCCCTGTTGACCAGGACGTGTGAGAAATAACGGCCAGAGGGGAAGGCAGAGGCAGGCCATCATGACTTGTGGAGAAGGCTGCCACTCACTAGACTAGGGCAGGGTTGGGGGGGGCGGGGGGCCAAGGGGGGGCACGCCAAGACTTAGCACCTTGGACAGCGGCTCAAGCAATGATGGGACAGGGCAAGGAATTCTGGGTAACTGGTGCATCCTGAAGTTTCAAGATCCTTACCTGTCAGAGAGGGTGAAAGCCAGACAAGACAGCAGCTCAGTTACTCTCAGTCACCGGACCCTGTCTCTAACTCTTGGTTCAGAACGCTCGTCTGTGACAGCCTTATTGTGTCCCTGTCCCCATTAGAATCTCTCTGAGGTCTGGAGATCTCTGCTCAGAGCTAGAGACAGACAGATATGCCTGGAGGCAGCTGCTGGCTCCCATCAGGTTCCCATCAGGGTTCTGCATCAGGGCAAAGTTCAAATCCCAACTCTGTATGACCTTGGGCAAGTCATTTGCCCTCTCTCTGTCTCATCCATACATAACTAGACAGAATAGTCCCCAGACAGAGGTGTGGTCAGGATGACTCACTAAGCACCTAACACTCACAGAGGGTACTTGAAAAATGGCAGTTACTGGTGATCGAAGCCTAGCAAGGGAACCGTCCGCCTCACCTCTGTTCATCTCCCTACGCTACCCCTGCTCTGGGCATAACACACCAACCTGGCTCAGCGTGGCATCAGGAGTAGAGCTCAGAGAGGGAGAGCCACTGGCCCCAAGTGCACAGCTAGCAAGAAAGGAAGTGAGAAAGGCGCTCTGGAGCTCAGCATGGACACCGTGTGCCTCCTGCCTGCTTCCCAGGGTCCTGGGCCCATGGGGGCTGCTTAGAAACCTCATAGCAACTGGATCACCATGGGGCATGTGGACCCCAGAAAGCTCCCAGCAGGGGCAGGAACCTAGAACGGGGGCTGGAGTCACTGGGGGGCCTCCCTCTGGAGGTGAGGAAACTGCAGGAACAGCTGGCAGGGCCATGTGATATCGGTGCCAGGGAAGCCAGGAGGCACCCGCCTGTGGGGCATCAGGTGCCTGGGGCTGTGAGAATCCCGAGGTGACTCTGTGCTTCCGCCCACTGCCTGGCACCTCTTGGTGTTGGGGAAGCTGCAGATGCCACCTCCTCCAGAGAGAGAGAGGCCTCAGACACAGGAGACAGCTCTGGGGTTGGGTATGAATGGGTCTAGAGTTTGGGGGTCAGTGAGAAGGCAAGCCACCACCTGCCCAGCTGGGAGCCACAGCGGGGAAAGGACTGGAGAACGGAAAAGCAAGGAAAGATTTGGAGGAAGCCCTCTCATAGACCAGCCCAGGTTTGCACGCCTGACTTCCCCAACCTCACACTACTAAATAGGCATCTCTACCCCCGTTTCCCAGATGAGAAAACAGGTTTGGAGAGGTGGTAAAGCACCGGTGATCACCCAGCCAGCATGGCTCTGAGGCTGACCTTCACAAAGAACTGTGGGAAGAGAATATATTGGTTCTGGCAGGAAAGATCTCCCACGCCCTTCCTAGAGGGAATGATGGGTCTGATTATAGAGAGTAGGAATGGATTGGGGGTGCCCCCAGGGAGCAGCCAAAGTAGCCAGATGCCCTTGAGAGTCCCCGGTACTCACCACACACTCTGATGAGGGGAGAAGGATCTGTCCACCCTGAAACACAGCAAGCGGGCAGCCCATGAGGGGACGGACATCCATGGTGACCCTGCAGGGCACACCAGATCCTTTCCAGTCCATCCTGCCCCCTGGTGGCCTAAGGAGGTACTGCTGCTAAAGGTACCTGACGTCCTCAAAATCTCCTGGGTGACCAGGCCTTAATTAAGGTCGGTTTAGACACCTAGGGAGGAGGGTTGAGTTTGCAAGTAGAGACCAGAAGCAGGATTGGGGTCTGGGAACCAGGGAAGCAGGGAATATAAGTGTTGGCAAGAGGGGAGTCAGAAGTAGTTCTGAGTCAAGCAGTGTAGGACAGTGTGACTTCAGTTTAGGGTCAGAGCAGGGTACAGGAGTGTGGACGGGGGTGTGTGTGTGCTAGAGTGGGGTGCAGGAGTGTGGACAGGCCGGGGGGTGTGATAGGTGTCTATGACTTATGGCAGAACCCCATGCCCCCTCCAAGTCCCCCCGCCTTGTCCTAGCTCATATTCACCCAGGAATCGCCTGGGCTCCTGGACAATCCTCCCCTCACCCCAACACATGTCCTTGCCTGAGCACATGGGTTCTCCCCAAACTGTATTCCCTGTAAGCCCTGCCTGAAGGAGGGTGGGTGGACAGGGCCTTCCCCAGCTTCTCACCCCACTGTCTTCGAGAGGGCACCTTAGGGTGTGGAAGCACCAGGGCTCCACCCTTCCTAGTGGGGTTCCACAGGACTGGGCAGCTGCTGGGAAAACAAATACCTCTTGCCTTCTGCCTGAGGTGAGCAGGGAGCAGAAGGGACGGAAGGCTGGGTTGCTTTGGCTGAGGTTGGGGTGCTGAGCTAGGGAGCAAAGTAGACCCTGCTTGGGAGAGAGACTGAGGAAGCCAAGGCTCACGCAGGGTCACAGAGTGGAACTTGTCCTCACCTTCTGGGCTGCCCCTGGACGTCATGACCAGGAAACCCCACCCAGCCCAGGCTCCTTCCTAGCTTTGGCACTTGTCTGTCTGCCCACCCTGTCCCTCTGCAGGAGGTCCCTCAGAGGCCAAGCAGCCAGGAAGAGAGCACCTCGGTCAGGACCTCGCCTGCACACAGCTAGCTCATGGGGCTCTGACTGTACCCCAAAGCATCATACCAAACCTGAGCCGAGTCCCTCTGACAGCGATGAGTCCAGGCTGGCAAAGGGTACAGAGTCCCTTGGCTGGCCCGGGAAAGACCACTGGGCTCAGTCTGTGTAACCAGCACCCTCTAGCTTGCCAACTCTCTGCTACTGGCAACAATCCCATCCCTTAGCATCCCTCAGGCGGGTGCTTAGGATCAATGAGGTGAGTCACCCTAAGATGGACCATCTACTACCCTGCCCCCAGCCCTAGCCTCCAGGTCAAGCGGGAAGCATATAGGGTGTTTGGCTTCCACAAGGTGAGATGGTCAGAGTTGGGGCAGGGGCTTCTGATGGCTCCTAGGGACCAACTTTCAAAGCCTCAGTAGAGAGATGACAGAGACAAAGTGGAAGTCCCTGTAGGGCCTTCTGAGACTGTCTACCCCACCACGTAGACCTAGCAATACATCCATCCAGTTGGAACACACACACACACACACACACACACACACACACACACACACGTCCAGGCATCTTCCACACACTCATACTGCAATCCGCACTTACTCTCACCCCCACACGTGCATGTGAATACCCAACAGAGCACGCGGGAGCTCATTCATCCCACTCACGACTTGGATGGAAGTTCGCCTCAGCCTCCGCACCCCTCCCCACCACGGGGGCCACCGCACCCAAGCAAGACCCGCACAGCATTTGGCTTCGCACTCACACCTACCCTCCGTAGGCGCCGAAGGTGAAGCTGCGCTTCCGGCTGCTCATGGTGTCCTGGCCACTGCCCGCAGCCTGCCGAGCGCGGGGTCACCTTGGCAACGCGGCCCCAGACTGGACCTTGTGCGCCCCGGCCGCTCGCCAGCTGAGGCCCCAGCGCAGAAAGGACCGCTTGTTCGCTCCAGGCTGCGGGGCTTTCCGAGAGCACCACCCCCACACGGCCCCATCCACACAGCCACCTCCAGTCCTCCCCTAGAGACGCGGAGGGTGTCCCACTGGCACGGTTGGGTCAGCTTGGCCTCCAGGGCGATGAGAAGCTGAGTTAATGCGGAGACAGATGGTGCACAGCCCATAAGCCTCGGGGCTGATGCCCTGTGGCCCTTTCTGCAGGTTAGAGAATGAGGAACCCTCCTGTTGTCCTAGCTGAAGCTCCGGCAGGAATTTCAGAATGATCCCTCAGCAGAGAGGGGAGGTCTGGAAATCCGTCTAGCCAAGGACCCCTCAGGCATTGACCTTTGGAGACAAACAGGGCTGGATCCTAAAGTCCCCTCATACAGTCCCTCAGCAGACACAGACGCTCTCTCCTCTACACCCAGCCAGCCTAGGGCATTGCCCTGACACTCCTCGGGATACCAGCTGACAGTGGGACACACTGTCTCACCCCTGCAATGCTCCTTCACCCCTGTCTACGGAGGCTCCAGGAGCCCCTGCTTGGGGGAAGTTTAGGGACTGCAGCGATAGAGAAGAGGGCTAAGGGCCCATCAAAGGGACAAGGCCAGGTGGCAAGGATCCTCAGAAGTGCTTTTGTAACTGAGCTAGGGCGAGGCTGGCTCCTTCATCTCTTGGGAAATGACAGTTATGACCGGCAAGGGTCTAGACTCCAGCTTGCTTCACCCAGACAGGGCTGGGCAGGGCTGGGCTGGGCTGGGCTCACAGCAGTTACTGAGCCTGCTGCCTCAGCCAGGCTCCACCCCGCACCCCCCACCCCATGCTGTCCCCTTTGCTCTGAGCTCAGATGAGCTGAGGGGCCATGAGGAGCGGCCTGAAGGGTTCAGGGCTGCTTTGAGATCACAGAGTTCTTGGTTTTCAGCTTTGGAGGAGGGTTGGGCTCCCTCCTGGCCCTCTTGGCAGGGTGCTCAGAGTGGGGTTGGGGGTAGAGGAGACTGTGCTGGACCCCAGCTGCGGACTCCACTGAAGAGGGACCCCCTCTGCAGGGCAGTGTGAAGAGCGTGCTCTGTAGGAGGGGTCAGGTAGGGCTGGATGGTGAGGAGGGCTGAGTCTGGGAGTGTAACTAAGAGTCACCTTCTGAGAAGAGAACAAATCTCCCCCTCACCCCCGCCTCCATCACCTTCTGTGGAGAAGCAGGGGTTTCCAGAGAGGAGCTGGATGGGGCAAGGGGAACCTGAATCCAGCCTGGGCAGTCGTGTGTTGGGGGCTGCCCAGCCCTTGACTCGCACAGGACTCCGGTCCTGGACTCTAGCCTCTGTAGGCTGAATGAAAGGGCCAGTTTCTGAGTGGGTTCTGAATGCCCAGTCTGGCAGGGTGGCCAAGGAGCTGCCAACATGCCAAGTTTCCCAGCTGGGCCTGGCCCCAGAGAAGTCCCCCTGATGCTGGGACAGAAGGCCCTTAAGATGGGCTGTGGGGGCTGAAGGGTTCCCACCAAGGACAAAGAGCCCAGTGTGGGATCTATCTCTGAGCTCTGCCCAACTGCAGCTGCCCAGTTGGCAAGAGATGGGGGTGGGACGGTCAGTGAGGTCATGTTCTCTCAGCCACAGATGCGGAGGGCACTCCTTGGCCGGCCCCTGGCCCCTCAGGCCGGCAGCCATTAAATGTACCCTCTTAGTCCGCAAGAATTCACTCGTTATGCCGCAGCATGGATACTGGAGATGAATGGCCAAGGGCAAGGGGTGGGGAGGCCTGCATCCTGTGGGGTCTCCTAGGGTTCCAACCGAGCTTTCTTGTCCATCAGCTGTGTGACCTAGGGCAAGGTGCTTAACCTTTCTGTGCCTCAGTTTTTCCATCCGCAAAGTGGGGCCGGTATTGAAGGTGCTAATTATCCAAAAGGTTTGACTGCACATTAATTAAACTGCCAGTCATAAAGCACTGGGGACCCTGCCTGGCACAGTGTGTGTGGTAAATAAAACCTTCACTGCAGCATGACTTGGAGGAGGCTGAATCAGACGGGTTTGCCTCATTCTACAAGGATAGCAAAGACTAGTAATAGCAAACTAACTCACTGGCCACCCAGGTGGAGACGCAGGGCCACACAACTATGAGAAAGAATGGGCTAGGTGTGGTGGCCTGTGCCTGTAATCCCAGCACTCACACTTGCGAGGGAGAGGGAGGTGGATCTCAGTGAGTTCAAGGACAGCCTGGTCTACACAGACAGTTCAAAGACAGCCAGTACTACATAATGAGACCCAGTCTCGATAGATTGATGGATAGATGGATAGATAGATAGATAGATAGATAGATAGATAGATAGATAGATAGATAGATGATAGATAGATGATAGATAGATGGTATATAGATAGATGATAGATAGATAGATAGATAGATAGATAGATAGATAGATAGATAGATAGATAGATAGATAGATAGATAGATAAAATAGACCCAGACATGGCAGTGCACACTTCCCTGTGTCTCAAAAAGGGGGTGGGTGGGTCTGGGTGCTGCTGGAGAAATTGCTCAGTGGTTAGAGCACTGGCTACTTAGAACCTTGATTCTGTTCCCAGCATCCACATGGTTCACATGGCTCACAACCATCTGCAAGTCCAGTTCCAGGGGATACAAAGCCCTCCTCTGGCCTCAGGTACCAGGCTGCCTATGTTACACATACATACATACGTGCATACGTACCTGCATACATGCAGGCAAAATACTCATACACATAAAATAAAAAGTTTAACGGGACGGTGGTGGCGCACACCTTTAATCCTAGCACCCGGGAGGCAGAAGCAGGCGGATCTCTGTGAGTTCGAGGCCAGCCTGGTCTACAAGAGATAGTTCTAGGACAGACTCAATAGTTAATAGCTCAATAGTGAAACCCTATCTCTAAACAAACAAACAAACAAAAAGTTTAAAAATAGTGTTGAAGAACGAGGCAAATCTGTGTTTGAGTATACAGTACACAGGACAGATTCCAAGACAGACACATAGAGAAACAGCACGACAAGAGACCCATACCGACCACTACAGACTACTGCGGCAGGGGGTGGTGCTTGCAGGCTGGCACTGGGGAATGACGGCTGCACCTGTAGGAGTCCCCATTCCTTGGGGACTAGAAAAGGAAGCTACAGGCTGGGGTGGTGCTCAGTTGGCAGAGTGCTCGCCCTAGCATGCATGAAACCCTGGGTTCACTCTCCTGCACTAAATGAAACCAGGCATCAGGCCCACGCACAGTGCGCACGTCTTTAATCCCAGGACTCAAGAGGCAGAGGCCAGTGAATCTCTGTGAGTTCTAGGCCAACCTGGCCTACAGGGCCAATTCCAGACCAGCCAACACTGCATAGTGAGATCCTGTCTCAATAAACAAACAAATACTAGAACCAAGTGTGGTGGCTCACACCTCTAATCTCAGTGCTAGAGAGGTGGATGCAGAAGCATCAGGAAAAGGCCATCCTCAGCCACGTGAAATCCTGTCTCAGTAGGAAAACGGAGCTGGGGTGTCCTCTGGGGTTAGCCTCCTTCTGGGAAGAAACCTCCTCTTCTAGGCCTCCTGAATCTGTACCCAAGTTAATGGAACACACGTCAAACGTGATGAAGAAGGGAAGGTGCGGGGGTGGAGAACAGCTCCTTCCCCAAGCTCACCCCAGGCTGAACTCTGAGAGTCCTGCCCACCTGCCTGCAGCACTCCTTAGCCAGCAGGGAATGGAGCTCAGCAGGGAACTGGAGGAGAGAGTGGAGCGATGGGCAAGCCCTGGGAAGATCCCAAGCTGGGCACCACATGCTACTCCTGAGTTCTTGCCAGGGTCCCCAACCACTTCCTTCCCTCTCAAGTTATTCCCATTCAGGAATATGTTCAGGGCCTCCTGGGCAGGAGACATGGCGGGCCTGGGCTCCCTGCCCTGCAGGAATATGCTCGGGGCCTCCTGGGCAGGAGACATGGCAGGCCTGGGCTCCCTGCCCTGGTCTTGGCAGCTCCTGAGTGGCTTGGCTAGAATCTGGTTCCTCCCAGGGCTCAGGTTTGCTCATGTGTTAATCAATCTCTTTCTCACCAGGCTAAAAGCCCAACAGTAGCAAAATACACTCGTCCAGAAAGAATTTCACCAGCCACGGAAGCACCCTCATCCTTCTAGCCCGGTTACATCCATCCAGTCCCAGGATCTGTGATCTAAATTCTAGTGTCAGGGTTGGGGTATCCCCTGGGAAAGGAAGAGGTGTGGCTCAGCTCACACCCTCCCCTAGCAGCTACGGGTGATGCCTCTGCTGTCCCCGTTCTGGTGCTGAGCACTGACATAACACACTCCCTGGAGGACCCGAGTACACATCTGTACACAAGGCTTCCCAGATTCACGGGCACTTGAACTTCTCTACAGAGCACACAGACAGATGTCTAACTTGCGCCTAGACAATACGTGTAGATCTGCTCCCGTTAAAGTCAGCCCCCATGACATGCACATGTCAGCTCACACACACACACACATGTGCAACGGTCAGATGAAGTTTCCTCGCCTGAGTCACAAATCTCAAGTGTGCTCACCTACTGACTGTGGCTAGGTTTGCATGCCCACAGGACGCACAATCTTCTAACTATGATTGTCTTACATTTATTATACAGTGTGCGTAAGGCACGCACACACAAGCATCTTGCATGGTACCCAGCAAACTGCTGGGGAAACGTGAGATAAAGAGAATGGCCTTTTGTGAGTCAGAGATGTGTGCAACCAAGCCTGGTATCCCAGAGGAGAGCGCAGAGGGGAGGGAAAAGCCACTGTACTGTGGTACAGCAGGGACCCCCTTAGCCTCCCTGTTTTACTGTCTCTGCTAAGTGTATGTGTGGCCTTCCCTGCCCCTTCCCTTTCAGGGTAGCTGGTTAAAACTCAGGCAGGTGCCCACAGCACCTACCAGAGCAGCAGGCTGACTGAGCCCTATTCCCTGGGTCAGGAGACCTGGATCTAGCCCCCAGGTCTGTGAGACACTTTCTATTCCCCAGGACAAGCCCCTTCCTATTCTGGACTCCGCTGGCTCATCTGTCATTCCCTTCCACACAGCTGGCCAGTCTAGGACCTCGTGAGCTTCGGCAGAACCACGAAGCTCCCACCTTGGCTGTGGTTCTCAATGAGGACATCTCCGCCCCTGAGAAGCATTGGGGAAATACAGGAAGGTGGTTTTTAATTTAGCAATTACCGATAGTCACCACAGCAATTCAGAGAGTGGCAGCCCAAAGAGCTATTCAGGGAGAGTCCCAGCCAAGGCAGACTCCTGCGTGTGCGCGCGGGTGGGTACAGTCTGGTAAGTCAGCCTAGCCCCTAAGTGCTTCGTATGCTAGTATTGATCTGTGCTTTTTTTTTCCCCTTTGCGGTGCGGGGACTGGATAGAACCCATGACCTTGAATAAGCCAGGCAATTGGTCTTCCACAGCTCCAACCCCGTGAGTATCTTTTTGATGTGACTTTAATCCATAATGAAATTTTCTGAGGTTCAATTACTGGAGCCAGCCAGAGCTGAAGGTCAGGTGCAGCAGTAAGATTTTCCACTGTTAAATGGAAAAGTGTCTCTGTCATAAATACCAAGGGTTTGGTTACTTCTGTGACTCTTGGAGTGTGGTCATGCCAGGGCATTCACCCAGACAAGTGGAGCACCGTTTGGTTCCCTTATGGTGACATGTCAGTGACTTCTGAAATGAGCTGAGCAGGTAGGCTTATTATCTAGGTGTGTTAAGTCTGGAAACGAAGGCTGCACTTTATCTGAATAGTCTCTGAATGTAGCGCAGGAGTCAGAGGCGGTCCCTGGCGCCCTCATCTGGCTATCGATGAAATTGCATGCTAGAGCAGGCAGCACTCCAGGACCAGGGACAGCGCTCCAGCCCTAGCCCCCAGCAACTCTCTGGCAGAGTGGAGACACTGTGCCCTCAGAGAAAGTGTCTCAGACCCCGCTGTGACACACCTTCTCCCTCCTCCCCTGCTGCGGAGGCGGCCCCACAGTCTGTCCTTGCCCTTCCCTCTAGGCTGTGCCTCTCCAGGCCACAATGGCACACCTGCATGCCACAATGGTGGCACCTGCTTTGCCGCCTACCGTGTTCCTCCTGCCTTTCGTTCCTCTGAGAGGATTGCTGAGTTGCACCTACGCACCCTGGGGCCTCTGTGATCCTCACAACAGCCCCAGGATCTAGATAATACAAGAACTGCTCATCTGCCATAAGTGATGGGAAAACTGAGGCTGGCAGCAGCTCCCCGGGTGCTCCTCAAGACCCCAGTCCCCACCATTCATGCCCAGAAAAGCAGTAGCTACCCACTACCAAGGCTTTGTGCCAAGCATTTAGCCCGCTATCCTGTAAGTTAGGTCGGATGGCTGTGCCCATTCCACAGGTTAGGAAACCCAGGCTCCTGGGGGCTGAAGGGCCTGCCCAAGAGTTGGGGGTGGAAATGTCCTGAGATGGTCACTCACTATTCTGCTCTGGTTTCCACAGGCTGGAGTGGATGAGGCTGGAGCTCCACACCCTTCCCGAGGAACTCAGTCTCTCCATTTGTCCAGGCTTTAACCTTGCAAGACACACAGTAGGTGCTTAACAGATACAAGCTGCTTGGTAGATACCACACCTTCCAGTCCAGACAGAGTTCTATAAGCAGAGCCACAGAGCCTGGGCGCAAAGCCTGGACACAGGGCAGGGCAGGGTTCACTGTGTGGGTAGGGACATAGGAACAAGAGCTGCTCAGAGCAGGGGCCCAGCTCCCATGACTGGAGTCGGATGCTGAGCGGTAGCAGAGGCGCTGCCTGGTGCTCACGAAATAACAGGGTGGTTATTTATACCCATGGTAGCAGGTGCACCCGCTGGGTCCTGCCCCATTTCTCGCAAGAGGAGGTCAGGTACACCATGGGCACTCAAGAGAGTGCAAAAGCCAATCTGTGGCTGGCTGGGGACAGGAGAGAGGCAGCCATCACAAATGAGGCAGAGTGGACGGATGTCTGGATCTTGCACCTCACTGCCCAGTCCCTGGCTCTCAGCCTGGTCACGCTAAGCACTTGCTAGGTGTTCAAGGAATGTGTTAATGGTGTCCTAGGCCAGTGAAAGACAGGAAGAAAGTCAGTTTTATCCCTATCATGACACACATGGTCTAGTGCCAGCTTGAACTTGGAACGAGTCAGGCCTGTGTTCGAATCCTCCTGCTCCACTATTCCTGACTGGTGACTTTGGATCTTTTCATAAATTTTCAAAGCCTGGGATCTTTAACAGGTGATGGCAAGGGCAGCAACTGTATTTATCTCACAGGGTTGCCTTTAGAACTCAAAAGTTCTCAGCCCTAACCCAGGAGGAACCAATAAATAAGGACACACAGTCGGGCATGGTATGTATGTCTGTAATCCCAGCCTTGGGGAGCTGAGGCAGGAGGATTATAGATTCTAGGCCAACCACCAAAACAGAAACGTGTGGCTAGTGCATGTAACCTCAGCACTTGAGAGACTGAGGCAGGAGAATTGCCATGAGTGTAAGACCAGACCACTCTAGACAACACAGTGAGACCCTTCAAAAACAAAAGGCCAAGTAAGCAAAATTGAGATAGGTGTTTAACATGGTTAATGACAGTCCTGGTATGGCTATGACCTGTCCAGGAGACCCAGACCCTGAGCCAACCTCCACACTAGCTCACAGAGTAACTCGGAAAAGGTTCCAACCCCCTCTGGGCCCCATTCTCTGTCTACAAAAAGGGCTTTCCAAAGGCTCTTCTCACTCTGCTTGCCAAGGTAGTCCAGGCCCCTGGGCATGGTGGGCAAAGACACCTCTTGGACAGGGGCAGAGGTGTAGTTCAGACTCTGAGACCCTCCTCTCAACCTGCAAGACCTAGCTCTGAAGCCCCTAGTCCCACCTCCCACAGACTAACCCTGGGGCCCAGCACCCCAGACTGGAATGGGGCCGAGAGTGAGGGGTGCCTCTAGTCTGGAACCCAAACCGTCCTCAGCCTAAGAACTGCAGGGAAGCCCTTGATGGGGTCTAGACCCCTCATTTCACAGATGATGGTCTTCGTAGGACTGAGTCACATCTGGGTGGCCTCCCTGAGCCCTGGGGGGCACCATGACTCGTGTGGCAGCTGCTACTCCATCTCAAGATGAAACTAAGGTTCAGGGAGATGGGCCTTGGCGGGTATGCGCATGACCCTGTTTCTGGGTCCATCCCTTTCTACTCGAGGCACCGTGTTCTAGGGCTCTGCGATACCACTTCTACTAGCACAGGGTTGGCTCTGAGGGGCCCACATGGCGACAGGGCAAGAATCGGGAAAGGTCCCTAGGGGCCCAGCGAGGCCCTCCTTCCTCCCTGTCATGAGACATCCACGTTCTCCATGTTGGCACTGGCAGGCTGAGGGACAGAACTGATAGGGAGAGCCCCTGTCCTGGTGGCAGCCTCGTTCCCATGGCCTGAGCAAACTTCCTAGAGCTGCTGGGGGATAGTCCTCCCCCTTCATCAGCACCCTGTTCCTCCTATCTTCCTCTGTACACCCCTAATTAAAATCTCAGTCCACCGAGTGACCTCTGGAGGCTGCTTAACATCCCCGAGCCCCTTAGAGCTGATAATAACAGTTGCTGAGGAGTCAATGGGATGGGTCCATGGAAAGCATTGGCATGGAACTCATACAGTGAACAGTAACTGCTCAATTAATGCCCCTCCAGGGTTCTGCTGCTCCGCCCACATTCAGCATATCCTCCTAGAATCCCAAAGGCTGCCATGTGGTTCCCATCCTGCTGGGAAGGACTGTATACATTTGGGGCAATGGGGAGCAAGTCCCAGGCTTCTCTATCTTTAGGGACAACTACCTGCACCTTTCCAGTTGTAAGTCTGGTGGCAGGGATGGGTGTGGTCTCGGCCCTAAGGGCCAAGCTTTGTTCCCAGTAATTAGAACTCAGAGAGACAGACCACAAGGCGGGAGGTAGGTGTGAACAGGCAATGCCACAGTCCGCTCACACCTAAATGTAGCCCTGCGACGTCCTTAGCAGGCCACCAGGACTGGCACAAGGGCCTGCAGCAGCTGACCAGAGGACAGGCGGCCTCTCTGCTGATTTCCAAGGTCAGAGAAAGGGTGTCAGGAAACCTCATCCTAGCACACCCTGAGGTCAGGATTTGGCCCTCTTGGAGAATAAAGAAATCAGAGGCTCCCCATCAAGCTCTGGTCCTAAGCGGTCAGTCAGGGGACACTAAGGTCACCCTCCACTAAGGACCTCCACCTGCCCCTAGAGTCCTGAATCAAGAAAGGGACCTTGGGCAGGGGAATTGGTCCCTTAGAGATTCAAGTCAGATCTCGGGGGCAAAGGGCTGAACCCCACAGTCCAGCCTCACTTTTTCCTCGCAAGTCCGTGGCCCTGGTGGACTTGAGGAGGTGGCTTGGGTGTCTGATCTGCACCTGCTGTCCCTTGTTCACCTTGCCAACAGCTCCAGCTCCAAATTCCCAAGGGCGCCTGAGGAACAGGCAGTTACAGAAGCTCCTTGACTCCCTAAGCGAAAAACACCCCTGGGTTTTCAAACAGCATAGCCATCATTAGCTCCTGGAGCTCTGTGGCTATCACGGACTTCTCCCAGGCCACAGACCTAACAGCAGACTCAGAACCTACTTCATTGCCCTCCCCCCCCCCCCCCCCCGCTAACAAGGCAGAGGCAGGGGGACAAGGTGCCAGCCTTCTGTGAACTCTCAGCTATGCTGTTCTCGGCAGAGCTGCTGTCTTGAACCCCCTTCACCTGCTCCAGAGATAAAGACAGTGTGGTGCTTTTGTCTGTACTCGAGGAAGATGAGGGTCCAGGGAGGAAGGAGCTGGGCGGTACTCACCCAGCACAGGTGCCAGAGGACAGTGCCTGCATCAGGCACTCTTCCCTGGTTACTGAGTCTGGCCATGTATCCAGGGGCTGTATGCTGAATGCCCAGCAGACTCCTTAGTGACTTTGGGGCAATGCAAAGACCTCAGGCTGGCAGACAAGCCGTTAATAAAGCAACTCACTTTGTCACCCCATCCAAAGTCCCCAACCTTGGTCACACCATCAGCCTTGCCTTCGACCCTCTCACCGTGCAACTCGGAATTCTCTTGACACCAAGGTTACCATGTACTAACACCTAGCATGTGCCAGGCCCTGACCCCTCAGGAGGAAATATTGCCCAAGTGCCAATCACCTTGAAAACGTGTTGTCATGGGAGAAAAAAAAATCCCACTACCCCAAACACTGACGGAAAGTTTGAGCTGGATATAGCGATGTATGCCTGAATCCCTTGCACTTGGAAGGCTGAGAGAGGAGGATTACCATGAGTTCAAGGCCAGTGTGGGCTACATAGTGAGAACTTATCACAAAAACAAGAAAGGAAAGGAAAGGAAAGGAAAGGAAAGGAAAGGAAAGGAAAGGAAAGGAAAGGAAAGGAAAGGAAAGGAAAGGAAAGGAAAGGAAAGGAAAGGAAAGGAAAGGAAGGGCTGGTGAGATGGCTCAGTGGGTAAAGGTGCTTGCTGCCAAGTCTGACAACCTGAGTTTGATTCCTGGGACCCACATGGTGGGTGGAGGGAACGGACTCCTGCAAGGTGTCCTCTGATGTCCACATGTGTGCTGTCATGCCTACATGCATACACATGTAAATAAGCTAATAAACAAATGTCTTTTTAAAAAGGAAAGTGAGGAAAAGGCAGGAGAGGAAACACTGTGAAGTGTGTAAAAAAAGATTTTTCTCCAGGCTTTCCTGGGGTTTGCTCCTCTGTACATTTGAGTGTTTGCCTCTGAGCCCAGCCCTATTTATCCAAAGCGGTTCCCAGGGATTGTGCCGACATCCTCACTACACCTGCAAGAGGAAAACAGACAGGAGCTCAACACTCCTGTGTTGGGGAGAACTCTGAGTTTCAAACAGAAGATGACTTGTTCAAAGCCACACAGCAGAGCTCTGACTTGAATTCTTTGCTTACGGACGACCCTCACCAGCCTTGAGCCTGGCCCTGCACGGGCTAGGCAAGCCCTCTACCCCTGAACCACAGCCCAGCTTTTTATCTGGAGACAGGGTTTCTCTAAGCTGCCCAGGCTGCCCTTTAACTCGCTCTCTACTCCAGACAGGTCTTGAATTTTCACTCCTCCCATGCACCCAGGCTCCAGATAGCTGGGATTCCAGGCCTGGGCCACCAGGTCCAGCATTTTTCATTATTCCGTTGTTTTAGATTTAATCTCCATATGTAGCCCAGGTTGGTCTTGAACTCGAGTTCCTCCTTACTTTGCCCTCCCAGTGGCCACTACTGAGCCAGTTCGGATTGGATTTGGATTCTTGAAGAGTCCTATCCAGCGTCTTTATTTATTTTATTGGGGTATTGTTTTTGGATGTGGTCTGTCCGCACAGTTCTGGCTGGCCTTGAACTTGTTACTTGCTGGCTTCAAACTCCCAGAGATCTGCCTGTCTTGATTTCCCAAGCGCTGGTATTAAAGCTGTACACGACCACCTATGTTAATCTTTTTAATACTTAAAAAAACAAAACAATACACAGTCCCTGCTTTACAGATAAAGAAACAGAGCCTCAGGAAGACGGAGGGAAATGCCCCCAAACCACGGATCTTGTCCAGAGAGTCAGAAACACAGATTCGGGTCTGCTCACCCCGACAGGAGCATGACCTCAGGCTGGTAGAGCAGTCGAGGCACTCCGAACCTCATCTCTCTGCAGGCAACAAGCACAGTAACACAACCCACAGTGACTGCCACTCCCAGCTCACCTCTGTCCCCAGTCCTCCCAGTGAGATCCTCTCTGATTTTGGGGTGCCTCCCAACAAGCACCTTTCGGATGGATTCCTCCTTGCCTCTTTTCTGAATCACCTGCTTGTCAAACGTCAGTCTTCAGCCCTAAAAATAGAGCCTGTCGTGAAGGCTAAGAACATCCGTGCTGCAGAGGGATACTACAGCTGTGGCTCCTGCCCTCGGGGCCCCCTCTGCCTTGGCCTGATCCCAGGATGGCTGCCTCTGGAATCCAAAGTCCATGGTAGCCTAGGCTAGACCTAGAGCTTCTGGCCCATAGAAAGTCCCCAGCCTGAGTCCTCTCATGATCACACTGCCCAGCTGAGCCTTGCTCCTTGGCAAGGGGCCTGCCTCTTCACACCTCTGACCCAACTCACTACCCAGCTGGACCAAGCTGCTTCCCAGAACCTGAGTTGGGTTCAGAGAGGGGAAATGATTTGCCCGGCTGCACCCCCAGCTAAAGGAAGGGCCAAAGCTTGGGCCAAGGATCAGCACTCTCAGAGGTCTGGGGTTGGGGCCCAAATGATCGTGATGGAACCCACAGCCCATCATCGCCCCTAACCCACCATCGGCCTGCCCAGGAGGCCTCCCCGCAGCCTACACAAACACCTTTCAGTAGTAGCTTCCCAGCGATGCCAACCTCTAAGAAGCTCGGCCAGGGTGCCAGGGCTCAGCCTAGCATTTGTTCTGCCTTGGAAAAAGGGGGAGCAGAGGTATCCAAGGATCTCCTGCATTCACACCAGCTGGCCCCCTAGCCCTCCTCGGGGGTGGCGGGCTGTTCAAAGCAGAAAACAGAGCTTGACCTGATAAGGCAGCAGAAGAAAGGGAAGCAGGGGCTGTGGCTGTTCCAAGCCTGTGCTGGGTCCTGTGTGGTCTCAGGAGAGACCCGAGGATCACATTGGCACCCTCAAGGCCAGGTAAGACTCTCAAACAGTCCTTTGGATAAGTGCAGGGTGGGAACAGGGGCAGGTGATGGGGGGGGGGGGCAAACATGGCGCAGTTTCAAAGGCTGTCCTTCCATCCCTAGCTGGGTTCAGAGGGAGCACAAAGGGGGACTAAGGTAAGGGTTGGTTGGGGAGCGGGATGTTCAGAAGGGCCACTGCCACCCTCCAAGGGTGACAAGGCAGTTACATCCCACGCACAGGAAGCTGATGCCAGGCACGTGTGCAAGCGTGTATCCATGTGGGCGCCTGAGCATGTCTGCCAGGTTCACTTTTAAGGGCATGGGGCCTCCACGTGTTTGTCTCTGCAGGTTCGTGCGCCCTTGCAGCACACGGGAGGCCACTGAGGTAGAAAAGCCCCAGAGATGAAGGCTTCAAGGAGCCTCCCCTTAGTCACGGAGGTGGCATCTGTTGGGGTGGTGTGTCTCTTGTGGGTGGGGTCACCCAGGGTAGAGGGTGTCTGTGTGTTCCTGAGTCTGGGTCTCTGGGTATCTGTGAGCCAAGCTGTGTTTGTGTTTGGGTCTGGCTGTGCAGGGCATGGGGTTGTTTGCCCAGCAGATGTGGCTACTCAGTAGTCTGACAGCAGAACAAAGGCCTTGAAGACAGACAGGGGTCATGGAAGACTGACTGGCCTCAGGAGTCCTTGAAGGGTCTCTGCGTTCTGAAACATGACAGCGGGGTAGGGACAGGAGCAGAAGGCAAGGCTCTCAGGCCTCCTTTACTCCCTACCTGTGCAGACCCTGGTGTGGGGCTGGGGGTTTGTGTGCCTTGAAATCCAGGGAGAAGAGAACTTCAAGGCAAAGAGGAGGCTTGCTGCACCCCAACAGGCCAGAGAAAGGATCCTGTGTGACCTGTAATGGGTAATGTCTAGAGCAGCAAGAGGCTCCTGAGACCATACTAGGCCAATATCTTAGGAGAAAAGGGGGCTTTTCTAAATGAAGTAATGAGCTGGCTGAAGCCTGGTGGGGAACATCATAGCCACGGGAAGGGGCATCACTGCCAGTACAGATTCTAGACCTCTCCGTCTCACCCAGTTCCATCCAGAGGCGCCTCCCCTCCCCTCCACACAGGCAGCAAAGGACCACAGCCCATAGTGAGCTTGGCCGGATCTCCACCAGGAGAATTGACTGTAGCCAGGTGTGTTGGTGCACACCAGGAGGCAGAATCAGACAGATCTCTGTTCAAGACCAACCTAGTCTACCATAGCAAGTTCCAGGCCATCCAGGGTTACATAGCGAGACCCTATCTCAAAAAGATTAAAAAAAAAAAATCTGATTGCAGCCCTAGCACCAGGTAACTCAGGGCCACACACAGTCTGCTCAGCCTGGCCAGGCCTGTTTCCCCACCTGTGCCACGGAGATCTCATCCTGCCGTGCAAGGCTGCTGGAGCCAGAGAAGGTGCACAGGGCAGGTGCCCACACCACAGGTTAATCATCACCCAAGAATCCTGTGCAAGGTGAGAGGCATACCCACTCACTGCCCAGGTCTTTCCACTGCCAGGGGGCTCTGGAGTCAGGCTGAGGTGCCAAAGGGAAACCCCATGGGGCAGGGGTCTGAACACAACCTGTTCCTGCTGCCCTATGGGTTCTGAGCTCACCTAGACACCAATCAGCGCTATTCTGAGCAACTTCTCCCCTGAACCATCATCTAGTCGGCCCTGGATTGGTGGGGTTGCACACATGCAGTTAGCTCCCTTGGACAGGAAAAGGTACAATCTCACCCCCACTTCCTCTTGGCCTTGCTCCTGCTTCATACCTGGCAGGATTCTCTCCCCATCTCTCCTGCAGGCCAATAGGTGTCTGGCCCTCTGACTTTGGCAGGGAAGGGGCTGAAGGACAGACACAAATGCCAATATACCATGTGAGGAAGGGGTGGGATGTGCTTCCTAACCCCACCTCAGGCCTATGCTGTGACAGCCACCCGCAAGGTCAAGCATTGGAGAGGGACGGATAAAGGGGTCGGTCAGACAGACACACACACAGAGAGGGGAGGACCCAAGATTTCTTCAGGAAGCTGTCACATCACAGGGCTCCCAAAGGGCCTGCAGGGCACAGAGGTGACTGCCAGTGAATTCAACCACCAACCCTCAGAGCCTACCGAGCCAGGGGTGGCAACAAGGACTTCGTGACGCCAGTGCCCCGCTCGGTGCTGGGTACGGACGAGCACGGATGAATTATATATCTGGAGATGCAAGGACATCAAGGCCCAGGGCGATAGCCAGAGGACCCCCACTTCCCTGGTCAGAGGAACAGAGTACCTCCCCTTGGGGATGCCGGGCTGGCCTCTCCCCAGTGCGCCCACTTCCCCCCCCCCCCCCGTTCCCTCCGGAGGGTGACAAGGGTGACGGAGCCTAGGACTCAGGAAACCTAAGGGTGGAACCCGAGTCTGCCCGCGTCATGGCTGGTGCCCGCTGGGGTCCCCCCCTCGCCCGCCCAGCCACGCCGCCATCTAGCCTGGCCGCGCCCCTCCCCGCCCGGATCTCCTACATCGAGTCGGCACTCACCCGGGGCCTCGGCCGGGGCGTCCTGGGCTTGGCACTCCGGTGCCCTCAGCTGCTGCTGCAGCTCTGCCGGGACGCGCTCGCCACCGCCGCCGCCACCGCCGCCGCAGTTCGGGGAGGGGGACGTCACGTGACCGCCGATCGCTCCTTCCCGGCGCCGCTTCCCCCCCTCACTGCGGAGCCTGAGCCCCAGGCGCGGGAGCGGCAGGGAGGCCACCCCTGCTGAGCGCCCCTGTCTAACAGGTAGGGAAACTAGGGCCCAGAGAGGTGTAGGGACAAGCTCAGGACTGCACAGCCAGACAGCAGCAGTGCTGGGGGCTCTGAGGACAACTTCAGGGCGATTGGAGAGTTGGGGGGCGGGGGTCACGACACTCTTCTACGGGAGACGCTGGGGCAGGAGTAGAGAGAGAGAGAGACCCACTAATCAGTGACTCCCTGCGTCTCCTTAGGTTCTTCTCTACCCCACCTTAGGCTAGGACTGGAGGGAAGGCACAAGAGGACCAAGAGCAAACCCTACATCTAGTCAGAGTGACCTCGGAGAACCCCTTAAGAAACCTGCCCAAGGTCACCTAGCAAGCTGACTACAGGATGAGCTCTTGGGCCTGCCCACCAACTCTAGCTGCTGTTGGTGAACACACCCCTCTTCCCGAGGCCAGGGGCAGAGACGACTGTATAGGTGCAGACCTGTTCGAGAGCCTTCTGGTTAGATGCAAGATCCTGACCAAGTTACAGAACATCGGAGCAGACCCTGACTATCTCTGGGTCTCACTCATTGTTCTAACTGGGGAAACTGAGGCCGCAAGGGTGGGAGAGAGAACTTCCATCTTGTTCATCCCGTTATATTTGGGGCTGTCTAAGGTCATGGTAGGACTTAGGAGAAACTACTCAAATCCTGATTTCATGTTTCTTGAGCACCTACCTTCCACTCCCACTCTTACTTCCTGAGCCACAGGGACTACGTCTCATTAAGGAAATGATCTGGGTCTTTGGCAACCCTTACAGCAGCTGCTGTAGGACTTGGCCAGACTTCAGACCCCCAGGGACCTCACTCTCCTCAAGGGAGATTAGGGGAAATCCCTCATGCCCTCCTCCCCCACGGGAAAAAGGTTGAGGAGCAGCGGGCATGCTCTCCCAGCAGTGTGAGTGGGGTGGAGGCCACAGCCCAGCGCCACACTGGAATAGCCAGACTGCCGAGCCGCTGGAGGCTGGTTTCCAGCTTTTCCAGAGTGTCGATGATGCTGGTATAGTGGCCCCGGACAACAAGGGTACCACAGGCAGCTGAGGCACTGATGAGGCTCCTGGAGAACACCCTGGCAGTCCATTTGACGTTCTATAAATACTCTAGGAGTCAAAGCTAGAAATAGAGGAAAGAAATTAAATGAGGTTGTTCCAGGGCCTCGTTGGGATGGGACCCTGACGTGTGGTGGCAACTGTCTCTGGAAGTAATAATCTTTGTGGACCCAGTACTAACTGGGAAAGAACACCCAAGTGCCTACATACCTTCTGGTCAGAGTGTGATAGACGAGCTTCACCCATCTCAGAAGTCCAAATTCCAGGGTTCTCCTAGGCATCCTTTGGCTTTTTGTACACAGCAGAGCAGAATGTTGAATTCAGTTTTAAGCACAATCCCGTGCCTCTTCCTGCTTCCTAACTCCTTTCCCAACAGTGGCCTCTTCCCTCCCAGCTGTGTGAGTACGTGGTTCAGCACCTGGAGCCCGACAAAGGCCCTGCAGACAGATGGACAACAGCCTGCTCCAGGCAGCTTATTAGACTGAAGTGTCCCATCTGGGCCCAAGGGAAAAGCAGACAGCGGGTGGTGGGGGGTAGAAATATACCAGGGAGCTAGAGCTGATGTAATCCCAACTCTCCAGGAGACAGGAAGATCCCAAGTTCAAAGCCTGCCTAAACTACTCAGAATTTAAAAATTCCCTGGACAACTTAGCAAGACCCTGTCTCAATTTTTTTCTGGGGATGGGGGTAGGGGTAGCAGGAGACAGGGTCTATTATGTAGCTCTAGATGTCCTGGAATTCTCTATGTAGACCAGACTGGTTTTGAACTCAGAGATCCATCTGCCTCTACCTTCCAAGTGCTGGGATTAAATTTATGAGCCACCATGCTCAATTTAAAACAAAACAAAACTAGGGCCTTGAACGCGGTTGGGCGGTAGAGCACTAGGTGAGGATATAGCTCAGTCGGTAGAGTGCTTGCCTACCATCAGGAGACCTTAGGTTGCCAGCACCACACAAAGCAGGGACGGCAGGAGGACAGTGAGCCCAGAACTCAGGTAGAGGAAGGTCTTCCCCTCAGGCATCTGTCGAGACTCCAGAAACAGAAAAACAAAAAGGAATCTTGCGTGGATCAAAAAGCCCAGCTGCCCTGTCGTGGGCCTTTGTCCTTCCATGCTCTCTGGACACACAGATTAAAAGCTCCGGGGCCATGGTGCTTACTTGCACGGGGGAACTGAACATGCCTGACACCGGCTAAGGAGAGAACGAAGGCTTTTATGTCCCAGGCCTGTTTCTTTAGAATCAAGGAGCTTTTCAATTACAGCCGGTTCCTCTTTGCAGAAAGCCTCTTCAATGAGAGGCTTATAATCTCTTGTGGTTCTTGGAGGGCACCATTCTGAGATGGCCAGAGGCCCCGGGGAGGAGACAACACGTGCCTATGAAGGGGGCTGGGTGCACAGCCTGGCATGGACTGAAGATTGGACAAAGGCCCTGGAGCTTTGCTTTCTCTGGCCTATTTCAATCCAAACCACTCAGCACTGACCACTCACACATGGCTGCTCTAGGCACTAGCTTTCTTGTCCTCACTGAATATGCTCCAACCCTGCTACCACCTTGCCCTTGCATTCACTAAGATGGCTTCAAATGCTGACATCTGAGGCTGAGAATGGAAACATAGATGGCACATCCGCGGTTTCTCAATAGTGTGCGTGTTTGTTCTAAAACAGAAATGATGTCCCTTGGGAAAGACACCTCTGCTAGCTCTGACAAAGGGAAGAAAAGCAAGGCAGAGATGTCCCACAGGGCTTGCATCTAGGAAACACGCATGCTAAGCATCCCTCAGGCAGGCTGTGCAGAGGCCTAGGGGCTAGGTAGTGAATCTTCAGAAGAGATGTTGGCCCAACCCCAGCTCTCTTCTCAGACATGCCTATCGGAGAAAATCTGGTGGACCCTGAGAACGCTATGGCCGGGGCTGCCAAGTAAGATGACCACGTTCTGGTGGCAGTGGCCTAAGCCAGACCAGAACTGGGACAGCTTTCTCAGAGATGGTTCTAGGGACAGGCATTTCAACCTTAAGTCTGACTCCCAGTAGAACAGTACACTCTAGTTTTAGAATCTAACAAGCGAGGACATCCAGGGCCTCTTTCATCTGGGGAACCAGTAACAGGCTCTGGAGGGATAAGACACTGCTGCCGCAAAGTCTTCACACATCAGCTACCCAGAGGCAACTCTGGGACTGCTAAGCCCTCAGCCAGCCCTGGTTGGCAACTTTCCAAACGCACACCTGGAGGATCCTCCAGGGAGCCAATGAGCCGAGTGTGGGAACATTGCTGGACCTGCCAGAAGGCCCCACTTTCTCCTTCTACCCGGCAGGAAGAATGTTTGACAGTGTCTACACAGCCAACTTCCGTATGTTCAACTGGGAACACTCTTGTCCAGGATCATAAAAGGAGCTGGTTGCCCTTGGTTACAAAACAGGAGTGGCAGAGGCAGGAACACCCAGATACAAGTGTGCAGAGGCCAGTGTGCCAGCCGGCCATGGTCCAACCCAGGCAGTGACTTGCCTGGAGCATGTCCCCATTTCCTGTGGCCCAGGGCTTGCCTGGCCTGGCAGCATAGCCTATATCTGGAACCCAGCAGCCTCAACAGTTGCTGCTGCAGGGCTGGATCCTCTATGCCCAATAGCGATTTTAATGACAGGCTCTGGCTGCCCCTGAGGTGCTAGCCAAGCCAATGCAGGAAGTTTCTTTCACTGTGTATGTTCCGGGGGAGGGAGCAGATGACACAGAGTGACACAGGCCCAAGGATGCAGCTCAGTTGAGAGTGCTTGCCTCCAACGTATGAGGCCCTGGGGTCAGTCCAGAGCACCACTAAGACCAGGTGTGTCAATGTTACACCTGGACTCCTTACAGACCGGAAGATCAGAAGATCATCACTGCCTACATGGTTTTAGATCAGCCTAGCTAACTAAGTCCCTGTCCCCACCACCACCGCCAAAAAAAAAAGGGGGGGGGGAGGTCAATACAAGCAGGAAATGGTAGCCCATACCATAGTCCCAACACTGGGGAGGCTAAAGCTGGACCACAAGTTCAAGGCTAGGCTGTGCTACCTAGTTAGGTCCCTGTGTAAAAACAAATTAAAACAAAGGCTGGGAATGGTGCCTCAAGCCTTTAATCCCAGCACCTGGAAGGTAGAAACTTCCAGGACAGCTGGGGATAAACAGAAAAAACCCTGTCTCAAAACCAACCAACCAGGGCTAGAGGGCTGGCTTAGCAGTTAAGAGTGGTGCTGCTCTTCCAGAGGTCCTGAGTTCAATTCCCAGCAACCACATGGCGACTCTCAACCATCTGTAATGAGATCTGGTGCCCTCTTCTGGCCTGCAGGCGTACATGCAGACAGAGCACTGTTTACAGAATATCTTTAAACAAGACAAAAACCAACCAACCCCGTTTCTCCTGCAGAGTTTTGCCTCCCATGGTCAGGGCACACAAAAGGCTTAGATAGCAACAATCCCGAAGGCAGACCAACATCAGCTTGAAAAGGGCCCAGAGCTCCGAGAAGTGGCAATATTTCCTCTCCTCCTTCCTACAGCCTGCTGAGTGGTAACTTGGCTCAGCGCAATAGGTTCTGGAGTTTGTCGGGAACACACAAGGGACACCTGTTTCCAATCCTCAACTCGAACAGTTATTACTTGTAAAACTTCAATAATCCATGAACAAGCAAAACCACAGAAAGAGCTATGAAGCACCAACAGGCATCTGGCACCTGCACACCCTTACAGGGATGTTACTATGTTCTTGGCAACGGCAATCAAAACAACTGAAGCTGCCCTTCTGGGGCAAGAACTGTCCATCGGAAAGGCAGAAGTCTTCTACACACATTCTAACCATATTTGGAATGCCTTTCAGCATGCCCCTGCAGGTAAACAGGTACTCAAGCCGTGTATTGTTTAGCCACTGTCCATGGTGATATGGGCTAAAGATCTATGAAAAAGGTTAATGGAGCACCTGGCCAGCCACCGCTGCAGCCTGCAGAGCTCCCAGCACAAGGAATGCGTTCGTTCTTGGTGAAGGCTGGGGGGCGGGGGTGCACTCTGGATCCCCCAGTGCACTTTCAGACTGCATGAACACCTAATCCTCCAGATGCTGGGTGAGCACAGCAGCAGATGCTCATGGGATGAGGAAACACAAGCAAGGCCACAATCTGCAGCTTTCCTTGCTAACAAAGTAAAGGGTGGAATTACTAGGAAACCAGGTGGACCTTCCTACACACCCAGCATGTCAGGGCCCTCAGGGAAGCTGTGCAGTGTTGTCTGCCCTTTCTTTTTGGGGTCTGAATTGTACTGAATCTGGTCAACACTGTTCACATGCCTACACTCTGCACTACCACCCTGAACCCTGACTACCCTTGAGCACTTGGTGACCTGCCTGGCTGCTTATGGAAAACGAAAGGCAGGCTTCCCTGCTCTGAAAAGACAAACCATCTCTTAGGTATCAAAGCAGGCCACTTAAACGGAGTATCAGTGTCTGCTGTTGGCCAGGATCTGATCAGACCTGGGATGGAAGACCAACACTGGCAGGTCAAAGGACAAAGAACTCACTCTGGACTAACATCCGTGGAAACAGAGACACAAGTGTCTTTAATTTGGCAGAAAGGTTGACAGTGATTCTCAACAATAAAGTTCATAAATACAGAAAAGAAGTTTTCTCTCAGGGAATGAAGACATCAAATGATAGCCTACATGTCTGGTAATGGCAATAATCGTTTCAGCATAGGCGACTCTTACACATTTGCTTGAGATTAAAGAATGATCAGAAATATACAAAGGAGAGCTGGGGATGTAGGTCAGTAAGCAGAATGTGTGTTTAGCCTGCATGATGGGGCTCAGCACATTATGAAATCTGTCACAGTGGCCACATGCCTGCAATCCCAGCACCTGGGAGGAAGTAGGAAGATCAGAAGATCAAGGTTAACCTGGTTACATAGCGAGTCTGAGGCCAGCGGGGTTACAGGAGACTCTGTCTGGGAAAACAAAAAGGAAACATACAAAGAAGAAGCCTGGAGTGTAATGCTCTGGTTTAATGCCATTTCTGAAGGCAGCTTTAGAACCCAGTAGAAGAGCTAGCCTATGCTTTAAGTCCACCCCATCTCAAAATACAACCAAACAGCAAGTATTAATAAGCAGGAACATGGCAACTGTTAAGTACAAGTGCATATTCTCCAAAATTTATCTACTTCAAGCTGTGAAGAAGCCAAAGCCCAGGGATCCCGAGCTGCTTGGGGGTGGCCTTGTTCTGGGACCTGAGCTGCAGCTCCAATAAGGCTCGGTAGTGTGAGGGGTGCAAGGCGGAGCCACACAGGTTGTCAGGGCGGAAGCATACTGCAGCACACTGAAACTGGGTCTGCCCCACCTGCATGTGCCTGACAAGAGTTAATGGTGGTTATTTTAACATGATGTAAAGAAACACAAGCTATGCAACTGGCTCGTCCACATTCAATCCCAGGAAGAGGGGGAGAAACAACAGCTCTTGTCGTTTATCCGCACTACCACCTGTTTGTGATGCTTTGTCCAAGAGTCACAAGCTCTGGGCTTCTTTGTAAGGTCATCTGTCAAATACCTTATGACCTGCTGAGTGTCATAGGAAAGAGTGAACTCTTTGAGTGAGGCTTGGTCCCGTTTCTGTGGTGCTCAGGAGGACAGATCTGGAAACCAGGGTCACTTGAGTCCCTGTGTCCACAAGAAGGCGTAACTTTCCTGGGAGGTATATGGCTCTCCTGGCCCTGCAGAGGGCACCTCACCTCCTCCGGAACACAAACTCGTCATTGCAAACACAAACACCACATTTGGAGTTTTACCCTAGCAGCCATAGTACTGACAAGAGGGCTGTGAAAAGATGCTGCTAATGTTGAGATCAGCTCTTCTTAGATCAGTTAGGCAGAGATTTAAACAAACTAGAGGTTAAAAAAAAATGGCCGCAAACATATCCACACCGACTCAACAGAGAAAATGCAAAAAGCCAACCGTTATCCCAGCCCTTCAACCCCAACCTCTCGCTCCATTCAAACCCTTGTGTCCCGTGGATACAGGTGCTGCTTAGGCTATTCACTACCAACAGTGATCCTGAGTTGGAGACAGCACACCCGCATACTCTTTTGTTTCTCTTTTCAAAATGTCCCTCTGCGGTGTGTCAGAAGAATGCCTTTCAAAGACAAGTGAGGTCTGAGGAAAGTGGAGCTGGAGGTCGGGAGGGCCCCTTCTGCCAGTCCAGCTTGCACTCTTCCGTCCCGTTCTTTAGACGTGCAGGGAATGCTTGCTTTGCTGCTAGGAACTGAGCATTTCCCACCATCACTGCAATGATGGAAGAAAACTGAAACAGTGCCGGGTTTAAGAGGGAGAGCACACGGCTCTTCTCCCCAGCACCGACAGACGGCGAGCAGGCGGCAGGGCTATGGCTGCCCTGCAGTAGAGCTCTGAAGACATGTTCCATGGTGGCAAATTCTTCATATTCATGCTTTATTGATAGACGAGTAAGGGTCAAAGACAGGTACTGATTAGTAGGTCGTGTCTCTAGACAGTCACTTGGAGTTCAGAGCAGGATGCTATCCCACGCACTTCCACACAAATCCACGATTGGCCAGGGCATCTGTATGAAACTGACCAGGACTTTATTCCCTCCTGTGGCTCCAAATCTCACGTGTAAACATGATTTACTCCACTGCTACGCTGCTCACTCACCCTCTCCCTCCCACCACCGCTTAAATAGAAAATCTGAAACATTTCCTTCGTCTGATGCCCATCAGTGCAATCTGCTTTATTTGACATAAGGCAATTGGGACAGTCTCTTTGAATGGATTTTTGCCTTTTGGAAGAGCCAGGTAATAGTTTAATTCTTAAATCCACTTTTTCTTTAATGCCCTAACACGTCAAATTCCTCTTCCTTTCTGGTTATTCCTTGGCAGTCAGCAAGTGATCAAAGATTAATGTCCAAGCAGACCCGTACCTGAAATAGAACACACATGGAGGGAGGGCTAAAATTAAGAGTTTGTGTATTCTGTTTGGCAAGAATGTGTCAGCAGGGAATATCGCCCATAACAAATGAACACAGGGGCCCTTGGCACTGAAGATCAAGACAAAATACCAGCAGACTCCAAGCTCTCAGAGAAATCACATTTTGGTTGACAGCCATGGATTCCTATGCGTATCACACAAGCTAACTGGGTTTGATTGATGCTTTCATTTTACAGCTACGTCCAAAAAGGAATATTATGCTTTGATTTATGTAGATCTTGCCAGGAGTTCCTTTGTGGAGCTCAAATGCAGACAAAAGAGCAACACGGGGAGGAAGGAGGTATTTGGGCCGGGAGCTTTGGCACTGCCCGGTGAGGAACTGCTGGCAGTTGATTCAATCCCATTTGGGGAAGTTATCTGAACCTGCCAACAGACCCTGGGAGTGGTGAACAGAGAAGCAGCTCGGCAGTTCTTGCATCTGCACAGGTACAGTACTGAGAAGACAAGGCAGCGCTGTCTCCACCTGAAAATCTTCATGATTAATGAAACCGGCACTGACCTGATAGAAGCCTATACTCTGCCGGCACCAATTCTTACCCTTCACATACCAGCTGCCCCGATGAGATGGAGCTGATAGGAGATTTGGGCAGAAGGTTAAATATGAATCTAGAAATGTTATTCATTACTTCCCAGCCTCCCTGAAAGCAGACCAAGGAAGTGCCCCTCTCACACAGGCCAGTCTCAGGCCTCGGTGCGGACAGCGAGAACGAGAAGCTGGGATAGAAATGATTTCAGCGAAAATTAATTCCAGTCACAAGACTTGGATTGGATTAAATTTTAAAATCAAATTCCAGCCTTCACGTTAATAAAGAGTCCCAGTGTGTCTCTGACATGGAAGAAGCACGACAAAGGCCTTACCTTTAAATCCCTCTTCCGGCATACAAACTGCAGAAGAAAAGAATTCCAGAGTGAAAGACAGTTACTGCGAGCATGTCAAATGCCTCACGATGAGGAGTTTAAAATAACTTCTAATTGCTTTAGTCACCTGGAATGGTTCCTTTTGAACCCATGGTAGCAATGATCTGTTGGCCTCGTCATCAAAGTCACACACGTGTTATTTAGAAAGGCAAGCGTCTGTGGCATGCCTGGAAACCTCACGGCTGACCTCTGGGAGCTGTCTTCTCTCCTCCTGTCACTCCCACACGACAGATCCCACTGTGAGATTCTCTAGCAGTTTTTCTGATATTTAGTTTCCTTCCTTTTTGTTTGTTAAAGATTTAATTTTTATGTGTATGAGTGTTTTTTCTGCACACCATTTCTGTGTATCCCCCATGCACTGACTGGTGCCTACAGATGTCAGAAGGGAATTGGACCCCCTGGAACTGGAGTTACAAATTGTTCTGAGCAACCATGTTGATGCTGGGAAGCAACCTGGATCCTCTACAAGAAAAACAAGAGCTCTTATCCGCCACTCCAGCTCTATCTGAATTACTTTTGAGACAGAATCTCACACTATGTAAGCCACACTGGCCTAGAACTTGTAGCAATTCTCCTGTCTCAGTTGTACAAGTGCTAAATTACAGTTTTCTTTCTGAATAAGATATTTTTATTGTTTTCCATATCTTAACCTCTGACAACCTTCCAGTGAAGAACATTTAGCTCTTCTATCACCTAGCCCACCTTGGCAATACCCAGTCTGCATGCCAGCCGCCAATGGTGCTTTCAGTTCCACTGCTTACATGCTCTTTCTTTTAGAGCCTGGCAATTCCTGCAAAAATCACATGCTTTGTCTCTTCTGCATCTAGCTGCAATAACCTCTTCAAGGCCGTCACCATCGCTTCCATCAACCATGCATAAAGCTCATCCTAAAATCTATGTCCAGCTCCCAAATCTGGACCAATGCCTATACTACTTGATGCACACAGCCTGGGCTCTGAGATCTCCCTTCCCATCTCCTAGTACTTCTTGTCCCATGCCTGGTCCCAGTAACTTCCTTCTTAAGAGTTTAAGAGTGTATCCCCAAATGTTGCCCCTAGGCTTACCTTTTTTTTCCAGTTTCCTCATGTTAATAATCAATGCTTTCTACTTCCCAAACTGGGGAGTTTTCTACTTTAAGAGCAAGCATGCAGTAGTTCTCTTTCAAGGTTCAAAGTAAAGCCCAGGGTCATTCAGCGTCTATCTATAACCCCATATCCAAAATTCATCACCAGGTCCTGAAAGCATGGTCTTTACCTTGCATGACATCATCCATTGCAGCATAGTCTGCAATTGGTTCATCAGCCTAGAAAACAAATGGAGACCGTTCAGAGCCACGAGGGAGGAGGGGCTTAGGGAAAAACAGGCTAACCACCCCCTGAAGCCTAGTCCTGGTTCAAATATTGGCTACAAATCCTGTCTCACAGTTCAAACCCTTAGCGCTTCAGTCCTACCCTTAGAGAAGCAAACTGGTACTTCCAGTCTACAGAGGACTTGTTTTGGATGAAACAAGCTCAGATCCCTCAGGGCCAGTAGCTTGGCTGGCTCCGTCAGCAAAAGTTTGGTTCACAGGTGGCTAATGAGCAATGCTCCTCGTCCATTCAGTGTTGCCTAGCTTTGTACAAAAAGTTGGCACTGGGCTGGAGGGGCCTTGCTCAGACTTAACAAATGCTCTGGCAAATGTAGATGTAGGCTCCTTTGGCCCACTGTACGAGGCAGAGCGCTGTTATCTTCCCCACAAACAGCTTTAAACAAGGAAGGTGCGAAGGAGCCGTGTCTAAGGGGAGATAACTGCAAGGGCAAAGTGGATGACCAGTCCAAACTCCAGCTGCAGACTTGCGACAGAAGCCATGTAACGAGCTAGTCTAGAAGGTAACAACTCAACAGGTAAACATTATCATTCCACAGACTATAGTTCTGGGAAAAGCCAACAGTCAGGATGGGAGGACCAGACATGCCAGACGTAGATGTGCCTGCCTCGTTGTGTCAGGGTAAGTTACAAAAACATGCCCACCCAGGTCGGGTATCTTTGGGATTGTTCTACCGGGGTTTCCTATGTGGCAGAACAGTGTGCCTCAGCACCCCTCTCTTCTATACATGTAGAGAGCATCACTAACTCCAAAATTTTCTTTCTGAGCTTGTTATAGGATATCTAAAGTACAAAATGTTTATAACCAAACTCCTTAAATGGGTTACTTAAAACAGTAAAAATATTGTATGAAATTACCTCCAGGTTGTGTATATGGGGTACATATGACACATACCTCATTATATATACAAATATTTCAAAGTCCAAGATCTCTGGTTCTCTGCACTTCAGACAAAAAAGCCTCAGCCCATGCTCCTAAAGCAATAAGAAGTGCAGGCCACGCCACTGTGCTATCAAATGAAATCACAAGAAGCCCTCCTCTCCTCAAAGAGATTTTTATAATTGCTGTGTCCTGGCTAGTTTTCTGTCCAACTTAACACAAACTAGAGTTACGTGGGAAGAATCAGATAGGACTGTAAGCAAATCTGAGGGTCACTTTATTGACTAATGATGATGTGGATGCTGCTGTGCCTGGGCAGGTGGTCTGGGGTAGTATAAGAAAGCAGGTGTAACCAGGCATGGCACACATTTTTGATCCCAGCACTCCAGAGGCAAAGGCAGGCCTGTGAGTCCCAGACCAGCCAGCACAACATAGTGAGACCCTGTCTCAAAAAAAAGAAAGCTGCTTGAGTAAGACACAAAGTGTAAGCCAGTAAGCAGTACTACTCCACAGCTGCTGGCTCCAGCTCCTGCCCCTCCTTCATGACTGATTACAACCAGAAACTGAAATAAACCTTCCTTCCCAAGCTGCCTTTGTTGTCATGGTGTTTATCACAGCAAAAGAAACCTATTTTGTTAAAATGATAGATGAAAAAGGGTGAGCAATCCTTTCACAGGTCACACACCTCTTCTCTGCTCTTTCTTAAAGAGGGAAGCATTGCAAAGAAGCCACACTAGTCTAGACTCCAACTAGTCCAAAATAAAACAACCCAGGCACAGTGGTGCATGGCTGTAATCCTAGCAACCATGAGGCTAACGTAGAAGGCCAACCTAGGTTATATAGACCCTGTCTTAATACAACAATAAAATAAGCAAACCAAAGGAATGTGTGCACACATGGCAAGTAAAACCATGAATGCAAGAAGAGGAGGTGCCAACAAAGAAATCATAACCACAGACCAGGTCATTGAGCTGAACCCAGTGTGGTGGGTGGTTCATGGGCTGACAGTCAATCCTGACCCGAGCTCAAGCCTCCCTTTCGTGAGTGGAATAAAAAACAGATCTGTGGTCTGGAGAAGCTGGCCTCTTGTCAGAGAAAAATCAACCTGGAGCAATCAGGCAGAGATGGATGGTGATAGTTTTGGCAGTGCTGTCTGTCCTGACTGTCTACAGCACAAACACCAAGCCACATAGAAATCCAGAGAGGACCAAGAGGAGATAGCCATTTATCTTTAGTTCACAGGCAGTGGTAGGTATTCTGCCATCACCGCAGCTGATGGTGACTGTGAGGACCTAGTGGTGTGCTGGCCTCCTCTCAGCCTCTGTCAGAGCTGGATAACCAAGAGGGAGCAAAAGCTCCCAGCCCCTGAGAACTCCTGCCCTTCAAGGACCCACGTTGCTTCACCACCACAGCATATCCTTTACCAGGGATGCAGCACTGACACCCGAGGCCCCAGCTGGACGGCCGCTACTTACCTTTAATAAAATGACAGACTCAGGAATGACACCGAGGGCCCCAAGGGTGGCACGGTCATCATTTAAAATCTTTCCATCAATTGACAAATTCTGGTCAAAGGGAGCGACTGAAAATGCATGCATGATCTGTGGCAATACAAAAGAAACAATGTCTATACAAAGGACAACACTGAGCCCTGTAATACCCTTGAAAACATAAAACAGATTCTAAAAAACAGGAAAAATCCAAAGGCTCCAAAGTACAAAAGCAGCCAGCCCACTTGCTACAATGCTAGAGAGTGTCCCTAGGAGGCCAAGCCTCAGGAATAGAGAACAGAGACAATTAGACATTCAGGTCAGTTGATTCAGTGTCCTGTTGCCTCCCCAAGTCTATCAGGGGGAGCTCAAAGATAGGGCTGTGTTGTTTGCACTCACACTTCATCAAGATCACCCCATTCCTAAGGTGCAACACATCATAAGCAAGCACATGGTCTCATTCAAAACCATTTCCACGAACAAGTATGAATGCTCACCTAAAAGTATTTTTAGGCTTGAGTTGTCTGGTGCCTATAGTTCATTTATGGAGGGGTTAATGTATGATGCCTCTCTGAATTTAGAGGTTCCATTGCAGAACAAATCATACACACAGAATTCCAGGCTGGCTTGAGACACTCATTTCAGAAACATCACCACCACCACCACACACACACAAAATTGGACAAAATTGTTTCTAAAGGCAAGGTTTGGGTTTCTCTGCGTAGCTCTGGCTGTCCTGAATTTGCTCTGCAGAATGGGCTGGCCTCAAACTCAGAGAGATCCACCTGCCTCTGCCTCCTGAATGCTGAGAGTAAAGGTACGCAGCACCACTGCCTGTTGTGGGAGCTGCAGGCTGCGTTCCTGCCTCCCCAGCTCCTGGTCGCCTGGCTAGCTTATGCGCTGAAATAACAACACACAAACTGTATTCTTTTAAACACTGTTTGGCCCATTAACTCTAGCCCTTTCAGGCTAATTCTCATATCCCGATCAACCCATCTCTAATAATCTGTGTAGCATCAGTCTTACTGGGAAAGATTCAGCATGTCTGACCTGGCAGCTTGCTTTATGGCATCTGTCTGCCTCTGAGAGCAGAGCTATCGCATCTGCCTGGGAGAGGGGAGCATGGCGTCTCTGAGCTCACTTCCTCCCAGCATTCTGTTCTGTTTACTCCTCCCACCTATGTTTTAACCTATGAGGGCCAGCCAAGCAGTTTATTTTTTAACCAATGACCTTCCTCCATCAACTGCCCACCTACATTTATCTCCTTAGCAAGCAGCCTGGATGGACTGTGTCATTCGGACAAACTGTCAATATTCTTAGACTCAGTGTTGAGTCTCTGGGGACCAAAATACAACTTCAGAGAAGGGCTACGTGCTGTATCCCAACAGTGGCCAAGCAACAAAAGTCAAATACATTCCAAAACACATAATCCCTTCAATGTCTTTCAGATTCAGAAAGTTTTAAAAGAATTGATGGGGTAGGCCTTTATTTCCAGCCGCTAGGGAGGCTGGGACAGATCAGCCAGTGTTAACTTAGTGAGATACTGTCTCAGTGAGGGCACACTCATCTAGTATAACAAGGCCCTAAATTCAATCTGTGCTATCTCAAAATAACCAATAATAGTTTAAATCATTTCTGGATTGTAATTACATTCAGAGAGCAGAAGGAATCTTGAAAAGGCTCTCAGACACCAATAGTAACACTATTACCATTCTTCTTCTTCTTCTTCTTCTTCTTCTTCTTCTTCTTCTTCTTCTTCTTCTTCTTCTTATTATTATTATTATTATTATTATTATTATTATTATTATTATTATTTAAAGATTTATTTATTAAGTATACAATGTGCTGCTGGCAAGAAAGGCACCAGGTCTCACTACAAATGGTTGTAAGCCACCATGTGGTTGCTGGGAATTGAACTCGGGACCCCTGGAAGAGTAGCCAGTGCTTTTACCCTCTGAGCCATCTCTCCAGCCCTCACTATTACTATTCTTAATAGGTAAGGCAGTTTTAAAAACATTCATGTGAAATTTTTAATTAAGTTATTTATTTTGACTTAGGTTCTTACTATGTTTAGCACTGAGTGTCCTGGAACTCACTATATAGATATGCTGGCCTCCAACTGTAAGAGATCCAATCGCCTCTGCTGGAATTAAAGGCATACATTACTACACTCAGCCAAGATATTCTTCAAAAGTAATTCTTTAGCACCCAATCTTATTATACTGTTATCCCTGATGCTAAGGGAGTCATCCAGCTTTCATGCTTTCTTCTACTTGGTGGCAGAAAGACGGGTCATCTGTAGGAATTCAGTCTCCAGCTCCCTGTGCAGCAGAAAGGACTGGGGTAATGCTTACCGCAGGACTGACTTTAAAACTGGCTACAGATAAGAGCTCTGGTCAGGTAAGAATGATACCTGGATTTCTCAAAAAGACATGAACACCCAGAGGTGACAAGGGCACGGTACTGCCAGTGAGCTTCCTGAAGCAGCAAGCCTTGTTCCTACACTTCCTGCTGTGTAGGATGTACAGACAAGGCTAACTCTGCCAACCCCAGACCAGCATACCAATGTGGAACAGGTTCATCAGCACATCCAGCAGAGCTTCGATGGAGATAGGTGACGGTGACTTCACACAGGTAAGGTCGCATTCATTCCCCTCAATATAGGATGGCTTCTTCTCTTGAAATGCCCACTCCATGAGATGGGTAAAGCCTCAAATCCCTTGAGATAGCAATACCATCTCTGAGGGACTGACACACTGTGCTGTGAGTACAGACAAAGGCACGTAAGTGTGTTCAACAATGACTGTGGCCTTCATGAAGCCAGCACACGACAAGTATTGCACTAGACACTGGAAATCTACACTAGGAAAATCCCTCTGGGTAATGCAGGACAGGTGGTTCAGCAGTCCTTATGGAGTGACACAACTTAGGTGCAGGATTCTAACAGGGACTATGACAAGGTATCCCAGAAGAGGTGCTGGGAGAAGACAGCAGTGGTTTCGAAGAAGAGAGACAAATCAAGGCAGGGGTCCACGGACAGTACAGAGCCTGAGTGCCAGCGTACAATACAGGCTGCCTGATAGTGACCTGCTTCCTAACTGTGGACATTCCAGGAGCAGCAGAGCATGGTGCCAGACTTCAATTACCCACATAACTGAGGCAAGGAAATGCAGACGCTTCAGCCACTTCACCCTGTGCCCAAACACCACCCCCCCTCCTAAGGGCCAATGACACACAACATCTTTAGGGAAATAAAATTTTGCACTGGAGAAGGGAAGTGGAAGAATGACTACTTAGCGTGAGTTAGGTCTAGATTTGAGTATTTGTTTAGCAAAACAAACCAACAGGGGAGAAGCATTACTGGATTATTGGATGAACAAACAACTATGCAAAACAACAAACTTTAGTTTTTTAAAATGGTTTCAACATTTACTTATTTTATGTGTATGAATCTGATGCCTACACGAATGTTACGTGCAACACTTATATACCTAGAGCCTACTAGCCTTACAGATGGTTGTGAACAACCATGAGGGTGCTAAGACCTGACCTGAGTCCTCTATGCAGCAAGTACTCTCAAGAATTTCTTAACTACTGAGCTGCTCCTCTAGCCCCCCAAAGCAACTTTAAAATTCTAAGCAATAGCATATGGGAAAGCATCTATCTATACAACCTTGATTTACACTGTGGCAGACTGTCACCCAATTCACCTAGAGCAGTGTGCCCAAAGGAAAGGCTTCATTCTACAAAAGAAAATGAAGTACAACCCTTTTTTTTTTTTTTTAAAAAAAAAGCACCTACTGGGGCTGAAGAGATGACTCAGCAGTTAAGAGCCCTGGCAGCTCTTTCAGAGGACCTGGGTTCATTTCTCAGCAACCACATGGCAGCTCACAGCTGTAACTCAGTTTGAGCTGATACCTGTACCCTGATACAGACATATATACAAGCAAAACACCAATGCACATAAAATAATTTTAAAGTGTCTACAAAAGAAAAAGAAGTACCTACCGCCACCAACTGAGAACTACATGTATGCCACATAGCTGCAGCGGAAGGGTCACAGCTAGCCGCTGTTCTTAAAGCACTGGGCAGCAGGGGGAAATTCCATCCCGCCACCCTTTCTTTCAGTCCTGTTTGATTCACAAGAGCGGGAGATGAGAGGAAATACCACAAAGAAATCACTGAGGAAAAAGCGTGTGGGGGTTTCATCTGAACAGCTGCTGCCGTGAAGCAGTTCATCCAAGCAGGTAACACACTCTTCCCAGGGGGAGAGGTTATTTTTGCTGCCTTCTGATTTATTCTTCAAAAACAGCAATCCATAATAAGAGCAGCACAGGCCTCAGAAACGTCCTTGTCCACAGGGGCTCTTTTTGTAATTTAAAGGTTTTGAATGCTCGAGGTTTACCGCTGACAGGCAGAAAACCGGTGATGGAAACAAGCCTTCTCAGATGTAAAGGGCACAACAACAGAGGGAAGATATTATGCCAACACATTTATTTTCAGAGCCGTGGGTTCAACCAAGGGAAATGCTGTTCTCAGGACAATCTGGAACACATAACACCCTCAAAAGAAGCCTGTACTTTTGCCTCAATTACAATGATAAATATCAGCAACAAGAAAAATGCATTGCCATGAATGCCACCACATAAAGGCAGCAAACAAGGGAGCGTGGTCAACTTTTGGAGATCCTACAGTGACTCAAACCACAGGGGCCAGATTGTTTTTCATGGACATCTTGAATTTATCAGCTCTTTCTACTGAGAGTTTGAGACATACTATTGGAACGCACACTTATGGAGCTTTCCCTGATACCAAGAAGTGATACCATCACAAAGAATTTGGGTAATTGCCTATGTGTGTGACCTTATAGATTTCCAAGTGACAGTATGGATGGGGCATTAAACAACAATTTGGAAAAGGCTATTATATAAAAAAAGATAAAGATGAGTTAAAAACCTAGCAAACAGGGCTAGTGAGATGACCTGGGGCAAAGGCAATTTCTGCCAAGCCTGATGATCCAAGTTCGGTACCTGAGACATACACAGTCAAAGGGAATCTAACTTTCATGGGCTGTCCTTTGACCACAAGCACAATGCGCCCATAAACATATCTACATACAAAATAAATATACATACACAAAATAAACATATTCACACACAAAAAAGTAAACAAATAAATAGATGTAAATATATTCTAGCCAATAGACAATATGTCACCAAAAATACTAAGAAATGAGAGGCATAGGCAGGAGTTTGATTTGAGTCAGCCTGATCAATTTAGCGACTTCAATATAGGATAGGCAGGAATTCTTAGCAAAGCTCAAAAACAAAAGCAAGGGGAACTGGAGAGATATTAACAGAACACTGTTCTTACAGAGGTTCACAACTGTATGTAAATCAAGCTCCAAGGGATCCCACAGCTCTCTGATTTTCTAAGGCACAATACAGACATACATGCAAATAAATAAAAAATTTAATCGGAGCTGGCATGCTGGCTAGCTTTATGTCAAGCTTGATAAGCTTGAATCATTTGAAGGGAGGTAACCTCAATTGAGAAAATGCCCCCATAAAGACCAGCAACAGGGCATTTTCTTAGTGAGTGCTGGGGGAGGGTCCAACCCGATTGTGGCTGGGGTCATAGATAGGCTGGTGGTCCAAGGTTCTATAAAAAAGAAGGCTGAGCAAAGTGTGGAAAGCAAGCCAACAAGCAGCATTCCTTCATGGTCTTTGCAATAGCTTCTGCCTCCAGGTTTCAGCCCTGCTAGAGTTCTCATTCTGACTTCTTCCATTGAAAAAGTACAATTTGTAAACCAGATAAACCCTTTCCTCCCCAAGATGTTTTGGGCATGATGTTTCATCACAGCAACAACAACCCAAACTAAGATAGGTGCTGTGACTGTGCCCGACCATCTGCATTAGGTTTCTAGTACATGACGGAAGAAGAGAACACGTTTCCCCAGAAAAAAACTGTCCTCTCACTTACCATACAGACAGACCCACATGCACGCAAAAGAAACAAGAAAATGTTAATAACAGCAAAGAACTTTTGAACAAGCTTGAGACTCCATGTTTGATCCCCAGAATCTACATTAAAATGTGGGCGTGAGCTGTCCAGTGATGGCACACACCTTTAATCCCAGCACTAGGGAGGCAGAGAAAGTCAGATTTCTGTGAGTTCAACACCAGCCTGGTTTACAGAGCAAGATCCAGGACAGGCTCCAAAAATCTCAAAAAAACAAAACCAAAAAGTGGGTGTGTAGGGCTGGAGAGACGGCTCAGCAGTTATGAGCACTTGTTACTCACCTGGTGGCTAACAACTGCCTATAACTCCAGTTCCAGGGACCTGATATTCACTGACTTTAAGCAGATTAGGTTCTTGCCACATACTTGGTGGATATACATATACTCAGGCACACACACATAAAATACTTTAAAAATCTGAGTAAGAGGACTGGAGAGAGAGCTCAGCAGTTAATAGTAAGGGCTGCTCTAACGGAAGACCTAAGTTTGGTACTCAGCATGCATTTGGGGTAGCTCTCAACTCCCTCTTCTGGACTCTACAAGCTATACTCACCTGTACACATACTCCCACACATGCAATTAAAACTAATTAAAAACATATAGGCATGGCAATGTATACTTGTAATCCCAGTGCTGGGGAGAAAGGAAAAGGAAGTTACCTAGATCTTTGCTGGTCAGCTGACCGAGCCTTATATGGCAAGCTCCAAGCCAATAGGTAACCCAGTCTCAAGGAACAATTAGACCCTTGAGCTGGTTCAATAGGAAAAGACACTTGCTGATACATAGTGTGGTAGACCACACCTTTGGTCTTGGCTCTCAGGAGACAGAGGCAGACAGATCTGTGAGCTTGGACTACCTGCAGCTGCACAGTGAGTTGCAGGCCAGACAGAGCTATGTAGTGATGCACTGCCTCAAAAACCTATGTGAATGAATGAATGAATGAATCCCCAACCAAAAAAAGCCAAACCCAAGTTTAATCCCTGGAACGCTCGTAAAGGCTCTCTTCAAATCTCTACATGTGTATCATGGCCCTGCTCCCACATCCCCCTCAGCATACACACTTTACACACACACAGTAAAATTTTAGGAGCTGGAAAAAAGATTCAGTGGTTAACAGTGCTTGATTTTCTTGCGGAAGACACAGCAAGAATTCCCAGCACCCACATGCTGATTCTCAGCCACCGGTAACTCCAGTCCCAAGGAATTGGAGACATGTTTTTCTCTTCTCTGCAGGCACCAGGCACCCACCTGGTCCACATGCAAGCAAAACACTCATACACAGAAACTGAAAATTTTAAAATAAGATGGGAAAAGGTGCCAAGATAGATAGTTTTGGCCTCCACATGCATGAGTGCACACACACATTCACACAGGCATACACGTGTGCAAACCAAATAGGAAACAAAACAACAACAAAAACAAAGTGTGCTGAGAGCCTCTGGCTCATCCTCATAAGCAGTTCCCAGTGCTGTTTGTTTCTCCCTCAGTAACAAACTCACAGTTCAGGCAGGAAAAGAGAGAACAATTATCCTGAAGTTTGTTGTGGAATAACAAGCTCTCTCGAGGCCTCCCACCTGAAGAAAAGTGTATGTGCATAAGCTATCACTTGCCACTGGATACAAAGACTGGCTACTGTGAAAACTAGGAGGTTTTTTTGGTCCAGCTAAGAGGTTGTGGTCACAGTGACAGTAACAACCCTCTGTGAAAGAAAGTCCATGTCAGGTTTAGCACTGATAACACCATGGGGGACCTAAAGAAACTGATAGCACCCAAATTGTACAAGGTCATTCTTGCAAAGCAGAAGTGGTGGCACACACCACTCATCCCAGCACTTGGGAGGCAGAGGCACAGCCTGGTCTACAGAGCAAGTTCAGGACAGCCAGAGCTATACAGAGAAACCCTGTCTCAACGCTCCCTCAACAAAAAAGTGATACATGATCTTTAAGAACCATGTTCTATCTCTGGGATATTACAGAATCAATGCCAGGATGAATCTGGAGCTTTACTACCAACAGGGAGGACTTCCTTGTGCTTGGTGCCCTTTTAAACACTTCACACCAATGGTAAGGAATGTGGGCACACACCTTTAATCCCATCACTCAGGAGTCAGAGGCAGGCAGATGTAGTACCAGGACTGCCAGGGCTGCACAGAGAAACCCTATCATGAAAAACCAAAAACCAACCGAACAAACAAACATTTTAACTTGGGGCCCTACAAGCATTTAAAACTCAGAAAGTCCTCTCCCATTGGAGTACTACCATAAGCAGTTAGATTAGTAATGCCTCAGTCCCAGAAAAAAAATGTGGGGAGGAACTCACAGAATCCTTGAGAGTCCAGGCAGACATTCAATTTCCCTCACCTGAATCTTCAGTTCTTTTAATGTCTGATTAGCCGACACCAGCAGTGCCTTCTCTCCTCGCACCTTTCTGTGCCTCGTGCTCCGCCGGATAACCTGCTTCTGGTAGGCCACGTAGCCCTGTTGGGACGTCTTCTGTCGCTTGGTACCTCCATTGCTCTAAAAACAAGATCCCAAAGAGATTACCCTATTCGGGAGGTTCTTCAGGCAAACAGAAGCTGGATACAACTGCTCCGGAAACCCTCTGACTCCAACACAGGGAGTCCAAGGTTCTACAGATTAGTGGGTTCACATATACGGGGTGTGTGCGTGTAAAAATGAACTTATAACTGCCTGTAAGTAATTTAAAAGCTCGTTATAAAAAACACTTAAAAAGAAAACAAAGTTTCACCTCCAATCAGGAACAACAATAAATTAACAGTTGTTAATTTATTAAGTTGACCTTCTTCTAATCCTGGCACTTGAGAGGTAAGGCAGGAATTCTGAAGGCCAGCCTAGGGCTAGACAACAAGGCCCAGGGCTGGTGAGACGGCCATCAATGCCAAGTCTGACAGTTATGTAATATCTAATTAATATGTTTAAACTAGTTCTCTTGATGCCTTCCACTTGAAGGCAAGTATGCGTGCACACAGTTAAATATCACTTACATATAGAGAAAATGGCTATTTTTTTGTTCCAGTTAAGAAATTGTGACCACAATGATCAAGCGATCAAGGTAGTTTGCAAGAACCCTCTGGTTGTTCCCCAGGACCCACACAGGGCAAGATGAGAACCAACTCTTGCTGTCTTTTTAACCTCTACTGCATCCACACATATATACACAAAATAAACAAACAAATGCATTAGAAAGTTAATTAAAAAAAAACCCAAATGAGTCAATAAATTGAAATTTCAAGATTATAGAATTATGTAAATAAATTTTAAGTTCTTTTACATGTTTTCTTTGGGGGAGGGGTGGGAGTCATGTACCGGAGGCTAGTCTACAGCTCCCTCAGTCTCACCATTTCCTTGGGGGGTGGGGTGCCACAGGCCTAGTCTACAGCTCCCCCTGTCTGAACTAACCCTCCTGTCCCCACCTTCATAGTGGCAAGATTATAGCAGTATGCCAACACTTACACTTTATGGAGCTGGGGACGGAAAGTAGAGCTCCTACATGCTAAGCGTGCACGCTACCAACTGAGCCACATCCCTGGCTCCTTTTGAGAATGATATGGAAGTAAATATCAACTATAAAATCAAAGATTAGGCTTTACTCAAGCAATGTGCTTCTTGTTGTATCAGTGGTGAAGGGAAATGGCTTCGACTATAGTCCTGTGAAAGCAAACAAAAGAACACCCGAGCACAGCTTGCACATTATAGAAATGCTGATCTCCAGAGTACAGACCACTGTTAAGAACCAAGGCGAAGGTGGACTCCAAGACCCTTGGCTAGATGGAAACCACCCAAGTCACACAGACCATGCAGTTTCATCAACTCGGGTTCAGAGGACACAGGGAATCGTGCCTGCTAGCTTCTCTCAAATGCACTAGACACATTACATGGGAAGCTGTGTTTACCTCTGGAATACTCAGAATCAAATATTTAGAGCAGCATGATCGCTGCAACTTACCTAAACATCCACAAAAGCACAGACTATATATATACAGGTATGATACAGGCTGTACCACCAGTCTTCAGAAAAGAGAATAGCAAGGAGCCAAGTGTTCTAGAACATTTTTTTTTGGTCTGTTTTGAAAGTGTCTCATTATGTAGGTCTGCCTTGAACGTGCTATGTTCTCCAGGCAGTGGGTGATCCTGTCTTCCCAGAGCTGGGATTGGTGTGTGGTGGCTCTCTACTTACAAAGGCCTCACCGAGAGGTTAACAAGAGGTCCAGTTCGCCTGTTAAGCAGGCCAGAGAATAAAAGTGGGATTTTTCAAAATCCTTTTTTTCTGGTTTAATTATATCTGGATAAGATAACTGTAGCTCTTCTCTGGCTTCTAAGATGTCACTGAGTGTCAATTGTGGTGAAAGGCGGTGCTGGGGTCACTGGACACATGTGCCTCATTCATATTATGAATGTATTTTGCAATTCATAAAGCAGCTACAAGGGCACAGACTCCACAAGAACCTGGTCTCAGGGTGCTGCCCACTGGCAAGGTTCTGCCCACTCTAGCCAAAGCTTGCATGCGCACAAATGTGTTTCTAAGATTCACAAGAAAAAAAATCAGCCAAGTTAGCAGTCCTGAAAACAACATTTGACAACTCGACTGTGAAGAGGGGTCATCTACAGACAACAGGATCTACTGTACAAATCCAACCTCACCTCATGTCCCACCCACAACTAAGATCTTCTCAAATTGACTGTATAAAGGGTCTAAAGGCTTTTCCTGGAATTATTGTTCTTTAACTCATCTCAACCCACTAAAGCCAGCACACTGGTTGTTGTTCCTTTCCCGGCCACTGGTTTTAAAAGGCTTCCAATTACCTAAGTGATATCCACTGAGTGTATCATTAACCTGAATTTCAGATAACACGGAAAGAACTGGGTTGATCTGGCTTAGAGAGGAGGGAAGGGGATTTGCTCAACTCCATTAAGGAGCACTAAGGCCTCGATTTATGGCAGGGATTTACTGCCCTGCAGTACAACCAGCAACCATGTTCTGAGACAAAACAGGGGGAGGGGAGGGTGACATTTTGAAGACACTAGGTATCCCCCGGGACTAGTTACTATGCTCTAAACAGAGGGTTAGAAGAGATCCCGCCCTGCCCTGAACCAAAAGTATTTAAAACATTCTAGAGTATTACAATATCCAAACATGGAGAAGGGAGATGGAAGAAAATTATAATGTGTACAAAATAATTATGGCGTAAAAAGCAATGCTCTCCAACATTCTGCATCATATTTGTACACGTGAAATCTTTTGCCATCCACAACTGAGGACAGCACTTCCACACCCACCTGAAAACATCGCTGTGGTCATGACCACAGTGAACAAAATGCTGTTCAGAGAAACAGCCAGCATTTCAAAGTCTGAATCACATGAAAATGTAGAGTTTGCTACACAACTTGGGCTGAAAATCAAGCTGAAAACAGAGACCAACAAGAAACACATCTGCAAACTCCTAGGTCCATATCACAGCTAGGCAATGTGGCCACACCAGTAAACCCAGCACCCTGGAAGCCAAACAGGAAGACTACGGGATCAAGGCCAAACTTGGTTACGTGGCACTGCAAGGCCAGCAAGCCTGTCTCAAAAAGGAGAATAGAGAAAGAAAGAAAACACACCCGCACAGATATGAATAGGGTAATCGAGCACCTCAGTTAGAAAACAAGCCGAAATCCCACATTACCACAGAATGCACCAAGGCCACTGACTACCAAATTTAACAAAGGAAACTACAATCTGTCTGCCCACGGTCAAAGGGCGGCTCATAAAACCGTGTGGTTTTGTTACTTCATGGGTTTTGTTGCTCTGTTTGTTTTTTAAGGTTATTTTTAAGATTCCAACAAAGCATGGACAATAAATACTGGTACATCCTTCTACACTAGCATAGCTGGGTAACTACAAGCAACATTTACCTTGAGGCAACCAAGACTTAAGACTTTTTTCAAAAAGTTTATTTATATTTAATGTATGAGTGCTCTGCATGTACACCTGCCAGAAGAGGGCATCAGGTCCTATTATAGATGGTTGTGAGCCACCATGTGGGTGCAGGGAATTGAACTCAGGACCTCTGGAAGAGCAGCCAGTGCTTTTAACCTCTGAGCCGTCTCTCCAATTCCCCTAAAGACTTTCTTATTCTACATTAAAAATAAAGCAGTAATATCAGTGTGTACTGATAGACCGACAAGTCCACAGACTGTTTTCTGCAATGGAGGAGGCAGAGGACCACTCCAACAGAGAGGAGATGAATGTAATTTAACTACCCTATCTCAGGGTAAAAATATTACAGGTATTAAAAGTCAGACATTAACTAGAAATAGCATGGTTTTAAAAACATCAGTATCAGCTGGATGTGGGTGCACTAACATTAACCCAGACAGAGGCAGACAGAGAAGAAAGAGCAAATGAAGACAGAGAAGACTAGAGGCAGGCAGGCATCACAGTAAATTTCAGTTCATTCCAATCTGGGGTTTGTTATTCCAGAAGACCCACATATGGTTCCCAGCATATTAACCAAGAGGCTCTTCTGGCCTCTGTGGGTACCTGTACTCACATAGTGAATACATATACATACACATAAATCTTCTTTTAAAGCCTGAAAATGTATAAAGTGATCTACAGACTATTCAAGGAACACAATGATCTGTTTATTTTCCAGAACCTGAAGCTCATTCACATATCCATTTATACTTCCTATAAGAATAATTTTCTATATATTAGGATAGGGAATCCTAACAGAAAACATTCTTTGGGTTTTGTTGAGACAACCTTGGTCTACAGAGCTAATTCCAGGGCAGCGACAGCCATGGCTATATAGAGAAATTGTCAGGGTATAAAAACAAAACAAAACAAAACAACAACAACAAAACCCAAAAACCCAAAAACTTGCATGGCTATTGAACATACCAAGATACACATGTCTTGTTTTAGTATTCTTTTGCTGCTTAAAATATACTTTTGCCTTAAAAAAAAATTTATTGTTATTAAAAATTTTAGCCATAGGCTGGGCGATGGTGGCGCACGCCTTTAATCCCAGCACTCAGGAGGCAGAGGCAGGCGGATCTCTGTGAGTTCGAGACCAGCCTGGTCTACAGAGCTAGTTCCAGGACAGGCTCCAAAGCCACAGAGAAACCCTGTCTCGAAAAACCAAAAAAAAAAAAAAAAATTTTTTTTAGCCATGCAGTGGTAGTGCACACCTTTAATCCCAGCTCTTGGGAGGCAGAAGCTGGCGGATCTCCATGAATTTGATGAGGCCAGCCTGGTCTACAAGAGCTAGTTCCAGGACCATAAAACAGAGAAACCTTGCCTCCAAAACAAAACAAAAATATTTTAAGGGTGTTAGTGAGGTGGCTTAGCAGTTAAGAATGAGTACCACTCTTGCAGAGGTCCAATGTCGGTACTCAGGAATAACACTGGATGGCTACAAAGGGACAGCCCAGGCTTCTGAGGGGACCTAAACTCATGAGCACATACCCACACCCAAATACATATAATTATTGTCTTAACTGCATTTTATTTCTTTTGTGTCATTAGCATGTTTGTGGTCAGAAGACAACTTGCAGGAGGAGTTGGTTCTCTACCTCTCCAATATGAGTTCCAGGGACTGCAGGTCATCAGGTCTGGCTGGTGCCTTTATCCCCTGAGCCATCATCACAAATGGTGTCAGATCCTCTGGAGCTGGAGTTATAGGAAATTTTAAACTGCCTGATGTGGGTGGTGGGAACCAAACCCAGTTTTCTGTAAGAGGACCAAGCATTCTACTAAGCAGACCTGGGTGACCACAAACCTCCACTGCAAGAGAGCAGGACTGTGCTTGTGCCACCACACCTCATTACAGCCTTCCTTCCTTTTTCATTTTTCTAAAGACAGCCTCCCTTTGGTCCAAAGTGTCCTCAAACTCACAGGTGGGCTGTCCTGCTTCAGCATCCTCAATGGTCTTAATCACAAACTGCCCCATTCAGCACTTTTATCTTTATTTGCTTGTTTTGAGACCAGGCTGTTTTTGAATTCTCTAAGTAGACCAGGCTACCCTCAGGCACAGTGATCCACTTGCATCCACCTCCTGAGTGCTTTAAAGGTGTGCACCACCCCAGCCACCGCACCTAGCTACTTTTTCCTTCTTAAAAGAAATTAATTCTAAAGAAAACAAAATACAGAACAAGTGGAAAGGGGACTAAGAACGATGTCCCAACCAGGGAAGAGACACCAGAAGCATGGAGTGAAAGAAGGCACAATGATGCAAAGACCTTCAATGCATACTTGATTAAAGTCAGGGTCTTTCTCTCCATCTGGCTTAGCTTCTTCCTTGTCCTCTTCTGTCTCAGAACTACTCACATTCAACTCTGGGGCGGAGTCCTTCATCACCTGAATGCACCAGGATCAGAGAAAAATGAGTCAGGCCCTAAGTGAGCATTTGGTAGGGGAAGAGGTTTCCCTGGGAGAAGTGGTTGAATCAGGAACCAGGGCAGCTTTCTTTGATCTTTAACTTCTTGTAACCTAACCCTGCGGCCTCCCGGGCCCCAAAGTTTTGTTTACTCATGTACCTTTATTTTATTTATTTTGAGATGGGGAGTCTCCCTATTGTACCTCTAGCTGTCCAAGAACTCACTATATAGACCACACTGGCCATGAACTCTGCTGGGAATAAAGGCGTATGCCACTACACCTGGCTTAGTTATATTTTTAATTGTGTTTTTTAAATTTGGTTTTCTATTAATTGTTTTTCTTATTTAGTTTTAATTGTCTTTTTCATTCTGAGACACACAGTTCAGGTGCCTCAAAAACCAGAAACATCAAATCCCATGGAACTGGAGTTATGGGTTATGACGCACCTGACATAGGAAGTGAAAAACAGAAAAAAGAACTGCTCTTCTGCATAACACTGTGGATATGGCTACTAAACTCAAATTATACAATGGCTGCTTCTTCTACGATGCAAATCGGCTGACGGTCAAAAGGATTAAGGATATTCAGGGGGAAGTGGAGATGCTTACATTATGTTCCTGTTCTCAGCATGTTTGGAAATAAAAGCCTTTGTTTCAATTTATAAAATACAACTCTACACCTATAATGGATTAATTAGTTAAGGTAGCATTCTTAAGCAATGGATTTAGTAACCAACTGCCTTTAATTCTCCCAAACCCTGGAATGTAACTGACTGGTGTACGTGCTCTCCTCCCAAGGCCAATACTAATACAGAAGAATGCTCTGAAACCACTCCTCCCCACTTCACCTGCACTTCAGATCAAGGCTGAGGCCCAGCCTGGCTTTCCTTATCCTGTTATGCTCCCAGCTCTATTCCCACATCTAAAACCACAGAGAGGGCAATTTTTTAAACCAAAACTCAGACAGCACTGGAAATTCTCCTACTATTTTCCAATTGCCCAAGTTTAATGCTAAGTGGGCAGATTTGATGCCCTACATCTCCCAGTCATGCCCACAAGAAGAGATGGTACCTTTTTGTTGTCCACAACTTTGTGGACATAGATGGTGGCCTGGGTGTATTCTCGAAGGTCCCTCTGCTGTTGGCACAACAAGCCTTCTCTGCAATCTGGACAGAGATCTAGAAAACAGTAGAGCAGAAGTAAGTGAAGAATTGCTTCAAAAACCCGTATCAGTTACTACACAGCATTTTCAGTAACTGATATGTTAGGCTGCATGCAAATGATGAGGAAATCTGTGCACTAAATGTTCAGAAGAGGACGGCTCAGGGGTCTGCCAGAGAAGAGAGCACTGACAGACCCTTCCCTTCCCCCTTAAACTGTCAACTTTTAATGAAAGGAACAAAGAGTAACATGCAAACTTACCAGGCTCAGAAATATACTGCACTTCAGAAGGGTTTACGCCTCCCACTTCAATTCTTGTGATTTTAATTACTTTATCCACAACAAAGAGCTTTTGAATCATTTGCCATTCGCTGGGCCATATGAGAGCTATACTGTGCAAAAAAAAAAAAAACAAAAACAAAAAACAACAAACAACATGCCTTAAGACACGTGGAGAGCGACAGAGCAAACATCCTACAACAAAATCAGTACCACCAACAATTTACTGTAAGAAACAAGAGGGGAATGACTTATTAAAAATGAAACCAGAGAAACAGTGAAACTTTATGAATAGTTCTGATATGAATCTACACTCACAAGCTAGATAAAATAAATTAGCTGTGAAAGAAAAGGTACAGGATAAGGCTACTTATAGAAAACACATAATTATACAATTAAATGTGCAATACTTTTGACTATGTACACATAAATTCTGCTTTGGGTTTTTTTTTTTTTTGGTTTTTCGAGACAGGGTTTCTCTGTAGCTTTGGAGCCTGTCCTGGAACTCCCTTTGTAGACCAGGCTGGCCTCGAACTCACAGAGATCCGCCTGCCTCTGCCTCCCAAGTGCTGGAATTAAAGGCGTGCGCCACCACCGCCCGGCCTCTGCTTTGGGTTTTAAGCCAAGGTCTCAACACGTGGCTGAGGTTGGCACAGAAATTGTGACTGTCCTGCCTATGTTTCAGTATGCATCCTTTAAAATGATGACTTTTTGAGACAGATGACTCAAAATTATAGTAGTTACTGCAAGACAAAAGGAGAGGAAAATGAAAATAAAAAGGAAGTTAAGTACTAGGGGCCTTCAACTATAATCACATTGTCTGACTGTCTGCTGGGATTCTAGTCATGTACCACCACACCCACACGATGGGCCGTGTACCATCCCAGGTCCTGACGTATGTTAGGCTCTAGGCACTTGGCCACATCCCCAGCTCTAAGACCATACTGTTTCTAAATGTCATAATGGCAACACAGCAATGGAAGAAGTGACGAGTCTAGAAAATATGTATTTTTTCACTGATTTTCTTTAAATGACCTCAGAGATCATTAAAATACAAACAAGCTCAGTCCAGCTTCATCCCACAGCACTTTTTAAATTCTTCTATTTACTTATGTGCTGCTGTGGGCCAGCATCTTTCTCTTCGCTCTAAAGAGTTGACAGCTGTAGAAAAAGACAGCTATTAGGTGTGTGCAAAAGCAACTGTGGTTTTCACTTGCTGAAATTGCCACGTAAAATGAGAAGACATTTTTAATTGATGTGGTAATGTCATTTATCATTTGGATGTACATTTCTCACTTTGTACTTAGCTAATGACTATTGTTATCAATTTTATGTTTACTTAATATTATGGAAATTATGTTAGATAAAAATCAAATTCAAGCAATTTTCCTTCTATGGGTTGTAAACCAGCAGAGACAGCTTGCAATAAACACAGCATTTGTTCAAAGAACTGCTAAGAATGTACAGTGCAGTGGAAATCCAAAATGTTTTTCAAAGGAGATGAGAAGTATAGAAGCTGGCCATGCATTTGACAATAAATGACCCATTGGGATCAATTACTGAGGCTGACCCTTTTAAGTAGGCAAAGGTTGCCAATGAACTCAGTGTGGAGTATTATTCTGCTATTTGAAGGAAATTGGAAAGGTAAAAAGGCTGGGCAATTGGGTGCCTTGTAAGGTGTGGGTGTGTTGGTACATGTGACTTTGAACTACTGTCCTATCTTAATTGTGTGCAATGAAGAAACATCACTCAATCCAATTTTGATGTGCAATAAAATGTAGAGTGCATATGACGCTTGGTACAGCCAGTTTAAATGGCTGGTCCGAGAAACTCCAAAATGTCTGGTCACTGCTATCTGGTGCTGGTCTGATCCACTGCAACTTCTGAACACCCACAAAATCCTTACCCCTGAGAACCACACTCAACAAATCAAGGAGATGCACCAGAAACTGCACCACCCACAGCCAGTCAGAATCAGTTAACAGAAAGGGCCTAGCTCTCTAAATGTTCAACCACACAACTTCAAGAGCTGAATGAACAGGGCTGGGAAGTTTAGTCTCATCCACCACCTTCAACTCACTCCTTCTGACCAACCGACTACCTTCAAGCATCTTGACTGTTCTCAGAGAAAACACTTCCACTGCCAGCAGGTTGCAGAAAATGCTGAGCACAGAGTTGAAAGTACTGGAATACATATATTTCTCATTGGCAAAAATGTTTGTAATATTTCCAGAATTGATTAATAAAAATGTTTGAGTCTTGTTTTAATCTAAAATTTCAGTCTGAAACTGCAATTCCTTTTGCACAAACCTAATACAACCAAGACTACACTGACTATATGACAGGTAATGAAGCTGACCTAGAGAAAGACTGCCAGACAAAGGAAAACATCCAGGTAACTTGTTGACTGTGGGAGAATAAAAGCCAAGAACAAATTTCCCCGGGTGGCTGTATATCCTGCATGAAGAAGCAACCAATCCATCTCTTTTTGAAGACAGGTGTCCAGTCACAGGTCATATTTAGAAGGAACACAGTGAAGTAGCTCAGCGCATTCCTAATAGACCTTCATGCTAGACAAAAATCCCCTAACCACACTTGATCACTGGGGACAGAGAGCCACACGAAGAGAAGAAACTCACAGTTTTGAGTCTTCTTTGGTGAGGGAAGGAAATGTAAACATGAGTCCTCCGTGTGGACACAGAAGGGCAGAGTTCCCAATTGATGACACAGGAGTAGACCTTGCAGGCTTTCTATTCAAACAAGACAGGAGGTAAATTCAACACACTACTGCATGAGGATAGTTCTTATTTATTTTTGATTTTTCAACACAGGGTTTCTCTGTGTAGACATGGCTGTCCTGGAACTTGCTTTATAGACCAGGCTGGCCTCAACCTTGCTGAGATCTGCCTGCCTCTGTCTCCCAAGTGCTGGGACTTGTAACACCATTCCCAGACAGATTTTAATTTGGGGGGAGTGGGGAGTTTTCATGTGCCTATAGCGGGGTGGGGGTAATATGTATGCCTGTCGTCTATGTGCAGGCACGTGTGTACTAGTACACAACTCAAGTGTGCGGAAACCCAGGGATGATAGCAGGAGTCTTCATGACTTTCCCGAGCCTCTTACTTGAAGCAAGAGCTCACCTAGATGGGCTACTCAACTAGCAAACAGGTTCTGGAGACACCCAGGCTCTGCCTTCTGAGAACTCAATTACAAGTGAGCCTTCATTTGCACAGGTTATGCAGATCCAAAAGCTCATGTCATATGTGCTTCTAACAACTGAGCCATGAATGTCCACAGCCTGTAATATTTTATTTATTTATTTATTTTTGTTTTTAAGACAGAGTCTCACTGTGTAGCCCTTGCTGTCCTGGAACTCACTATGTAGACCAAACTGTCTTCAAACTCAGAGATCTGCCTGCCTCCGCCTCCCGAATGCTGGGATTAAAAGCATGCACCATTACACCTGGCTCCCCAACATTTCTTTTAAATAATAATTTTAAACTAGAGATACATGTAAAAGGATATTATTAATTAAATATTTGTTCTGGGTTTAGCTGTGTCACTTCGTAGAAAACAAAGGTTGTCTGTGTGTGCCAGGAAAAGTAATCACGAATGCACCATTAAGGGAATCCATGCATTTCTTAAAAATACCAGTCAACCCACAAAAAGTAAAGAAATTTCTTTTTTTACCTAACAAATTTCCGCCATTCGTCTAAAAAGAAGTGTGACACAATATAGAGAGTATCCGTATCCTGGAAACAAGAAGCACAAACATAATGTGTTAGCTTCATCTCCCCTCTGCACCCCTTAAATTGTCAAGGTGATTTTCTTTTTCAAATTCATGTTGTCATGTAACTTGCTAGGTAGCTCAGGTTGTCCTCAAACTCAGAACACAGAACACAATCCTCCTGCAGCCTCCCACACTGCTGGGGTCATAGATCTGAGTGACCATACCCAGTGTGAACCACACTGTTTACAACGCAAATAAATGTATCCCCCACTCAAGCTGTGCAATAAAATGGAAACAGCGGGCTAGTCTGTCTCCCAATTAGGAAAGGATGTGAAAAAGGAGAGGACTGGGATGATCTGAAATACTTTTGGCTGAGGCCTTTAAAGTCGTGGGACTTTTTCCCTCTCTGTGGCAATCATGGTACCTCTGGCCAGTTACTGAGACACGGTCTGTTTTTGTCCTGAAACAAATTCGGAAGGGAAGCCTTCTGTTCATTTGCGATCATTTTATGTAAGGCTTCGTTTTCTTCCCCTTCTCGTTCTAATATCTGAAAAAGATGGAAGCAGTTAAGCTGTCTCTCTTTGACAACATGTTTCCCTCTACATATACACCCGTTCCACGGGAGGGGCACGCCATTCCCACGGTACCTTGCACTGCGAGCAGCACTCTTTGTAACTTGGGAACTCAGGAGCCTTTGGGAAATACTGCCGCAGTTTACTCCAGGCCTCTTGAGAAACGAGCCTCCTTTCATTTTCAGATATGCTTAATCCCCCTAATTTAAAAGAGAAAAAATTTGCTTATAAAAACAGGGATGAAAGAAGTCAACATCTATTCCTTAAACATTTTAAAAGTGTATATATATTTCTGTGTGCACCTGTGTAGGTGTGTAAGTGTGTGCAGGTCAGAGGACAGCCGGCAGGAGTCAGCTCTCACCTTCTACCACATGATCCCAGGTGTCAAACTCAGGTAGGTCAGACTGAATCACAAGCACTTCTACTCAGAGCCTAATTCCTGTTCACTATCCTAATGGAGAGTCTATAGTGCTCTCTTTTCCTGCTGTTCAGTAACCTCTGATTCATTTGTGAGTTTCAGCACTGTCTCTAGCTGCAGTGTCAGCATGAGCATACACAGGCTTCTACCCACCTTAGGATGCTAGGCACCATCCCCAGGGGTTAAGAGTACTTCGTTTCCACCCACACACAAAATTGCTAATTCCCTTAAAAGACTATGCTCGACTTCTCAAAGTATCTTGCAATGAGCAGTATGTTCACGGATGTATGGACCTCAAACTGTTCTCTTTAAATCAAAGTTAAGTAATAAAACAATGTCCTGACTAATCTAAGCCCTTGCCACTCAACCTCTAAATTTGTTCCCTAATTGCAATTGGTTTTGGGACTTTTATTTTTCCTTTTAAATTTTATTTTATATGTTTGGCTGTCTGTCTGTGCACCACATGGGTGCCTGATACCAATGTAAGTCAGAAGGCATCAGAGTCCCTGGAAGAGCAATCAATGCTCTTAACCACTGAGCACTTGGCTTTCTTGGAGCAAGCTGTATCTATGTAACTCAGGATGGCCCTTTAGCCTCCTGTACTGGGATGCTGTACAGGCGTGGGCTACCACATCCAGCCTGCAATTACTTTTGAAAAATCCTCTGGCTGTTCAAAGATCCCAAAAGACAAGAAAAGAATAGGGGTCATGGCCACTCTGCCACTTTTGTAATGTCAGGAGGGCTATAATCTGAACCACAGTAATTTCAGTGAGGCTCCTCGATTTACTGTTCAATCACATGCAGCCTGTCTGACTTCTGGTTATGTTGTATTTTTTTCAACTATGCTAAAGTAAAATATGAGTGAACTGGGCTGACTGACATGGGTTTCATTGCTGAGAGGCCCATATGCAAGTTGTGTTCATGCCCACTGGGCAGGTACCTACAGATGAGTTACCGAGCAATGCAGCCACCACAGCACCTGAGCAACAAACATGCCTTTGCCATGCCAAGTATGGTCTAATAATACAGAATGTAATCTTCCTGAGTTAATTCTAGTCCTCAATTCTTCTGACCCTTTGAATAATCTCAAGGAAAGGCTACCTTGAGCCAGGTGTGGTGATGTACTATAAGACTAAAATAAAATATAGTATAGTAACTGGAGCCTGAGGAGGTCAAAGGTTCAAGGTCAGCCTCTGCTACAAAGAAGGACTGTCTGAAGGAAAGTGGCAAGCAAATGGCAAGAAGGTCCAACAATAAAGAGTACTGACTGCTCTTCCAGGGGATCTAGGTTCAATTAACAGCACCCACATAGCAAGCAGCTTAAAGCTGTCTCTAATTCCAGTTCCAGGGGACCTGACACCCTCACACAGACATGCATGCGGGCAAAACATCAATAAACATAAAATTAAAAAAAAATCATTGGAATGATGAAACACACATAGCAACATACAAATGTTGAACTGCAAGAGAGAAAGAAAAAACTTAACTAGGTTACAATCCTATGAGCAACTTACACAAAATGAGAGACAAATCAAATATACATAGGATATTGACATAAAAATTTTGCTAAAAAATAGGATACTTAAATAGGGCTAGATTGTTGCTCTTGCAAAGGACCCAGGTTCAGTTCATAGCACCTACAAGTCTGCTCATAGCCAACTGTCATTTCAGAGGGTCCAATGCCCTCTCTTCTGGCCTCTACAGGCACTGATGTATAGATGCAGAGTACAGAACTAAATTCAGTGCTCTTAACTTTGGTGCTATCTCTCCATCCCCATGTATAGACACATCTGCACATACATCTGTATCTCTCTCCAACACACAAACAGGATGTACGCAATACAAGAAAATTACACTGTTGGCAAATGTCAAGACATAACCAGAGTAACAGGCAAGATGGCTGAGCAGAAGAGTGGTGCCATGAAAGCCAGTCAACTTGAGTTCAACCTTGCAAATCATGTAAAGGCTGAAGCAGAGAACTGACTTCACACAGAAGCATGTCCCCAGATAAGGATAATGAAGTTTACAAAGCTAAGAATGAACTTTTAAAAGGAAGTGATCAGGAGCTGGGAAGAGAGCTTAGTGTTTAAAAGAATGTTTTGTTCTTGCAGAAGACAGGAGTTTAATTCCCAGCATGCACCTCAGGCAACTTAACTACCTGTGATTCCACTCGAGGAGCTCCAATGCCTCTGGCCTCTATGGAGGCCAGCACTCATAGACACATACTCACACAGACATGCTAAAAATTAAAATAAAATGCCACCAGATTTACTATGATACAGACCTGCCCCACAGACCTGGTGTGGGCATCCAGAGGTTGAGAAAATGGGATTCAAAACTTGGTCTAGCCTGGTGTTGCACTCAGAATCTCAGTATCCAGGAGCTGAGTCATGGGGATTAATTTAAGTTTGAAACTAGCCAGAGCTATTGAGGTTTCTCAATAAATGAATGAATGAATGAATGAATGAGCATATAAATGCAGTATAAAAGAAAATCAAGAATTATATTTAAAACCATTGGGTATTACCTTGGTTGGCTTAGAACTTGCTATGAGTCCAGGATAAAAAGAATTCTCAGGAAGGTGTGCTGACACATTCCCGTAATCCCAGCACTTAGGAGGTAGAGGCAAAAGAATTCTGAGTTGATGATACCCAACCTGGACTACATAATGAAATCCAAACAGAACTTTAGGGAAAGGAAGGAATGAAACATGGTGGGAGCTGATGCCAAACGGACAACAGATACAAGCTTCTAGCTTACCATGAGGACACAGGATGTCTTCATTAAAATTTAATTCCTCCTCCTCTTCTTTTTTTTCTTCCTTTGATTCATCTAATCAAAAAGAAGAGACAATTACAGCTCTGGCTGTTATAGTTAAAAATTAAAGCAGCACAACTTTAAGCAAAGAAACTTCAAATAATTCTGAAAAATCAAGGCAATTGAGACTTGTACAAGCGCGCAGAGCAGGCTATACCTCCCTTCCCTAAGAGGAAAGGAGAAAACCTCAACAACAGCGAAGGATTTGAAGAGTTATGCAACGACCCTGGCTTGCACTGTGATCCCGGCACTGAAGACAATGAAGGTGGGAAGATCAGGGCAGGCTTGACCTGTGTGGGAAGTTGTCTCCTCCCGGCTCCGCAGACAGGGTTTCTCTGTGTATCAACAGCTCTGGCTGTCCTGGAACTAACTATGTAGACCAGGCTAGTCTCAAACTCAAAGAAATCTGCCTGCTGCTGCCTCCCAAGAGTTGGGATCAAAGGTGTGTGCCACCACTATCCAGCTATTTATTATTATTATTATTAATATTATAAAAGGAAAATAAGTTGACTTAGGAATCAGAGGTGGGTGGATCTGAGTTCAAGGACAGCCTCATCAACAGAATTATACAATGAAACCCTGTCTGGAAAAAACAAACAAACAAAAGCTTATCCAATAAAACATGCTTTTTCTCAATCTGAAAATTTATATATTCTATTAGCTCTCGTCAAGTGTCATCTACTACCACTTTCACCTCCCTGCCCTGAGCGATTCAACAGACCCTTACATGGATATATGATATTTATGAAGTCTGCGTCCCTGTCATCACCTCCCTGACCTTGTCTACACTGTCACCATGTATAATCCTAGACACTGGAAATCAATCAAGGAAGAAATCTTCAACATTTGGAGACTGAACTAGTTCTTCTTTTTCTCACCCTCCCCCCTTTTCTTTTGTTTGGTTTTGTTTTGTTTTTTGAGACATGGTTTCTCCATATCTTTGGAGCCTGTCCTGGAGCTGGCTCTGTAGATCAAGTTGGCCTCAAACTCACAGAGATCCACCTGTCTTGGACTAGTTTTTCAATGGCTTTCCAGGTTAGGAGACAGTTTCATCACACTCAGTCTATCCTGCCACGTGTGAAGAAACACACCTATGATCCCAGTACTTGGGAGGTGAAGGCAAGAGGACTATAAGTTCAATGTTAGCCTGGTTGATGGGGCTCCTCAAAGTGGGGGAAATGTTACAAGTTACTTAAAAAGCTAAAACAATGACTTAAGTGTCACACAATGGTAGAACACTTGCTCAGCACGTGCAAGTCTCTGAGTTTGATTCCCAGTGTGTCAAAAAACCAAAACAGAACCATGCCCCCCCAAAAAAACCTTAGGTAGAGAACTAGGGGCAAGAAGAACACAATCAGATACATTCTGTCATCTGTCACAAACAGAAGTTATTTCTTGAATGTGAGATGGTAACCTCAATAATAACTTTGGAAAAGGTTAAGTGTCAACACCAAGTTAATCTCTTGTATCAGACTCCTAAACTCTTGATATTAGCAAGTCAGAGGCAAGCATCTAACGCTCCCTAGTCATCCAGGAGCCTGCACCCATCACAGAGCAGTGTGTGCCAATTACACATGTAGCTGACTCTCTGGCCTGCTGGGAAAATAGTACAGGATGAAGCACTGCAGGTAAACTGGACATCACATAGCATAACGTGTAAGAACGCTCGCTACCTCTGTCCCCACACACTGACTGTGGAAAAGTGAACCGGATCCGGTTAGTACACACATCCATACAGTGCCTATGCAGCCAGCAGTGCAGCACGGTCCCTGAAACCCCAGCAGGTTTCTTGCCTCCTGGCAGGGACTGGGAGAGGGAGGAATGACACATTGTTACATTTAAGCTTCAAAAAGTCTGAGGCTGAGTGTACTGGTGCACAATTTTGATAACAGCAATCTAGAGGCAGGTGGATCTATGTGAGTTCAAGGCTAGCATGGCCAACATAATAAGTTCCAAGATAGGCAGAGCTACATAAGAAATCCTGTCTCAAAACAAAAATAACCCCACCCCACCCCACCCCCCCAAAAAAAAGAATGGGAAGAGGAGTTGAAATTAGGCCTATTACAGGGAAAGCAAAATGGAAAATATTTTCAAGATAGCCCAATGTAAAGACATTTCTATTTTCTAAGTCTACATAAGATGAAGAGCTGATGTATGAAGTGAGAAGGTGTGTGCTAGGTCAGATGATACCACTATAACTGTAGCAAGGGTTTTCTAACGACAAGAGCACACAACTGAAATCAATGCTAAGCCCTTGCATCACAGAAACAATAAAATATCTTCAGAAAGAACAATAAAATATCTTTTCAAATTTAAATTGTATGTATATGGGTGGGTGTTTGAGCACTGGCATGTAGCCTTGGTGCCAAGGAGGCCAGAAGAGGGCATCAGATCCCCTGAGACTGGGGTTGACAGGCAATTGTAAGCCACTTTGTGGATGCTAGGACTTGAACATGGGTCCTCTGGAAGAGCAGCCACTGTTCTCATTACTGAAACACCTCTCCAGATCAATAAAATATTTTAATCAAAAGGAAAACTAACTGCAGGTCATGGTGGGGTAGCTACAGTCCCAGCATTTGGGAGGCAGAGGCAGGCACATCGTTGCCATTTTGAGACCAGCCTGTACTATATAGTGAGTTCCAGGATAGCCAGGGCTACAGTGAAACTGTCTAAAATGAAAAAAGAAAAGAAAACCTAAAATTTGAAAATGCACAGCTCAAGAGAATGGGAATCCAGCTAAGCAGTAGATAACATGCTCAGCAAATGGCAAGTTTAGTCCTCCTACCCATTCAAGACACAAACTAGAACAGCTCCTTTCTAAAAGGAGCATCATCTGGGAATCCATGTTAAGTACAGACATTATAAGCTGTAATGCTTAGTCAGGTGTGGTGCGCACTTGTAACTACAGCAGTAGAGTGCGGCAGGAAGATGTCAAGTTCCAGGCCAGTGCTAAATAGTGAGCTTGATACCCTGACACACACACATACACACAGACACACACACACAAAGGAAACAAGAGAGAAGAAGAGAGGAGAGAAGAGAGGGAAGGAGGGGAAGGAAGGGAGGGAGGGAGGGAGGGAAAGGAAGCAAGGAGTGGAAATAATGGTTAAGTGTAGAAAATACATAATTTCAACAAAGCTTAACAATTTAATATAACAGCAGGACAGTAGTGGCGAATGAACACCTTTAATCCCAGTTCTTAGGAGGAAGATGGAAGTGATCTCTTGAATTGAAGAACCCCAGACTGGTCTACAGAGCTAGTTTCAGGACAGGGCTACACAGAGTTACCCTGTCCCGAAAAACAAAAATACAAGCATATAAATGTCAGTATTTGGGAATAAACTCAATAGAGCTGTAAGTTAGTGGAGAGGTAGCATACTTGCCGAGTTAGTGTGAGACCCTGGGTTCTAGGTCAAGTACCATAAAATAACAAAACAAAAGGGTGTGAGGGAGGAAATCGGGTGAAAATAACTATTCACAAGTCACTAACGACATAGCACTAGTGAGCATAATTGACCTCAAAATTAGTGATGGCCAAAATCACGAGTCTCCAGTTTAGACCTAAGTTATTCTAAATGCCTTTGGCATCTGTTTACTGCTAGGTTTACAATAACATGATTTCCTGTCTGAAAGCAGGGCTCAAAAAGAAAGAACAAGTAATAAGTTTTCCAAGCCCTGCCCTCTTTGAGGCAGAGTGCAGAGGTCACATTGGTCATTGGCTGCTATCCTAAAGCCAAACTGCTGAGCTCAACAGCCTGCAGGGCTTTCTGAAGCCCATTACCCTCCCCTCCCTGGAGGCTGGAGCAGAACTGACATGACTCTGCACGTGAGCGACTAGGTGGCACTTGAGCCCAGAGCTCACTAAAGGAGATGCCCCCAAGGCTCTGTTGAGTCTGTGAGTGGAATTTCAAAAGTTTGAACATCTATTATTTGCCCTTAGCTGTTTCTGAGACCTTGAGACTTAATAAACATCTTAACATACAGGGGCATAAATTTTTATTAAGGCAATTTTACTGAAAATGAAGATTGAAAGGCTAGGGCCTAGTGTTTCCCACGGAGCACATGAGCAAGCTGAACACAGTGCAGTTGTGGGGAAATGGCGGGAGGGGGACCACAGTGCAGCTTTGCCATGGAGATACTTCAACTCTGCAAGCACTCGTGAATGTTCAAGAAAAGGCTAGGCACAGAAACCTACAGTGCAAAAGCAGCAGCAGCTGGGGTGGTGGAAGGAACCCCATGGATAAAGAGAACAAAGCCACCCCCCACCAAAAAAAACTACAAAGATTCTAACTCTGGAGTCATGGATTCCCCCATCACCTTTACTGAAGGGGCTCCCGTTTATCTTCCCGTTGCTTTGCTCCGCCTCACCATCCTGCTCATCTAGTTGTTCAAGGGCCAGCTGGCGCCAGCTGCGCAAGGAAGACTTTCCTACCCAAAATCCATCATTGCTGTGGAAAAGAGAGAATGTTAAGCCCTAGCAGGTGACTCTTAGTGTTCCCTCCTTTTATGTCTTTCCCCTGAAGCCCACAACTAAAATGATTATAAACAATCAAATCACTACTGTGCACACAACTGTTTTTAATCCGATTCCTGGTTCGAGCCATTTTCATGCCTCACTACTCAACTCCAGGTGTCTATTGCTTTGTTTCCACTCTAGATCATGCTCTCTTTCTCATACGTTGAGTTCAAATCCGTTTCAATCATATTCAACTTTCTTCCACTTGATCACTACTCTTAGCACACACAACTCTTAGCATCTAAGTTGGCACAAAGATACTTGGGTATACACACCCTTACTGATGTCACAGAGGAGGCCTTGTAGAATTGGGCCAAAGGGAGACCAGGCTGAGGTCTGCTAGGAGATACTTAGGAACAAATGACATGAACACAGCAGGTGCCATCACTTAATGACTCTTGGTTGAATTAGAGGTGCTCTGTGGAGTGGGGTTTGACACCCAACACCCACTGAGTCCCCCGTTCGTCTCAGCATCACTTCATCCTTGCTGAAGGAGACACTACCTTCCCAGGCCTGAGTGATGGTTCTCCAGAAAAGCTTTCTGTACTCTAAGTCTGAGTATTGGCTCACGTGGTCAGGTTCAGACCTCTCCCCTTCCTCTTTTACAGAGCGAAGGCTGTGTCTGACTCAATTTATTTTCACAGAGTAAGCACTGCAAAAATTCATTTTTTAAGACAATTCTAATTTAGCTGGGTGATGGTGATACATGTCTTTAATTCTAACACGCAGGAGGCAGAGAGGCAGGTGGACTGTGAATTCAAGGCCAATTTGGTCTACAGAGAGTTCCAAGACAGCCAGAGCTACTCAGAGAAACCCTGTTTCAAACAAAACAAAATTTCTAGTTTAAGGCTGGAAAGAGGGCTCAGTGGTTAAGAGCACTGGCTGTATTTTCAGACAACCTGAGTTTGATTAAGAGAACCCAAAAGATGGTTCACAGCTGTCTGTACTCTATTCCCCAGGGATCCAATGACCATTTGCATCTTCTGTGGGAAACATACATAAACAAGATGTACATGCAGGCAAAACACCTACACATAAAATAAATAAATTTTTTAAATTAAACTAAGAAATGTGTATGCGGTGTGTTTTGCAATGTTTAAAGGTGCATGAGCACATATATGTTTAAAGGTACAAAGTGCACATGTATGTTTAGAGGTGCAAGGTCAGTGGTCTTCCTCTTTATTCACTGAGGAGGGGTCTCTTTACCCGGAGCCCACTGCTTCTAGCTTGTCCCAGGAATCCCCCACTTCTGCCTCCTGGGACGACCATGTAACTCTTTATGTGGCTATTCAGGACCTGAACTCATCTTCATATTAGCAAGGGAAGCCCACAGTCCACAAGATCATCTCCCCAACCGCAGAAAGAAAAATATTTTTGTTAAGCATCCTGGGCTCAGCAGTAAAGGCGCTTGCTGTCAAGCATGGCAGGACCTGAGTTCAATTCCTTAGACTACACAGTGAAAGGAGAGAACTACCAACTGAAAGCTGTACTCTTTCATGTCTACACGGGTCAGGAAACGTGCACACGCCCACAAACATGAACAAACACACATACACATGTAAGTGAATACTGTGGGGGGAAAAAGTAAAGGATGCTCACTCGCTCCTGTAGCCCAAGATGTCCTCCTGTCTTAGCCTCTAAAGTGCTAGGAATACAGCTGGATTCCTAGCTACTCTCATGGTACAGGTTTTACTTGAGAACTGCTCGGCTACCAACCTTCACTTAACAGTCAACTCTTTCCTAAAATGAGCAAGCAGCTGTCTGATTACTGCCTGGCAATGTTGTAGACTCTCATAAACAGCATGCTGTGTAACATACCCCTTCATTGTTGTTTTCAGCAAATTGTTGACGGTTTTGTAATCTTCATTTAATTGGCTCTTCAGGCGCAGTACACGACAACGTTCTACAACACAGTCCTTACACAGAGCTTTCACTAAAGGCAAGAAAGACAATGAAAATAAACTTCATTCTCACACAGACTTCCTTTGAGAATGTTTCCAGTACTAAACAAAATACACAAGAATTTTAAATCTAAACCACAAATTCCTGCCACTCCCCAAAACAGGATTTCTCTGTTTAACAGCCCTGGGAGACCTCAAACTCACAGAGTTCTGCCTGCCTCTGCTCCCGAGTGCTGGGATTAAAGGCGTATGCTACCACACCTGGCCAAATCAAATTATTACAATAGTCTTTCTATATCCCGATCTTGTTGATCTAGATACTCACTCATACATTAAGTTTTCTAAATAATGAAGACAGTGTTTATCAACTATAGTAGTTAATCAAACGAATCTAACTAGAGGAGGGAGGGTCAACAACATATCCAACAACTATACATGTAACAGTCTTCATGCAGACATGACTTCCCAAGCACAGAACACTGAAGGGATGAGAACAATAGAGGACATAGCACAGTGCACAGATGCTCTAGAAATCACATGCTGTTTCTGTGTTTAAATTTCATTTGTTATTACTGTGGGTATATAATACACGTGCACATGCATGTGCCACAGTACACATCTGAGGACTACATGGAGTCTGTTTTTTTTTCCATCAAGGGGGTCCCGGGAAGCATTCAGGTCAATGGGCTTTGTGGCAAGTGCTTCCACCTACAGCGACATCACATCGGTCCTGAAATGTGATTCCTTGAAAGATCTTACGGGAGTCGGAGAGATGGCTCAGTGGTTAAGAGCACTTGTTCTTGCAGACGACCCAGGTCAATTCCCAAGACCAACATGGTGGCTCACATCCATAACTACATTTCCAGGGGATGATGCCCCCTTCTGCCCTTCTTGGCACCAGGCATACACATTATACACAGACATACATGCAGTCAAAACACCTATAAAAAGATTTAGCCAGGCAGTGGTGGTATGCGCCTTTAGTCCCAGCACTCAGGAGGCAGAGGTGGATGGATCTCTGAGTTCAAGGCCGGCTTGTTTACAAAGTGGGACAGCCTGGGATGGGACAGCCATGGATACACAGAGAACCCCCCCCCCTCCAAAAAGATTCCCATTGCGTAATTTATTAATTCTGGATGGTGAGTACTTTAGAATGCAAAAGGCCTAGAGCATATAATTAAATGTTAAGCATAACCAAAAGTAGCACTTCACTTCAGGAAAGAGGAACTGGAGGTCATGCAATTCCCTTAGCCTCAGTGGAGATTAGCATAGAACCCATGTGGCCAGTTGCTCATTAAAAAGAACATGTAGTGTAGACATACTAAATAAATAAAAATTTTAAATAGAAATAAATAGACACTTGCTTGAGAAGAAGTAGCCAAAACTAAACAAATTGGCTATTTTTGGCTATATAGCTTCTGTACATTCAAGAACTAAGCAGATTTAGAAACTAAGAAGCAATTTCCCAAACCTACACAAGCAAGACAGAATGAGCTTTGCAAACAAAGGCTCAAGGCTTTGAGAAAGATTAGTGTATGTGCTGGGAATCCATTCTGTCTGCACTCCACCAGTCGCCTAGCAGCACTTCAGCTCTACTTGGTGAGCCCATTTTGCAAAGTATAAGAATGCTCAGTCTCTCAGTTAACTTCAGGTTGTCATCCAGTACTGATCTCAGAGAGTAGAGTGTAAGCCGAGAGGATGGACACTCTGACTTACCAGTTAGTCTTGGACCTCCTCCATAGCGACTGTAGAAAATGTCAGCCGCATATTCCGATATTCTCTTCATAATTGATATTTTATCTGGATGAAGCTTGTCGTGGGAACATAGGCAAGCATGATTATCAATAGGTTTGGTGGGTGTTGATTCATCCAACCACTTCTGCAGCCATTCAAGAGAGACAAATTCATAGGCCTCTGAGAAAAAAAGGAATGGGAAGAAACTATGTACTTTTACAGTTTTGGACTAGGTGATACAAGTCATTGTCCTCAAAAGACAGCACAAACTTTGTCCAAAGTCAGCAGGATCAGAAGAATCAGTGGGAGGTGTCTGATGTGTGACTACAAATCCCAGTTAGCTAGCACTTCTGTGACCTCGCGTTATCCATGGAAACACATCTGCACAGAGCCCTATGGGATCGGCGGGTATTATTAGCCACATTCTACAAGAGGCATCCACAGAGAGAAGTGCCTTGCTTGAGAGCACAGCAGAGCTTCCATGAGGACACTTGGGTGCTGAATGGAAAATCATCACCTCATCCCTTACTCTGCACAACTGTGTGATATATATCTGAAGATTAAAATGAGAAGTCAGGATCGAGCTGAGTTAAAAATTTAACATTGTCACCTACAACCACACTTCACAAGCTCATTTCATCATTCAACTCTCCTGAATCCAGGATGGGACTGGTGTTAAGAAAAAGTATTTATGATTTCCCCAAAGTCTGTGTTACGATCTATTCATTTCATTGTTATTAATTTCAAGAAAATAATGCATTTGAAATAAGTTCTAGGGCAGAGTACACTAGAACAGAATTATCAGTTTTCAAATTCAAAAACTAAGAACACCAGACATTTCAAAACAAATTTTAACTTGGGGAGAGGGAGTCCCAGAGTTCCCCAAAAGGCAAAGTTAAAAATAAAGGGACAGCTTTGATTACTTACAAAGATCTCCAGTGAGTCCCAGCATAAAACATAGAAGAAAACACACAAAGGTTGAATTCATGTATTTGTATCGTGTGCTACTTCTGGCGAGATCTGAGGGGCAGACACTTTAACGCAAAGCTCACTGTGACCAGTTTCACATCCCCGGAGTCACACATCCAGAAAGTTAACTCCCACTTCATTTTAGTTCAAACATTTCAATGTTTTGACAAAAAAAAAATTGGCGTATCAGATCCACTTTTGCACTGAAACTGGACAGCAAGGGGCAGCACTAGGCAGCTGCAGGGGGAGATGACCTGCCTGCTGAGACCAAAGTCTAATCCAAGTTCTGCCTTAGAAACTCAACGTGAGCAAGTCACTTAAACTCTCTAGGCTTCAGATCTTTAATTTGCAAAATGAAGGTAATAATACCTGCCTTCTACCTACCTCACAGAGATGTTGCTGAGTGTAAAAGATAAGATATGTGAAGCATTTTGAGCTTTTTGGAAGAAAAGAGATATAGAAAAGTTAATTATACATACAAACAAAATCTATAAGAGGAGACCGTAAGACACAGGACAGGTAAAATGGTCGTGGCATCCTACAAGTATCAGCATGACAAGGGCTGGGGTGTAGTTCAATGATGCGCTATTTGCCTAACATGAGTGCAGCCCTAGGCCGAATCCCCAACACCATCAACAAATGAAAAGCAAAACAATAATACATACATGCTTTTAGTGAGGCACACAGCTCAGAGTAGAGAGACTGCCCTGACTGTGCACTGCCCTTGTTCAATCCCCAGTACTAGTATCACCCCAGACCCCCAAATCATACCATAACCAATTATATTCAAAACACCTCCCTCATTCTGTGCTGTTTATCAGGTTTAGGCTGAGTGTAAAAGGAAGGTGTGTGTGAGGGTGACCCTTATCTGTGGGAAATAAAGTCTTCAATATTAAATACTTCCTATACAAAGTCAGAGAGTAAAGTTTTGAGTATTTTCAAGGAGAGTGAGGGATTGATACAGGTTCCCACTTAAGGAATAATTCTCCAGGTTCTGTTCTTCCAGCATCCACAGAAAAGTGAAAAGAGGGCGACACCTTCTGTTGGGGGGATGGGCCAAATGGATCTGCCTATTGAAGCTGGCAGTGGTGGCTCTCATCTATAATCCCAGCACTCAGGGGACTAAAGTGGGAGGGTCACCCGTGTTTGAGGCCAGCAGGAGCTACATGGTGAGTTCCAGACCAGCTTGAGCTACAGGGAGACCTTGTCCCAGAAGACAAAAAAATTAACCACTATAAGGAGGAAGTCCTTGGACGATAAAGACACACAATGAATATGTGCTCAAAGGCAGGTAGGTCCAAGGTAACCTGTCCAATCATCTACTAGAATCTCACTGAAAACTTCCCAAATGAAGTTTGCTATTTTAGCTTTTAAATGATTATAAATTAATGTAATATCCCAAGATTGGGGGGAAAATCACTTCTGCCTTTACAGTAGCAGACACTGTACACAATACTGATCTAACCTCCTACTCATCATTACCCAGCTTTGGCTTCAGTGTGCTGGGGTACTGGGAGAGCAAGCATTAGCTACGGTGATGCCCCTGTAATCCCAGCACCAAGGAAGCTGAGGAAGGAGAACTGTCATGAATTTGAGGCCACCCTGGGTTACTGAGCAAGGTCATCTTGAAATAAGTCAAATATCATGAGTGAGTTTGATGTGAGGTCCAAAATAAATAAAATTTAAAAAATGGATTTTGAGTATAACAAAGTTAAGAGTCCTGAATAATAATAGCATGAAAAAATATAACCGTTTCTCTAGAATTCAAGCACCTTCAAGTTTAAATAACAGCAGCCAAAATGATAATGTGATTTTTCATTTACACTGAGACTTGGATTTTTAGGACAGGTGGCCTTTCAAAAGAATACTCATACAACAATATAAAACGATGATTGTTTTAGAATGAGGAGTTCCCAATAGGTAAGGATCCTGATTGGTCGAGGTATAGAAGCCATCATGGCGCCCTAAGAGTGAGTGGTTCACGATCCAGGGTCTCTCCAGACACAAGCATGCACTTTGCCCCACAAAGCTTCACCCTCACTCCCTCATGCCATTCTGTCTTCGGGGCAGGAATCCTCTTTTCCTTCTGCACAGTCCAAGAAACTGACGACAGTTTGGAGAAGAGATTTCTATGGCCAACACTTTAGACTGGAGGCCCATGAACTGAGAGCTCTTACTCCTGAGTTTATTTCCTAATAAATACAGGTCAGTGACTCTTTCAGATACTTCTAGCACTTAAACACAGTTCAAGTACCAAGTCACAAAGAAGGAAGTGAATCAAATCAAGCAGCAGTTTGGTGTGACATTTTTCCTCCTTTGGGTGCTGGGTCGGGACCTATCTTTTCAAGCACATGACCCTCATCTGAGCTGTACCAGTCACAGGAGGAAACACCTCAAGACTATTCATACTGGCCTAGGGATGTAAGTCTTCTTTGATATAAATTATAGCAGCAATGGAAAATTAATACAAAAAAGTGAAACCATCTTTACAATTTTATGCTTGAATGCTTATTTTAAGTTCATACACATTGCTCTCCTCCATATGCAGGAGCGAGGCTGGCAGATGTATTTTGTGATTTGACAAACAATTCATAGCCACTGAAGGCACAAGGTAAATTTGAATAAACAAGGACACATAAACAGATGAGCAGGTTGTATCAGAGGTGAACTAGATAAGATTTTCTACCTCAACATTTTATATGAAAAATTGTACACACACACACACACACACACACACACACACACATCAGTTAATACTCTTAGAAAACAAAGTATTTAAAAACAGAAGAAAGGCCACAGTGATCCAAGCAGATCTGGCTTTAGAAACATTTTATCTCACAGAAGAAAAAAAATTGGTTTTAAGACAAAGTTTCATTATGTAGACCAGGCTAGCCTCTATCTCACAGGGATCTGACAACCTCTGCCTCTTCAGGTGCTGGAATTAAAGGTATGCACCACCATGCCTAGAAGTAAAATATCTTCTTTAAAAACATTTATGACAGTATGTGTGTGCATGGTGAGGAGGTTGGCATGCAAGCATACAAAGGTCAGAGAAGAGTCTGTTAAAGTCAGTTCTTTCCCACCATGTGTGTCCTGGGAATCAAACTCAGGTTTTTAGGCTTGGCAACAAGCACCTTTTCCCCTGAGCAATCTCTTCAGCCCACAGTAAAAAGGTCTTTACAGGTCAAAAATGCAGAGAGTTGACCTAGAATTTATCATTCAGGAATAGCCTCCCAATTCAAAAAGGAAGTGACAACATTATATAGGATGCTTGATATCTAGTTACTGCCAGTTTCCATAGTGATTTTAGAGTGTTTAAGCTGGCCTCTAGGAGAGAAAATTGGTTTTTCATAAACACTTTTACAACATTTAAAGATTAAAGCACCACAAAAGCAAAACCCCAGACATTCAATGGCAATAGTGTTGTCCTGGAATATCTCACAGACCAGTTCCAGCAGGCAACCTTTGGTACAGCTCCTTCACCTCCTCGTGTTTCGCTTTGCCTTTGTCCACACTCTGCCTGCGCATCTCAGCCATTTCAACACACCACTCCTCAAACTTGGAATTATCCCGATCCACCAGCTCTTGAAGAAAGGCTATCCAAGAGAGAAACACAAAAACCAATCTTACCCTCTCTTCCAAGGACAAAGATTACACTGATATGCACATTATCATCTAGGGATGAATGAATGGAACCCTCTACTGGTGAAACCGAAGGTGGAATGCAGTCAGGTGATCCCTACCCCGACTGCCCAGAAACATCAAATGGCTCTACACTACAGTGTGTAGGACAGGCCAGGGAGACCAGTTTCTTTAGCTCTACAAGTGGAACAAAATAAAACCAAGCATCAATTTAAGCTACCTTCTAACACTGACAATTGTTTCTGCCTTTTTTGGGAGGTTGGGGTAATAGAACATTCCTAAGGCTCAGTCATTCCAAAAACTCAGTAGTTGTTGATTTGTGACCAGCACTCACTTTCATTGACATCTACCATACTGAAGAGACCTGCTACAATGTGAGCAGTCTGGTGATGGTCACTAATCCACCTGGAAGTACAGAATTCTACAGCATCTCCAGAAACAATTTAGAAAAGTGATTACCTGGGACTTGAACCACTGTGTGATTCTTTTCCTGGGTTTGCAGTCTATAAACCAACATGTATGCATTTCGAGAACAATGAGTTCCTTTGCCACACTTGGGTTTACGGGTCTGGGATTTAGAAGGCTCTGCTGGGATAAAGAAATAAAAGACAACTTGACTAGATGGTCCATACCTTAGGGATTTGGGGGATACATAAAAAAATTACTTATATGCTCAGTGCACAAACATCCCCCAAAGGCACATTTAAAAAGCTGCGTGCAGTGGCACACACTTGCAATCTCAGTACTCAAGCAGTGGGGATAGGCAAATCCCTGGGGATTGCTGGCCCTAAACAATAAACTCCAACCTATTAGAAACCCTGTCTCAAAAAAACAAAGTGGATGGCACCCGGGGGACCCGAGATTGACCTGACTTCTGCATACACCCGAGTGCACGTACACATGCATGCACACACACAATTTCTAGGAGTGGAGATCTGGCTCAGCAGTTAAGAGCACGGGCTATTCTTGCAGAGGAACAGAGTTTTCAGTTCCCAGCACCAAGTGTTAGTTTACAACCAAATGTAACTCTGCTTCCGGTTCTGCCACTCTTCTGAAGATCACACAACCTGTTCTGGCCTCCATGGGCAGAAAAGCCTGTGGTACACTTATAAACAGGAAAAATAAGCACACACTCAAAACAAAACAAACAAAAACTATCTCAAAAATTCCAAATGAAAAAGTTATTTAAGTATCAGAACAGAATACTGACAAGCAAAGAGATTCTCTTAAGCTCTTTGAAAATTGAGAACTGCCATATGTATAAAATGGATGGTAGACCCTCACAAGACGTTTAAAAAGACTTATTTTTAAATTGTGTGTGCGCGCACACGTGCATGCAGATATGTGAACATAAGTATAGGTACCTGTGGAGGAAGCCCTAAGCACATGGAGCTGGAGTGCCTGTGAGCTGCCAGATGTGGGTGCGAAGAACCAGACCTTTTATCCTCTGAGAGCAACAAGTACATCTAGAAAAAGTTTCTGTGTAGCACTAGCTGTCCTAGAATTTAGTCTGTGGACCAGGTTGGCCTCGAACTCACAGAGATCTGCCTGCCTCTGCCTCCATAGCGCTTGGATTAAAGGTGTGTGCCATCACCACCCAGCATGCACCAAATCCTCAGCTAAGCAACTGCTCCAGCTCCCTAAGACTTTAACTCTTACAACTCCGTAACTCCATTGCCACAATGTAGACAGCTACAATAAACTTCAGTAAGAAACACACAAAATGAAAACACAATTACTTACAATCTAAGGCTTACCTTATGAAAAGTACAATAAAATAAATTTGATCTTAACAGTGTTACCATAAAAAAACACTACATTGAAAATTAGGAACTTTAAAAAAAAAAAGCTGGGCGATGGTGGCGCATGCCCTTAATCCCAGCACTCGGGAGGCAGAGGCAGGCGGATCTCTGTGAGTTCGAGACCAGCCTGGTCTACAGAGCTAGTTCCAGGACAGGCTCCAAAAAAGCCACAGAGAAACCCTGTCTCGAAAAAAAAAAAAAAAACAAAAACCAAACAAAAAAAAAAAAAGCCCACCACAGACCTGTTTAGAATGCTTATTCCCCAGCTAGTGGCAGAACCTAGAACAGGTGTGAAGTTTAGGATGAGGCAGACTGGCAGCTATAGTGTGGTAGGGCTGGTCCTTATTCCTAGCGCTCTCTACCGCAAAGTTCATCTTGGATATCCACATACTTCAGCCGTCAAGAGCTGAGCTGCTTACTCAAGACCTTCCCCGCCATGAAGGCCCACAATGCCCTAAAATCATGAGCTTCACTTTTCAAAGCTTTTCAGCCTTCAGCTTTCTATGTCAGACATGCAACACTAACAAGAAAAGCAACAGTCAGCCAGGTGGTGGCGCACGCCTTTAATCCCAGCACTCGGGAGGTAGAGGCAGGCGGATCTCTGTGAGGCCAGCCTGGTCTACAAAAGCTAGTTCCAGGACAGGCTCCAAAGCTACAGAGAAACCCTGGCCCCAATTCCCCCCCCCCCCAAAAAAGGGAAAAAAAGTCACAGTCTATAAATGGAATGAGACTTAGAGACACTAAGCCAGCAAGGCAGGCCTAGGAGCCAAGAAACCTTGGCAACTCAGCTGTGAGCCAGGTGTGCTAGTGCACAGGTGTAATCCCAGCTGTACCATGGCAGAGGAACCAAGAGGCACATCCAACCTGGGACTCTCTCAAAATAACTAAAATCTTCAGTATATCAAACAATAATACCAAAATAATTAAAAAAAAAAGTTCAGATCCCAGGTGGCGAAGTGAAAAAGATCACTGGCTCCCATAAGATCTGACAACTCACTGGGAAACAAAGCTACAGCTGATGATAACAGCTGAGCTGATGAGAGGGATCATGAGACCATGCTCAGAACACAGGTTTTCTGCCACAGTTACTAACGTCTCAACTCAGAAAGAAGATGGCATACTTCTTCTGGGAACCTATAACCATCCTTCCCCTGCCCAGGGAATAAACTATAACTGAAACTGACCCCTTCATCTTCATGCTTTCCTGGTCATCTCTGGGGCAAAATGTTTGGTTTTTCTTGAAGCACGAACTGCTAATAAGAGATGCCTAGTGGTGTTAAATATCCTTAATAGGCCGGGCGGTGGTGGCGCACGCCTTTAATCCCAGCACTCGGGAGGCAGAGGCAGGCGGATCTCTGTGAGTTCGAGACCAGCCTGGTCTACAAGAGCTAGTTCCAGGACAGGCTCCAAAAAAACCACAGAGAAACCCTGTCTCAAAAAACAAAAACAAAAACAAAAAAATCCTTAATAACCATTAACAATCTTGATGCATGACAGCATCGAACATTGCCAGTAAAAAAAAAATAATAATATTTTAAGACAGGCATGGTGGTGCACACCTTTAATAGAGTACTAAGGGGGCAGAGGCAGGCAGATTTCTGAGTTCAAGGCCAGCCTGGTCTACTTATTAAATTCCAGGATAGCCAGAGCTACATTGTGACCCTGTCTCAAAACAACAACCACAACAAAATTTATATTTTAAAAGGGCACTCACAACTTAAAGGTTTTACCTAGATCTTCCTCAATCCCTAGTTGTAATTTCTTCCCCTCCATCTTCTCTATGTCTTCATCATTGAACTTGTACCATTCTCCAGACTGAGGATCTTTCACATGGGCGATGTAGTGGCCAGAATAAGCACTCACTCCTCTGTGGATGAGGACGGCACTGAGTTCATACACAAAGGACCCACCTACAAGGAGAAAGGGGCATAAGAATACTCTCCATGACAACATACCTTACAGCTTTAGCCTAAACTGATAACAATGTTATCAGTTCTTTATCCATCTGACCAAATACAAAATGTGACACCGAAGAGCCAGGCATAGTAGTTGTACCCCTACGACCCAGCATCCCAGAGACTGAGGTAACAGGATCAACAAGTTCAAGGCTACTGTGTGTTATGTGCAGCTAAACTACTCAAATGGGCGGAGATAAAATAAGGTGACTTTTCTTCCTTTTTACAGTATTGGCAACTAAAACAAGGAAGGCTGAAGCAGGAAGATTACCACAAGTTGGACGACAGCGTCAGCTATATATTACATACAAACATATATGTATGTATATATTCCATAGAAGGCTGGAATATACGTGAGCCACGTCTCAAAACAACCAAAACTTAAAATGGGGGGGGGGGGGAGAATAAAACTTTTTTTTTTGGTCTGGCCTGGAACTCAGCTATGTAGATCAGGCTGGACTCAAACTCAGAGATTCATTTACCTGCCTCTGCCTCCAGAGTTCTGGGATAAAAGGTGTGTACCTCTATGCCCAGCTCAATAAAACCTTCCAAAGTTTGGAAAAAGTAGCTGGGTGTAGTGGTATATGTCTTTAATCCCAACACTGGGAAGGCAGAGGGATCTCTGTAAATTCCAAACTAGCCTGATCTACTGAGACCCTGTTCAAAAGGAAGAAAAAGAAAAGAAAAACCAGGTTAGGCATGCAAATGGTATACAAACATACATAAAGACAAATCACTCCAACACATACAATTAAAACAAAATGTAAAACAAAAAAACAATCAAAACAAACCTAAAAGGCAGCCAGTGGTTCCAGCACCCACAGACAGGCTCACAGTCATCCATAACTGGATCTAATGCCCTCTTCTGACCTTCGTAGACACAAGGGATCTACACACACACACATACAGGCAAAGCATTCAAGCACATTAAGAAAAAAGAAGGTGGTGCACACCTTTTATCCCAGAACATGGGAGGCAGAGGCAGGTGGATCTCTGTGAGTTCGAGACCAGCTTGGTCTACAAGAGCTAGTTCCAGGACAGACTCCAAAGCTGCAGAGAAACCCACTTAAAAAAAAAAACAGAAAAAAAAAAAGAAAGAAAGAAAGAGAAAGAAAAAGAACAAAACTAAAATAAATTCTTTTTAAAAAGCTACTTACAATAACTAAGCATAATTCATCAGCACAATATATGGGACCATTCCTATGTCTATAGATACTTAAACTGTTAGGATCTGGAAACTTTCAGAAACAATACAGTAAAAAAAAAAAAAAAAATCAAAAAAAAAAGAAAGAAAAAAAAACCACATCCAACTTTATTTTGTTGCTGTAACTCTTAAAACAGTTCATCACTCAATCAATAAAAATGCTGGACCCTGTTTTAGACTAGAAAAAAATATTAGTTGACTAAAGGAACAAAATCCCAGGATACTTGTAACTTGGTGAGTAGGACATTAATAAAGATTGGTATGTGGGTCAAAACTCTGGGCTAGGATAAAAATACTAGTGAGAAGGGACACAAATATTTCTGAACTGGGCCAGGGAGAATCCCAGGGCTCCTGAGGTAGAATGGAAAGCCAGGAGACAGACCTGGTTGGAAGCTTTGGGACCAGCTAGCCTTGGAGTACACAATATACATAGCAGCAGAAACAAGACAGACCCCACTCAACAAGGTTGAAGACAAGAACTGACCCCCAAAGTTGTCGCCTGACACCTCCAGACATACACTATGACAAACACACCCTGGCATGTATAAATGCATGTATACACAAAATAAATATTTTTTAAAGCAAAGTATAGGTGGTTTGCCTGTCATCCCAGTGCTGTATAGATAAGAGACAATTGGATTCCTGAAGCTCATATACCCTAAGTGACAAGTCCACGTTCAGTGAGAGCATGCTAGGAGAATGAACGAATGAATGAATGAATGAAATAAATGGAAAAAGGAAAGGAAGGAAGGAAGGAAAGAAGGAAGGAATGAAGGAAGGACGGAGGAAGTAAATAGCTCTTGAAGTAGACTCCTCACATCCACATGCATGCATACAAGTTTACCCACTGTAACAGATATGAAGCCATACATACAGAGATACACATACAACTAAATAAGGTGACTCCAGAGCCAGACTTCCTACAATATGTTTATAATTACTGAGACAGTCAGGGTTAAACAGCAAGACTTTGTCTCAAAGGGGCTGAAGAGATAGATGCTCAAGGAGTAAGAGCAAGGAAGAGCATTTGTTGCTCTTGCACAGTCCCGCCGGGTCCAATGGAACTGACGCCCCCTTCTGGCCTCTGAACAGCAGGCACATGAGTGTGCACATACACTCATTTAAGAACTCACACTTAGGGAGAGTAAAAATAAACTTCGAAAGGAAAGCTGCCTCGCCTTGCAGAGCAGAAGAAAAAAAGACAAAGAAACTTCGTGGCCACAGATGGACTCTAAGTTCCTAAGTCTGGGTGGTCCTCAAGCCTTACTCTCTGATGACAGCTAACTAGGCAAGTGTTCCAGAAATAGGCCAAGGGTCTTTATGGAGGAAGCTGAATCTGTCCCATTCTAGGAAAATCTCTTTATAGATCATTTCTGATGAAGAAAGCCAGCATGTCCAGTCATGCCTCTCAGTAACAAGCTTGCGACCCTCGAGAAACAAGGACCTTGAAAATGCCAATGAAGAGCGGAGAACAGCACAGGGGGCTGTAGGACAGGGCTGACGGCACTGTGTGTAGGAAAGCAGGTGTGACTAGCCAGGAAGGAATCAACTGGAGTAGGGAGCAGGACATAAGGAGGGGCAGTGGGGAGCGCAATGTCAGAGAATTAAATGACAAATCTAAATGCCCCATTAATTTACATCCTAACTAAAATAGTTCTTTTAAAAAGAGAGGGGCTGTGTGAGAATAAGTCTAATTAGAGAAATAAATCAGTAATTATATCAAGCATAAACAGATAAGTCAATCCAGATAAAGTCCATGATGTCCAGTTAGACTGAACCCTACTTTGAGGACACCTGGGATGGTGTTTTCTCCAGCCACCCTCCCCACCCAGAGCAGCAGCACAGTCGGGCAATTATGTGTTACCATTTATCTGGCACTCTCCCAGGAGGCAAAAAGAATAAACCAAAAATGCAAAAATGCTTGGGGGAGGGGGTGTGTGAAGCCAAGTGGTGGTGGCACACAACTTTAATCCCAGCACTCAGAATGCAGAGGCAGGTCTACATGGTGAGTCCCAGGACAGCCAGTACTGTTACACAGAGAAACTCTGTCTCACAAAAAATGGGAAGGGGAAGGGAGGGAAGGGAAGGAAAAAAAAGATGGGAGGAAAGCACCCAGTGGGCTTTAGGTTGCTGCAATGCTTTTCCTCTTTTAGGTAGTTCATGCAGATATTCACTTTCACGGTATTTACAGAACCACATTTTTATTTTGAAATTTTATCAGTGTTTTATATATTTTATCAATGTGTTATATTTTTAATATATTATGTATAAAATAAACATACAAATTATATATTATATATAATAAACATAATTTATATATATAATAAAAAGACTGAGCAGGATCCGATGGGACAGGTAAAATTTAAGTGTGCTTACTCTTACAAATGAAAAATAAAACCTTGTCAAAGAAACTGCTGTCTACAGAGCCTGAAAACAGGGACCTGAGGAACGCTGCAGTGTGCAGCATGGAGAGCAAGCCCCAGGTTCATCTCAAGCCAACAATAATCACAGCTTGATCAAAAACAGTACCTTTGTGCTCCACATAAGGTTCCATATCCAGACTCTCCGAGAAGCCGATATAGGCATTGAGCTTCTTCTTGTGTCCAGTTTGCCTACCATGAAAAGGACAGACAATATCGACAGTCACCCATCAGCACAGTGTGTACATGCTGCCAGCTCCCTGACAAGCCCCACAGCAGCTACGCTCTATCTGGTGGTCTAGCACACATGAGCAGAGACTGATCCTTCTGCAAACAGAGCTCACTCCAAAGCAGAGACTGGATTCCCATGTGCAGAGCCACAAATGAAAGAGTCCCAAGGAGAGGAAAATTTTGTTTGGAATATACGATCATACAGAGTATCAAGGTAATCCGGTCAGGTACTTACAGTTTCGTTTTTTCAAGACAGGATTTCTCTGTAGCTTTGGAGCCTCTCCTGGAACTAGCTCTTGTAGACCATGTTGGCTTCAAACTCACAAAGACCCACCTGCCTCTGCCTCCCAAGTGCTGGGATTAAAGGTGTGCTCCACTACCGCCTGGCTTGTTTTGTTTTTTTGAGTAAGGGTTTCTCTGTGTAGCCTTGAAACCTGTCCTGGAACTCTGGCCTCAAACTCACAGAGATCACCTGCCTCTGCCTCCCGAGTGCTGGGGTTAAAGGCGTGCACCATCAAGATTATAATTAAAAAGCTAAAAAATTAATTAATAGTATTCACAACCACAGGTCCTCTTTACATCTCCAGCTCTCATCTATACACAACTGTCTTCTTTAAGACTGGGGGGGGGGGGGTAGGGTTTGAGAGGATTTCTCTGTATAGCCCTGGGGGTCCTGAAACTCAAGAGATTCACCTGCCTCTGTGCCCCAAGTGCTGGGACTAAAGGCGTGCACCACCACTGTCGCCTGGCTTCTCTTTAAGATTCTTATTGCACTATCATGAAAAATATATGTAAGAACCAAAGGCTTCATGTGAGTCATTGTACCATTGACTTGTTACTCGTGTAACACTCACCTGTCAAACACAAAACGCATCAGCTGCAGGTTCAGAGTGCAAGGAAGGCTCAGGAGCCGAATTTTCCTCGTAGCATTCTGTTTGCTTTGGCAGTTTTCACAGAAGTATCGGTTGTCTCCTTCTAATTTTTCTTCCTGATCAGGAATAAGACACACCAGTTAGGAGGGATGTGAAGAAAGCAATGGAAGCTCTGGAGTAAAGCACAATTATGTTAGTTAGCAGCTCCCATCCGACTGAAGACACCACACTCCTCCTCCGTCTGTGGTATCCTCCCTAATCAAAATCACTTCATACCTCAGGCTCCTAAGTTTAGGAAACTGGCCATAGTCCCTTTCCTCTCCTTACATGCTTTATAAAATTCTCATTTCTCCCCTTCAAATAAAACATGAATACAACCTTTGTGCATGTGTATGCTGTGGATTAAGCCCAAGGCACTCGACACGCTGAGCAAGCAAGCTCTCTGCCACAGAGCTATCAGCCAGGTCTCATGCAACACAGAATAGTCTTTACTTGAAATAACTGAAGTGGCTTTGAACTCCTGCTTTGCCCTTCTATCTCCAGCATTCAACTCTATCCTCACCTCACAAATAATTCCTCTCCCTCCCAACCCTGCCCCTCTCAATCTTCTCCCATCTTAGAAATAACAATATTCTTCCAACTAATCAGGCCACAAACCTTAAAATCCCTTGACTTTCACCTTCGTACTCAGTGCGTAAGTTTGACTGATTCTACTTTGAAGATAGAAAAGCCAGCTAGTCAGTTAACCACGGGTTAACTGAAGACATGAGCACTACTCACCATGTCTTCAGTTAACCCATCCGTCCTGGCAGCCCTGCATCCTGTTCTGCCCAGGCCCTGCCCTTCAGCCTTTCTCTAGACAGCACTCACAGTCATCCCGGTAAACACTGTGTCTCTCCCAGGATCATAACTATGATGGCCCTGAAGTCTCACTTGATGTATAAAAGTCACACTTCAAACCAGGCCTCTCTGCAACTATTCGTTTTTTGTCCCTCTTCCTTTGCGCAAGCACTATGCTTCACATAACCTTCTTGGCCTCGAACCACAGGTCAAGTCACCACAGCTCTGCCCTCAATGTTTCAAATGCCCACTCCGGTATCACTCACTCCTGCTGCTCTAACGGTTTCATTTCAAACTGCAGCCAGCCGCACCTACATGAAGGAGAACCTTCATAGCACATGCAGAGGCAGACCACTACACATTCTACTCTTATTTATTTAGAGTCCCTGGTAGTCATGCTACTGTACTACAAACTCCATTGAGGCTGATTTTGCTTCATTTGGCCAATAGCGTCAGTCCAACATCACCATGATGCTTACAAAGTAAACGCTCAGGAAGTCTTTAGATGGATAAAGTCAACGCATGATTAATGGTTTCAGCTACCACTGTGTACAAGACAGAGAACGTACACATGACACTGTTTAAAGACAGGAAGCTGTGTACTCCAAGCTCATTTATAACACTGCCCACCTGGTAAAGATTGATAATGAAGCCTTCTTCACACGGAAGGAAAAGGAGTCACCTCTATCTCTGCAGAACTCCAAACACACAGAAAGCAGAAACGTGGAGGGAGGGGCTATGTTCCCACTTAATGGGAATATATCTATCTATTACATAACAAGATAGTTAGCTTTTTATGGTAACAAAGATCAGATTTCCTTAAATACTGTGCTATCTGTAACCACACATAATTTCACATACAAATGAGCATGAAAATCCTAAAAGCAGCTAAGATGCAGGTTGCGTTGGTACATTTTAGTTCCTTTTGGACCTTTATAAAAGTAGGTATTTCTTATATGGAAAAGTCTCCAATAATGGATGTACCCATGAATCAAAATGCCATCCAAAACAGCATGGAACCACCAGTGACCAGAAGCCACGTATGCTGAGATGCAAGTACCTTCAGGAATTCGGAGATGCAATCTGTTAACTGCTTGTGGCCTTGGATGTTTAACTCCAGTTCATAGAACTTCGATAGAAGCTTAGACTCTCGGCCACACTGATTGCAACTGCAATGTAAAAGCAATAGAATTAAGATCTGATTGACAAAAGCAACCCAGTGTCATTACAATACATGCTAGACAGGGGAGTGTTTAAAACCTTCATTATTTTGTTAGAGAAACTGTAGCATATGAATTACAGGGAGAACAAAGATAAAGGCTGACTAGGGAATCAGTCACTTAAGGACTAGGACATTCCAAAGAGCTACTGAACACGATTTAGTTTTCTAACCAGTTCTAACCCTACATTTCAGCCCACACTACATGGCCGTCACACAAAGACTTCAGCCATACAGTTCCCAACACCTGTTGGCATTCAACTGCAATTGGCAAAGTAGCTGCTTTCATGTTCCCATGGAAATGTACTGCTATAAATACTTCAGATCCCATGATAACCCATCACTGTGACAACAGGGGACTGAACTGAAAGGTAATGCCATGAGAGCTGCAATACTCACACAGTCACATAGGCATACTCCCCACAGAACTGCTGTTGCACAATGTTCCGTACATCTGGGTTCTTCTGTTTAGACAAAGTGTCTTCCAACAACGACATAAAGAGCTTGGAAAACTCTTGAGCATCCTGCAGTTTGAATTAATGAAAAAAGTTGTATCTTGCTTCATGACTTCTCATACAAATGCTACTCAGAAACTATCTGTATTTCCACCTTAGCATTTTACAAAAAAGACTACAGCTATACCGAATCAGTCCCACAAATCAGTTTTGACAGATGTGGACAGATATACATATGTACAGGCAAACACCCAGGCATAAATTAAAAACAAAACACAATTTTTAAACAAGGAAGGGGGTCGGGTGGTGGTGGGGCACACCTTTAATCCCAGCAGAGGGATTAAAAGGCAGAGAGAGGTGGATCTCTTTGAGTTCTAGGCCAGCCTGGTCTACAAAGTGCATTCCAATACAGCTAGAACTATACACTGAAACTCTTTTGGAGGGAGAGGGGCAGAAGGGAAGAATATAGTCAGGCTGGAGAGATGGCTCAGCAGTTAAGAGAATTGGCTGCTCTTCCAGAGGTCCTGAGTTCAATTCCCAGCACCCACATGGTGGCTCACAACCATCTGTGATGAGAGCTGGCGTCAGTCGTCCTCATCAGCTTAGACCATGAACCCAATATGGATAAATTCAACAGAACCGTCATAAATGGGCTACCCATGCAAGCCCATTGCAAACGATAAAATGACAAGCATAATAAGGAACACATCACATCAGTCAGTAAACAAGAGCAGTAAAATCCAAAGTAGACCCGGGTGGTGGTGATGGCGCATGCCTTTAATCCCAGCATTTGAGAGGCAGAGGGGGCAGGCGGGAGGCAGAGGGGGCAGGCGGAGCTCTATGAGTTCGAGGCCAACCTGGTCTACACAGTGAGTTCTAGGATAGGTTCCAAAGTTACAGAAACCCTATCTCAAACAAACAAAACAGTTCAAGGTAGAATTTTCTTTTAGATACGTTATCACTATATAGGCCTGGTTGGCCTGGAACGAAAGAGATCTGTCTGCAACTGCCTCCACCTCCCAAGTGCTGGGATTAAAGGTCTCGACCACCACACCCAATCAAAAAGTGCATTTTAAGAAGCACCCTACTCATCTTCCCTGGGAACACTAAGAAATAGGTGAGTATTTTGAAGATGAGGAGGGAAGGGTAGGAGGGGATAGGAGAGAGTACTGGAGCTAGCTGCTCTTACCTGCTGCTGTCCAGTATCCAAGCCCAAGGCTTTAACAAATCCTGAAGGATCAATGTATCGCCTGTTACTATTTTGAAGCAAAGCAAATAAGTACTGTAGATGCTCGCAAATTGTCTGAGGCTCATAATCTATTAAAAGAAAAATCCAAGTTTCACTTTAAAAAAACAAAAACAAAACTACCTAAACCCAGCCAGACATGGTGGTACACATGTCCAGAAACTCTGCACTTGTGAGACAGAGCAAGAGGATCAGGAGTTCCAAGGCATCTTGGTCAGCCTACTAGAATGTAGATGTTACCTTTTTCAACTTAAAACAAGCAAACTAAAAGAGCAGATGTGGTGTCGCCCACCTTTAATTCCGGTACTCCAGAAGCAAATGCCCCTCTGTAAGTCTGAGGCCAGCCTGTTCTACACTGCGAGCTCCAGGGCAGCCAGGGCTAAGCAGACAGACAGATCCTGTCTCAACCCCCAACACACACACACACACACACACACACACCACGTAGGGCAGTTTGAGATGGAACTGGAGAGATGCTCAGGAGTTAAGAGCACTGGCTGTTCATCTAGAGAACCTGGGTTCAATTCCCAGCATCCACATGAAGGCTAACAACCACCTATAAGTACAGTTCCAGGGAGTTCAATGTCCTCTACGTGGTGCACAAACAAACATGTAAACAAAATACTCATACACAAAAAATAAAAGATTAAGAAATTTATTTTTATTTTATGCATATGAGTGTTTTGGCTCATGTATCGCCAGTTGCTCAAGAAAGCCAGAAGTGGGCACTGGACCCCTGGGAACTGGAGTTATAAATGGTTTGTTTATAGCCAGTGTCTTCTGTATAGCCAGTCTCTCTCCTCTCCCCCTCCTTCCCCCCTCCCCTCTGTTTTTCAAGACAGGGTGTGTAACCAGCCCCAGCTGTCCTGGAACACTCTGTAGAACAGGCTAGCCTGGAACTCAGAGAGCTGCGTGCCTCTGCCTCACAAATGCTGGGATTAAAGGTGTGCACCACCACCACCCTCAAATCTCCTTCATAAAAAATTAAAATAATTTTTTCAATGATTCACTTATTAGTTGATTATGTATATATTTTGAATCCCAAGTATGTTTACAGCACCACACTTGGCATGAAACCAGAATTCATGTTTCCTCCTTTGTAGTGGATTCATAAGAGATTTGGCTGGCAATACCCTCAGCAGGGAGCCCCTGCTCCCATCACTACAGACCTTTTTCTCCATGGACACCATCTCCCCTTGTGTAGTCACTACGGGTGCTTGGGCATAAGTACAGTGCCTGTCGAAGCTCCAAGTTGAGAAACCACACCTGGAGAAAGGTGTTGACATAACAGGTGGCTCCCAGGTTAGTCAGGCCCACAAACGAATTCTACAGAAACACAAGAGTCATATAGCAACATTAGCCTCCACGAAACTAAAGATTTGTAAAGAGCATTATTCATAACTTTACACCCAATCAGCTCAGCATGATCACCTGGACCCCTCTTAGCTGCAGGTGGAGCAGAGCTTTCATGGAGGCCTTTTATACTTTTGCCACCATTGCAGCTGACCACAGAAGAGGCTTCAGACAGCAAGAGTGCTCATCTCTACACTACTGTCATCTCAGTCTCTTAACCCTAAAAACAGAACAGGTGCGCTGAAACATGTGTGCGCAGGCTTTTGATCACACTTCTAAATGCACTTAATAGAAAGACAAAATGAGGCTTCTAGAAGAGCTGGGAGACAGAGAAAAGGACCCCCTTCTATTTCAGAGATCTTGAACTTAAAACAAATATCCCTTTTAACTGGGAAAATATCAATACAACAGAGCTCACTGATGCACGCTGGGCTTCTTAGAAATACTAACACATTTTTAAAGCCTTTATAAATAAAGTGTGGGTGTGTGTACACACGTACAAATATTACACAAGACAGATGCCATGAAAAGCAAAGAAAAACCATCATGGCAACTTGTATTAGCACCTCTCCTTGAAGACAGAGTGCAAACCAAGACCGCCGCCTAAGAGCTTTGCTATACTGTGTGATTGTCTGTTTTTGTTTTGTTTTGTTTTGTTTTTTTAAGACAGGTTTCTCTGTGTAGCCCTCGCTGTCCTGGAACTCACTCTGTAGACCAGGCTGGCATTGAACTCAGAGATCTGTCTGCTCTGCCTCCAAGTGTTAGAGGCATGTCCCACCACCGCTTAGCATGATTACCTGTTGTTAAAGCATGTTGGGAGCTAGAATGTAGCTCAGTATAGAGAACCCTGGGTTTGATCCCCAGTACAAATTAAATAAATAAATGAATAAATAGTTTTGTGCAATTAAATGTGGCTACTATGGTTTACCTAGACTTTCCAAAATCAAAAACAAAGAATTCCACCAATGCACAGGACCATGAAGTCTCCAGTTCTGACACCTACACAGGTTACCAAAATGGTTAACCATTTGTGCGTTTGTGGTGATTTCTTTCTGCTTCTTTTTTAGAACAGAAAGGGAGTTCTGGGGATGGCCGCAGGGCCTCCCTCCACTGCTGTGGTACATGTCCACATCACAGGTCTTTGAACACAGGAAGTGAACAACAGACATGGCCGACCACCCACAGCCACTCACTCACCTTTTTCCTCCTCTCACAGTTGGGATCATCAATGTTATGAAAACTATTCTCATCTATTTCTCCTAACCAAATGTGCTCGCCAATTCCAACTAAGCAATTCGGATTTCCTCTGCAATTTCTTCTACAAGAAAAGAAAAAAAAAAAGAATTAAAAGATTCCTAGGAAGTGAAAAGAGAAGATTGAGTTTTCATTCTTTCATTTAATTACTTATTAGTTTATATATCTTTCCCTCACCCCTTACCCCAACATAACACATAACAGGGTTTTATGTGTGGCCCTGGCTGTCCTGGACCTCGTTCTGTAGACTAGGCTTGCCTCTACCATTACCACTTAAGATAGGATTAGGCTTTTTGTTGTTTTTGTTTTTTGAGACAGGATTTTCTTTGTGTAACCCTGGCTGTCCTGAAATTCTGTATAGTTCTTTTGTTACTAGGATGGGGTTAACAGCTTCTCAGCACAGGTAGAGAAAGGAACTCAGCAACCAACAAAAGCAGAACACATTCCAAGTTGGACAAATCCAAATTTGGGGGCTGGGGTAAAGCTAAACCACTTGAACACAATCATTAATCAGAACACTCAATAAGCAGTACCCCCAAGATAAAGGATTTGCTAATGAGCCTGGTCCTTGTTCCTTTAACAAATCCTGACGTCTAAATATTCTCCATTAAAAATTCTAAGGCTAGCCGGGCGGTGGTGGCGCATGCTTTTAATCCCAGCACTCGGAGGCAGAGGCAGGCCAATCTCTGGGAGTTCGAGGCCAGCCTGGTCTATAAGAGCTAGTTACGGGACAGGCACCAAAGCTACAGAGAAACCCTGTCTCGAAAAACCAAAAAAACAACAACAACAAAAAAAACCTCTAAGGCTCCTGAGGGAAATAAATTATTATTTTTTTTTTTTTTGGTTTTTTTTTTTCGAGAGAGGGTTTCTCTGTGGTTTTGGAGCCTGTCCTGGAACTAGCTCTGTAGACCAGGCTGGTCTCGAACTCACAGAGATCCGCCTGCCTCTGCCTCCCAAGTGCTGGGATTAAAGGCGTGCGCCACCATCGCCCGGCGGGAAATAAATTATAAGATGAGCACACACTGTCTTGCTGTGCCCCTAAAAAAATGATGGCACAGCTGAGCAGTGGTGGTGCACAGCTTTAATCCCAGCACTCGGGAGGCAGAGGCATGCAGACCTCTGTGAGTTCGAGCCCAGTTTGGTCTACAGAGCAAGTTCCAGGACAATACTCCAAAGCTACACAGAGAAACTCTGTCTTGAAAAACAAAAATGAACACAAATTGGCAGCGGCAGAGAACCCACTGGTCAAATCCAGCACAGAAAATAGTTAAGTCATTACAACAGGGCCTAGGAGGCTGAGGCCAGAAGACTGCAGTGTAGTGGTATTACGTTTATATTTTTATAAATAAAGTCTGCCTAGTGATCAGAGAGTAAAGCAGGCCACTAGTTAGTCTTACAGACCAGGCAGAAGTAACACACAACTTTAATCCCAGTAGCCACACTAGTTGCCATATAAACCGAGCGATGCATGCCTTTAATCCCGTTGTACACATCTTTACTCCCAGCACTAGAGAGGATTATAAAACAGGAGGAGCCGGGCGGTGGTGGCGCACGCCTTTAATCCCAGCACTCGGGAGGCAGAGACAGGCGGATCTCTGTGAGTTCGAGACCAGCCTGGTCTACAAGAGCTAGTTCCAGGACAGGCTCCAAAACCACAAGAGAAACCCTGTCTCGAAAAACAAAAAACAAAAAACAAAAAACAGGAGGAGACAGCTCTCAGGCTCAGTCTCATTCTGAGATTTCTGGAGGCAGGATCGCCATTTTAGACTGAGATCGAGGTAAGGGCCAGTAACTGGTTGTTTTACCTTTCTGACCTTCAGGTTGAACCCCAGTATCTGTCCCCGAGTTTTTATTTATTGTACATCACTGCAGTAATTGGAGGTCAGCCTGGGCTACACAGAAGACACTATTTCAAAAAAGAAAAGGAAGCCACAGTAACTCCCAAGTGTAATTCCAGCACTCAGGAGCAAAAGTCAAAGGACACTGGAGGCCAGCTTGGCTACACACTAAGCTTCCAGAGCTAAACACTGAGATCCTGTCTTCATGAGACAGAGGGACAGATGGAGAAAAGCTGCTTCTACACAGAAAAAAAAGTCAATTATGGAGCAGCTGTGACAGAATCAGAACTCACCAGGTGACATCCTTTAAAATAAAGTCACAAGGAAAGCTAACGAAGAAACAAGACTGCAATGTCTTCTAGTAGCTCAGCACAAGCACATTAACTCCGAGAAACCCAGTGACTCCACTCCAAGCAAAGAACAAACAGATCCACTCGACAGTCCCTTGCCCACCTGGGCACTAGGAGGCAGTATCACTTCTGCATGTTCTGGTCAAAAGCACGCAACTTTTGCCATGAGCATATACCCCACAATCCCAATCTCAGAAACAAAAAAGGAAATGTCATGCACATAAAGAAACAATTTCAGATTAAGAGAAACTAGAAACACGGCTGAATGTAACAGGCTCGTGGGTCCTCCTTTCCCTTTAGAATATATCACTGGGACGTATGCGCAGATCTGTGAGCTTTGTCGCCAAGGCTATGCTGACAGCAGAAGACTAGAACATACCTCCAGAAATGGTGTAGGGGATTATGCTACTTGCTGCCACGTCTGAAAACTTGCCATGTAGCCTTGGCTGGCTGGCCTGAAACTTGTGGTAATCCACCTGCCTCTGCCTCCTGAATGCTGGGATTACATGTATACCACCTGGCTCCCATTTTTTTAAATTACATTTATTCATTTGCAGGGAGGGCACATACCACACATGCATGTGGAGGTCAGAGAACAACTTCCCTTCCACCACATGGATCCCAGAAATGGAACTAAGGCTTAGTAGCAAGTGGCTTTACCTTTCGAGCCACCTTCATGGCTCTGTTCTCTTATACTCTCTGCAGTGAGACACACAATCTATACATGAAAGAAGTAACTTTCAAGGTGTTACAAAGATACTGTCTTTCAAGGATGAGCCCCCTGACAGCTATCTAATCTTAAGTAGTAAATGAACTCAGCAGGTTGTGTGTATGGCGTGTATGTATAAAACAATAATTAAAGAAAGAGAGGTCAAGAAGTTGAGAGGAGCCAGGCCAGGTGGTGGTAGTGCATGGCTTTAATCCCAGGACTCAGGAGGCAGAGGCAGGAGGATCTCTGTGAGTTTCGAGGCCAGCCTGGTCTACAGAGCTGGTCCCAGGACAGCTAGGACTGTAAAACCTTGTCTCGAGGAAAAGGAAAAAAAAAGAAGAGGAGTGGGGGAGCAAAGAGGTGCAAGGGGGAAACATGGGACAGAAATTATGTAAGCAGTGATCACATAAATGAAGGGGGGAAGGAGGGAGGGTGGGCAGGCAGACGGGATGGTAGTGCACACCTTTAATCCAGTACTCAGGCAAGTTCCAGACCAGCCAGAATGACGCAAATGTCTCAGAATGAACATCACATGGGCTAGAGGGATGGCTAAGTGGTTAAGAGCCCATGTTGTTCTTTCAGGGGACCCAGGTTCAATTCCCAGCATCCACAGCAGTTCACAACTGCCTGTAACTCCAAGATCTGGCACCCTCACACAAACATAAACATAGACAAAAAACACCAATGCACATTATAAACAAATAAAGTAAGTAGATGAAACTTTAAAAACTAAAAAAATAAATGAACATCATGTGATTTGGTTGGGCAGACAGTTCTTTCAGAAAGCAGCTGCTGTGGATGGCTTGGTACTTAAGTCTCCTGTTCCTGATGTAGGTTTCCCCGTTCTTTTCCATCCTCTACACATCGCCCACTTAACTGGCTCTATGGCTGGCTTCAAAGAATGGCTGTCTGTGACCTAAAAATTTCAGTAAAACTTACAAAAGTTAAGCAAGAGGTTTTGGTAATTTGTATTGTTTTTCCTTTGTAGTTCTGCCCTCCTCCTCCATCCTTAGAGACAATGTCTCACTGAGTAACCCTGGCTTGGCCTCAACTTCAGAGATTCTCCTGCCTCTGCCTCTGAGTTTTGGAATTAAAGGCACATACACCATCTCTGTAAATTAATTTTATTTTGTTGCCTTTGAGACAGAATCCCATGTAGCTCAGGCCGGCCTCAGCACTCCTTAAACTGAGGTCCACCTAGACTCCTGATCCTCATGCTGGGATTACAGGAGTGTGTTAGTCATGCTTAGCTTCACATTCTTTCCTTTCTTTCTTCTCTCTCTCTCTCTCTCTCTCTCTCTCTCTCTCTCTCTTTATTGGTTTTCTGAGACAGGGTTCCTCTGTAGTTTTGGAGCCTGTCCTAGAACTCGCTCTTTAAACCAGGCTGGCCTCGAACTCAGAATTCACCAGCCTCTGCCTTCCCGAGTGCTGGGATGAAAGGCGTGCTTTAAAAAAAAAAAAAAGATTTATTATGTATACAGTGTTCTCCCTACATGTGTGCCTACACACCAGAAAAGGGCACCAAATTTCATTATAGATGGTTGTGAGCCACCATGTAGTTGCTGGGAACTGAACTCAGGACCTCTTGAAGAGCAGCCAGTGCCCTTAATCACTGAGCCATCTCTCCAGCTTTTTTTTTTTTTATTAAAAAACATAAACACTAAAAGGGCTGGAGCAATGACTCAGCGGTTAAGATCACTGGCTGCTCTTTCAGGGGACCTGGGTTCAATTCCCAGCACCCACATTGCAGTTCACAACTGTCCATAACTTCTGTTCCAGGGGATCCAATACCCTCACATAGACATATATGCAGGCAAAATGCCAATGCACATAAATTACAAATAAATTATTAAAAACAAACATTAAATGACAAAAATTCTAGCCAGGTGTGGTGGCACATGCCATTAATCCCAGCAGTCTATGAGTTTGAGGCCAGTCTGGTCTACATAGTTAGCAGCTGTTTTATTACAGGACTGCTGAAACTGGTCGATCACTCTAGAGAAAATGTTGTCTCAGCACTCAGGTGGTTGAAGAAGAGTTTCAAAATCAAACAGGAAATGCTCAGCTAAACAGCTGACTCACATTTGGGGACCTGCTCACCTCCAGAATGTGAGGAAACAGGTTACACTATCACTTTTAATTAAGAACTTTTAGACTTTCTTAGCTAAGGAATTGATGTAAGTCAGCTATGACAACCAAAGACCGCTGTGCTGGGTGCTCACCTGCAGTCTCAGCCTTGAGCAGCTGACGGGGTTGTTAAGCGTGAGACCAAACTGGACCCCAAAGCCAGTGCAGCTGGAAGAACTGAGGGACTGTAAAACTAAGCCTATGCACAAGCATGCAGAAGAGCACACACAGCCTCAAAAACACAATTATTTTTTGTTGTTGTTTTCTGAGCCAGTTTCTATAGCGACTGATATTCACTTTCGCCTAGATGGCCATGGACTATGGATCCTCTGGTTTTAGCCTCCCAAGTGCAGACATTAGCAGACGTGTACCATCATGCACACCCACCTGAAACAGAACTCTTCAGCTAATTTCATTTCTTGCAAAGCAAAGGGGGCTGACTGGACATAGGCAATATGCTTCGTTTGCTTGTGTGTTTGTTTGTTTTTCTAGACCAGGCTGGCCTCAAAATCAGAGATCCACCTGTTTCTTCCTCCCAAGTGCTGGGATTAGAGGTGTGTGCCACCACCATCCAGATTCAATTTTTTAATTTTGTGTGTTCGTGCTATGAAGAGGACAATCTGCAAGGTCTGTTCCCTCCCTCTTCCACAGTGTGAATCTCCAGCCTGGTCAGTCTTGGCATCAGGCATCTTTACTGGCTAAGCCATCTTATGTGCCCTTTATTCAGTTTTTTTCCTTTCAAGTTTTCAAGCTCATTTCCTGGGAGCTATAGAGCTTGGTGACAGCTATGGACGTGGCTCCAGGTTAAAAGCCCAGTGCTGGAGACATCTGTGTGGGTGGTTTATACAGAGTGATGCTGTCAGAAAAGTTTCATTTTACTATTAACAGATATGCTGGCAGCATTTGGCCTTCCAGACCAGTCACAATGTACCCCAGTAAAAGTAGGGGGTGTGCTTATGTATGAACAAATCCTGTCACTGCAGCAAAGTAACGAGGCCTAGAGATTCATAAATTCTAGCAAACACAGAGATGAACTAAAAATGACAGAAGAGAGAGATACCTTAGATGAAAGACAAAGTCCCAATCATTAAAAATGGCTCAGAACAGGCATGACGAACTGATCAGCACGAAACTTCAGAAAAACAAGTGCTATGTTAACAGGAGACACAGTGCGCTGTAGCAGAAACCTCACCAGAGAGTACAGTATTACCCACTGGGAGTCTCCAAGGGCTGGTAGAATGGATTCCCTGAAGGAAGACAGGCGAGCATCCAGGGAGAGAACAGCAAGTGGAAGGATAAGGCTACGAAGCCAGACTAGGAAAGTCAACCAGCACACCAGAGGGTCTGGTTAAAAAGTGGAAAGCTAAAGAGGTCGTGGAGTAGTCAGGAGCTGAAGACACCCGCCTTTAATCCCAGCATTTGGGAAGTAGAGGCAGGCTGGTCTACACACTGAGTTCCCAGGACAGCCAAAGCTACCGAGAAACCGTTTGTCTCTATTTTTAAAAAAAACAACCAAAAACAAAAAACAAACAAACAAACAAACGAAAACAAACAAACAGAAGACCGTGGAGAAGAAGCCAGACCTAATCCAACAGTAACAAGTAGCCACAAAAAGCCTTTCCGCAGAAAAAGAATCTATAACTGCTTCTCCATCAAGGTGCTTACCAGACTTAGCTCAAGTTTCTCTAAGTTTTTTGTGCACCTTGTACACGCAGGAGCCCTTGGCAGCCAGAAGAGGGCGTCAGACCTTCTGTAACTGAGTTACAGGTGCCTATGAGCCACCATGTGGGTGGCTGAGAACCAAAGTGAACCCAGGTCCTCTGCAAGAGCAGTCAGTGCTCTTCAGCACTGAGTCATCTCCCCAGCCCAAGAACTCTCCTTTACCCGTGGTTTTGCAAGACAAGCTTTCTGGCTCTCTGAGCATAGGCTACTCTTCCAAAGGTTTCAGAACATCTCTATTTACCTTTCACCTAAGAGTCAAGCTGCTAAAAACACTTGACAGCATTAAAGCAGGAACTTTGATTTAAAGCTTTCAACTCCTTGGAACAATTTAGAAAGAAAAATTCCTCATGGCAAATGAACTACTAAATCAGTAATCAGACTACTGGGACAAAGAAGTCAGCTCACTGTGGCAGCAGTGTCAAAGGCCGCCATACAGGGACCTCCTCCAGGCCTGAAGAGGCCATTCCTGGTACCATAAAGAATTCAAATTAAAAAGAAAACAAAAACAAAAAAACTAAGCTAAGCTGCTTACCTACCCTTGCTTGCCAAATAAAGAAACAGAAAATAAAAATAAGAGTTGCGGCTCAGTGATAGAACCTATGCTGACTGGTACAGCTGAGGCCTAAACAGAACAGAGACCGTCCAGGGCCTTCTGTCACCAGGCTGCATGCTGTATCTTCATAGATCACTGTTTCCCACAAGAGAAGAAACAGTTCTGTCAAGACAGATGATCAGTATTTTGAGATGCCCAGTAGTGGGTTTCTTCACCAATGCAGTAAGTCAGATCAGGCCGAATTAGTAAAACCAGGTTTAATCTGAGCAAAGCTGGGGGAAGAAAATAGGAGAGAAATCACATGGCAGCTCCAGGGACCAGAGCTCTGTAGGCATGATCATGAAGGATGATGTAGGCTCTGGGGGAGGAGCCAACCCTTGGAGGGTCTGGGCAGGGTTTGTGATGCCAATGTTGGGGTAGAGGGGCCAGCTGGAGATTCCCAACAACAGGGTCTCACTCTGTAGCCTCTGCTGGCCTGGGCGACCTTACTGATCTTGCATGTATAACAATCTGTGCTTGGATTACAGACAACTTGTTTTTACGGTGGGGATAGAACACAGGGCTCCTGCATGCTAGGCAAACACTCTACCAACTGAACCTCCATCTCCAGTCCCAACTTTGTTAAAGAGTGTACTTAGAGGGCTGGAGAGATGGCCTGGCTGTTAAAGGCTATGGTCAACCAAAAAAATATAAGAATGTACTTTGCCAGTGGTGGTAGCATATGCCTTTAATAGAAGCACTCAGGAAACAGAAGCAAGTGGATCTCTGAGAGTTAGAGGTCAGTCTACAGAGTGAATTCAGGGCTCCAGAGAAGTGGGGGGAGGGGCGCAGAGCAAAGTAATAAGGTATAATTCCAGCTCCAAAGGCTGAAGCAGGAAACTTGCAAGGTCAAGCTGGGCTACACAATGAGTCATTATCTCAAGAAAACCTAAACTCCCCGTGGGGAGCTGTGCGTCTTGTGCCTTAGAGCCTGGAGGGATTAAAGTCTCTAAGAGTAGACAGGCTAGATAGATAGGCAACATTCAAGCAGGACAAGACATTGGCTTTGCAGCACAAAGCCTTCTAAACCAGTAATAGTATGGCACAGTGAACTCAAGGGCCAGGTTGGTCTACACATCAAGGTCCAAGATGGACAGGGATATACTGTGAGAAGTTTATACCTAAGCAGGCTGTGAGGATGCCTGCCGGAGACAGAAAGGGAGAATCACTTAAATTCAAGGACAGTTTGAGCAATGGTCTGAAACCCAAACAAAAGAGGTGCACGCCTTTAATCCCAGGATTCAGGAGGCAGAGGCAGGCAGATCTCAGTGAGTTTGAGGCCAGGCTCATCTACAGAGTTCCAGGACAGCTAAGACTATGAGAGAAACCCTGTCTTCGCTCAGTGGAAGATCCCAGAGCCCACACAATGGCAGGAGAACAAACTCAGCTGTTCTCAGACCTTCGCTCCACTCACCCACCCCAAGAGGAGTCTTGAGGACTTAGTACCATTGTTCTTACCCTGTGACTTTTTTTTTTCAAAGCAGTTTCAGAAATACAAACAGTCCTAGAGGCAGGGCATGCTAACACAGGCCTTTAATCCTGGGAGGCAGAGGCAGGAAGATGGAAAGATGGATCTCTGAATTCTAGGATTGCTTGGTCTAGGTAGTGAGACCCTGTCTCAAAACAAGCAAAAAACAAACAAACAAACAACAACAACAAAAAAAAAAAAAACGGGGTTGGGAGGTGGAGGAATGTAAAGGTGCCTTATATACAACCCCTGGGTATGAGCCCCAGCACCTCACAGATAGGATGCAAACTTGGGCGGTAGACGGAGGAGAAATTGAAGGCCATCCTTGCCCACACAGAATCAGAGACCAACATTAGCTAAGAGACTCGGTCTCCGAAACAAAACCCTAAAATAATTTCTGCAAAGAAAATATTGAGTTGGGCAGTGGTGTGGCATGCCTGTAATCTCAGCACTCAAGGCCAGTCTGATCTACAGAGATAGTTCCTGGACAGCCAGGGCTACACAAGGAAATCATATCTCAAAAAAACAAAACCAAGCTAGGCACTGGTGTTGCATGCCTTTAATGCTAACACTTGGGAGGCAGAAGCAGATGGATCTTTGGAGTTGAGTCTATAGAGTGAGTTACAGGACAAGCTCCAAAGCTACAAAGAAAACCTGTCTCAAAAAACCAAAATATAGCCGGGCAGTGGTGGTGCACGCCTTTAATCCCAGCACTTGGGAGGCAGAGGCAGGCGGATCTCTGGGAGTTCGAGGCCAGCCTGGTCTACAAGAGCTAGTTCCGGACGGGCACCAAAGCTACAGAGAAACCCTGTCTCGAAAAACCAAAAAAAAAAAATACATATATATATATATATATATATATAATAAAAAACATCATAAAACCACAAAAAAGGACAAATGTAAAAACTGTGAAGAAACTGGAATCTTCATACACTGCTTGTGAAACACTGAGAAAAAAGTATTTTCTCAAAATGTTAAAGACAATTGCCACTTGACCCAACAATTCCCCTCCCCATTCAGAGTAAACAAATGCACTCCTGTCTCCAGGAGAGCAGTTTACGACTGGCAAAAAGAAATGATCTACAGGTCCATCAACTGAAAAATGTTGCTGGGCATGGTGGCAAATGCCTTTGATCCCAGGGCCTAAAAGGCAGAGGCAGGGACGACACAGTCAGACCTTATCTTAAAAACAAAAAATAGAAAAAAGCTGGGTGTGGTTGCATGAACCTTTATTCCCAGCCCGGGGGGGGGGGGGGGGGCTGTGTGTGTGTAGAGGCAGGAGGGTTTCTGTGAGCTGAAGGTCAGTCTGGTTGACAAAGTTCCAGTACAGCCAGAACTGTTACACCACAGAGAAACCCACCCACCCCCAAAAGGAAGGAAAAAACAGAAATAAAAGGAAGGAAATAAAATGGCCAATGAGACCTGAAAGGGGATTCCTCTGCAGCAGAGTTTGCTAATCATTTGCAGGGTTCAGGCAGGAGGCAATCAACAGACACTAGACACTACATCACTTCACACCCACTGTGAAATCTGGGAGTGTCATTCGTGTAACTCAGGTGCTTGAACAAGGCTCTGGGTTAGAGCTGCAGCACCAACAGAATGGCACATGCCTATAGTCCATCACACTCATAATTTCATAAAGTTACACTACTTTCTAGCAGGACTGTAAATCTCAGGTAAGCATGTACAGGGTGCGCACGCACCCCCCCCCCCAGCCTGGACAGCCTAGTGAGACTTTTTCTTTTTTTTTTTTTTTTTTTGGTTTTTCGAGACAGGGTTTCTCTGTGGTTTTGGAGCCTCTCCTGGAACTAGCTCTTGTAGACCAGGCTGGTCTGGAACTCACAGAGATCCGCCTGCCTCTGCCTCCCAAGTGCTGGGATTAAAGGCGTGCGCCACCACAGCCCAGCTGAGACTTTTTCTTAAGGATAAAGAGGAACTACAAAAGGAATGGCTTGGTAGTTAAGGGTTTGGTTCTCAGCACCCATACAGTAATTGAAAACCCTTTTTAAAACCAGGCCTGATGCCATGCACTTTTAATCCCAGCACTTGGTATAATGGATTAAGTAAAATGCTGCAGATCCCCGAGTGGCTGCAGTGACAGAAACACTGCAGGTCCCTGAACAGTGGCAGTGGGTCCCGAGAGCAGTCAGTCCCAGGCAGGGAAGGCTTAGTTCCCTGAGTGAAGAGACAGACAGATGGGCAAACAACAACAAGACCACACGACACAGGTCTCCGAAGGTAGCTGGTCCCAGGCAGGGAGCCACATGGCAGGTGAGAGCCAGAGACTGGATAGGCATGCCATGCAGAGTGAGGTTGGATATTTATTTAGTGGGTTATGGAGGGGAAAGGAGAGAAGGGGAGAAGAATAAAGGGGGAGTAAGAGGAGAGAAATGGGGAAAGGCAGAAGCTACCTCTTAGGGAGAGGGAAAAGGAAGGATGCAGGCTGCAAGCAGGAAGATCTGCCTACCTCAGCATATGGGGAGGGAGTGGGCGGGGCTTGTTCTCTTAAAGGGACAGGACAGAGCTGTCTGAGCTACAGTTTTAGGGCAGCCAGAACTATACAGAAATTCTTTTTCAAAAAAAAAAACCGCCGGGCGGTGGTGGCGCACGCCTTTAATCCCAGCACTCGGGAGGCAGAGGCAGGCGGATCTCTGTGAGTTCGAGACCAGCCTGGTCTAAAAGAGCTAGTTCCAGGACAGGCTCCAAAACCACAGAGAAACCCTGTCTCAAAAAAAACCAAAAAAAAAAAAAAAAAAAAACCCAAAAGAATGAAAACAAAAAGAAACCCAAAATCTTTTTATTTCCAGTTCCAGGGGATCGGATGTCCCCTTCTGACCTCCATGCTTATCAGACACATTGATGTTGCACACAGGTGGCACACACACACACACACACACACACACACACACACTGGTGGTGCACAGAGTTGGTGTATACATATGTGTACACACACACACACAAGCAAAACACTCATATGCAAGAAACAAAAATATTTTCTCAAAAATCCTAAAACATACAAAGTCTCCAGCCCTACAAAAAGAAATAGGAAGCCAGACTGTGACGGCACACGTCTTTAATCCCAGCACTTGGGAGGCAGAGGCAGGCGGATCTGTGAGTTTGAGGCCAGCCTGGTCTACAAGAGCTACTTTGAGGACAGGTTCCACAGCTACAGAGAAACCCTGTCTCAAAAAGAAAAAAAAAAAAAGGAAAAAAAAAAAAACCTTGGATACAATGGACTCTGCTAAGATTTCCTACAACTTTCAAAAAGGATTGTTTCCAAGTTTAAGTGTATGTGTGCTGATGCGCAGGTATCCATAGTATTAAGCTGGCTTTGCATACCGTGGAGCTGGAGTTACAGGTGGTTGTAAACCACTTGATGATGTGGGTGTTGGGAAAAATTAGTTACCCCTCCAGGTCCAGATTGGACTCTTTATTTTATCCCCAATACCGGGAAATTGAACCAAGTACCTCAAGCATACAAAACAGCCACCCTACCCCCAAGCTAAACCTCCAGCACTGTAACTGTACACTTCAAATGAGTACCCCAGAAAAGCTGTTTGAATTCCATACTGCACAGACTGATGTCATTCCAGAACTTTGAGAGGAGTCCAAGCTGTACTTATGAACAGATAGCTACCTGGAGATCAGAACGATGCCCCTACTTTACGTATATCTCAAATGAGGCAGCTCCGAGGCCGTAAACTAAGGCTTTTGCATCTTCCGGACCTCCCTAAGCAACGGAGCTACTGAGCATGCCCAGCTCAAGACTAGCACAATCATTTCGATTCAACACACCAGACCAGATTGCAAGGTGGGAAAGAGAAAAATCACTCCAAGCCGATGGACTCAACGTAAACGAAGAGGGTCGAGAAAAAGAAAACCAAGCAAATTTGAGTTGCACCACTCAAATTCTTACTCTGCAAAGTGGTGTGGAGTTCGGGTGCCCAAAAGAAATAGGTACCAGATCAAAGAGAGAGCCGGCCAATGAGACTGGGGAGCCGATGACGTAGGTTGACCAAGTGTTTTTTTTCTAAAGCGGCTCTCTGCAAACTGATACTTAGGGTATCAGGCCTTCTCGGTGTGCAGTGACAGGAGACATAAACGTGACAAAGTTCGCTGCCGGCAAGTTCCTCTTTTACACACGGAAAAAGGCACAGTTGGGGCCAACACCGGCCAACCCTCCGATGTTTACTACGCCCTATCTCCAATCATCTCCACCGCCATCTTCTAGATGAGAGCCCAGCAGCCGCATCACTCCGGAGGCTGCGAAGCTCGGGGAGTGCAAACCGAGAGGCGAGGCACCTGCACCGTGCACCTCCGTGGCCCGTCACCCACTCCGCCTCGGCCGCGTAGGAGCCTCACCTGCACACGCCTCGGATACAGGGCTCCAGCCAGATGCGGTAGGCGGTCTCGATGTGCTCCTGCGACACCTCCTCGGGCCTCACCGTCTCCGCCCAGCGCCAGGCCGCCTTCTCCAGCTGCAGCCGGGGAGCCATGGCCTTGATCGAAAGAGCGCTTGCCGAAGCAGGCGGCCGCCGGCGCCTCCTCCGCCTCCGCCCTAACGGGCTCCGGCACCTGCCAGCCGAAAGAACCGAGTGCTCCCCTCAGCCGGAGGACCAGTCAATCACCTGCGCGCGCGCCACAGCCGCCGCGCCCGCCCGCCCGCGCCCAGCCTGCACGACCAGCCGCAAAGCACTGCCGCCGATACCCGACAGCCCCCGCGCCGAAGGACGTTGGAGGTATACGCCCAGACAGAGTCTGCTCATGCGTGCTCCCAGCGGGCCCCGCGCCGCAAGCACCTATAAAATGACGGTCAGCCGACAGCAAAGAAGCTGCCCAACGGCAGTTTGCCACGTCCTCTCCGCCATCGTGAAGGCTATCGCGCCTCAGCCTCCGTCCGCTACTCGGACGAGTGGGCGCCCGTCCTTGTTTTACATATTTCCCCTATTACTGTGACGAATTCACCCGAAAGAGTACTCAACGCACACCATAGGGCCGCCGGGACTGTGGGGTGGGACCTGTTAACAGTAGAAACCGGGTCAGCCAGAGACTCCAGAGTCGGCTCCCTGGAGAATGATTTAACTTGAGTCTGGGCGGATTCCGACTTCTTTCCCGAGCCCTCTGACGTCACGGGGCGTTATGTGCTGTGCCGGTGCTGGAACGGAACTACATTTCCCAGCTTGCACCGCGGTCTGCCTCTCGTGGAGTGAGAGGCATGCTGCGATTTGTAGTCTTAGAAGTGGGAAGTTCAGTCTTTGAGTTGCAGAGTGTGGAGGCGCACGCGCAGGTCCCTGGCGGGTATTTCTTTACTGTAAGCTGTCTTCTAATTTAGAAGTCTATACTTTGACCTCTTAATTGTTTATGGAGGCTACACCCTAGCTCCCAGCTGTGAAACAGTGTCCTTTTTGCAACTCCTTCCCTTTGCACCTAAGGGCTAAAACCTCAGTGTTTTGTGACTGAACGGAGCACTTCCTACAAAAGAGAGGACGTTCTGGAATTTTAAACAAGCACTAAATTTCTTTGTAATCTGCTCTGCCCCCACCCCCACCCCAGTACCCTTGAACAGATCATTAGCTAATTTAACGAACGAAGGAAGGCAAGATTTGGTCCCTGTGGCTGAGGTTGAGTTTGGGGTTGAAAATAGAAAACAAGGTGTGGTGAGTCAGGGTTGTAATTTATACTTGTGGGCCTATAGCACATAAAATGACTCTGTCTACATACACACACGCGCGAGCGCGCGTCCTATCTAGGTGGTGACATTTAAAAACTGAAACTGGAAAAAATAACTCAGCAGTTAAGAGCACTGGCTGTTCTTCCAGAGGACCTGGGTTCAATTCTCAGCACCCACATGGCAGCTCACGACTGTCTGTAACTCCAGTTCCAGGGAACCCAAAACCTGACAATCTTTACACAGACACACATGCAAGCCAAACATCAATGCACATAAAATAAAAATAAATCATTAGGGCTGGAGAGATGGCTCAGTGGTTAAGAGCACGGCCTGCTCTTCCAAAGGTCCTGAGTTTAATTTCCAACAACCACATAGTAGTTCACAACCACCTGTAATGAGATCTGGTGCCCTCTTCTGGCCTGCAGGCAAGCAGGCAGTCAGACCACTGTATACTTAATAAATAAATAAATCTTTGAAAAAAAATCCTTAAAAGTAAATAAATAAAAATAGATACATTCCTCTAAAAAGCGATTGAGAAAGAGGAGGAGGAGGCATTTGTAGAATTGCAGAGCTGGTTGGGTCCTGCCAAGGCCAGAGGTAACAAAGGCCTGAGCTAGGGCATTGTAAAGTAGGTGGTGTAGAAGCTGAATTGCTAAACTGCTAATGAGCTGACCGCTATTGCTTTGCTCTATGCTAGTAATTGACTCCCAGTACCAGGTCCTGGCCGTTTCCTCTGCCAGCTGCCTCCCTGTCCCTGTTTGCACATGATGACACATTACTGTGCTGTCCACTACAGTATGCTGGTTTCTCTGATGTGGATAATGAAGTAGGCAGAATTTCTACAGAAGATACAGAAACCACAGAAGGAACAGGTTTAGGTATTTTGTTTTATTTTGTTTCTTTTGGGGAAGAAGTTGGCACAGGGTTTCTTTATATAACAAGTCTGGCTGTCCTCGAACTCCCTTTATAGACCAGGCTGGCCTCAAATTCAGAGATCTGCCTGTCTCTGCTTCCCAAGTGCTGGGATTAGATGTGTGGCCACCACCTGCCTGAAGTAGCAGATTTCGAAGGGAGAGGAATGGAGAGCTGGAAGTGGAGCAATGGAGGGCAAAGAGTGAGCAGCTCGCACGGGAATGAAAATGGGGACATGAGTGCTTCCTAGGTCTGGGCCAGCGGAAGGTTATGAGGGAGAGGACAGCCAGAGGCATCTGGACCGGTCCTGATGAACCAGGCCATGAAAGGAGTGGGTGAGAGGAGCAAGGAAATGTTGTGTTGGGTGTTGGGTTCATGAGTGTCCGTAGGATGAATTTTAGCCTTCGCAGCCACGGGAGAGTCAGCCTATGGTGAGCTGACTGACAGTAGCTTTGCAAGGTTTTTTTTGTTTTGTTTTGTTTGTCGCACATTCAATTCACACCTTTAGCAAGTCTATTTCCAGATACCAAAACGTCTGATCTGAAACTCCTGCAAAGACACAAAGGCCAAAGCAGTTTCTAGCCACAGGACTTCTCAGTTTGCAGAGTTGCCCACAACCAAGTTTTGCATAGGCTTTGAAACTAACTGTAGGAAACTCAGGATAAGATTTACATACTTGAAACAGAAGGTACGGGTCACAAAAGGTAGCAGTCTCACAGGAGGCAGATCAAAGCCGACTCTGGAATCCAACCAGCTGCAGAGTTTTGCAGGAACTCTCGCTATGGATATGGGTGGGGAGAAGGTTTTTATTGTAGTTATGAGGGAGAGGACAGCCAGAGGCATCTCTGGAAGGGTCCAGGCTGAACCAAACCATGAAGGGAGGGGAGGAAGAGGAAGAGAAAGCGAGGAGGGAGGGTAAATGGACCAAGCTGACCTTGAGAGGAGCCAAGGAACAAGCAACCCAGAGTGTGCAAGGTCAAGAGAGTGCATGGTCAAAATGGCTGGGGTTGGGGGAGGGGAAGCCCAGCCCCTGGGCTGGAGTGGTGTAGGGTAGCGAGCAGATGAGGAGTGTCAGGAGAAGCTACAGGTACTGAGGAAGACTTACCCTGGGTTTCTGTGGGATCTGACAGCGACCTTAAAGCCTCATATGGACTGAGAAGCTCTGGACAGGAAAGTTGACTTGAAGATGACAAATATGGAAGCTTCCAGTCATGACAGCCACATACCAAACCCACTGATCTTACCGCTGTGAGACTCCAGGGGAACCCATCAGTAAACAGAATCTTCTATTCTATTCTATAAAACCCCAAGACCACATGCACACAGTCTCAGCTTAGGCAGAGAAACTGTGGCCCTTTGGTTGTTCTGATGAGAACAAACCCACTTTTGAAGATGCGTGTTCATTTATTTCCAAGTCACTTCTATCAATGTGGATTTAACAGATAGGATCAAAATGCATTGTAATTGTGCATCAAAATCTCAATACATAAAAATTATACTCCAATATAATAAATTTATGAATTAAAAATAGAGGAAGGTTTACAGTTCGAATAGATGGCCTCTCAGAAGGGTCAGGAATATGTGTGTCAGGACACCGAGGAGAAATCTGAGTCTGGGGCACATACTGCATCATGAATTTTCAATCCCCACTGGTCCTTTCTCCTCAGCATCCAAATGTGCAGGGTCTTCCCTCACTTAACAAGCCATCTCCTGGCCCTCTCCCAGCTGTGGTACCACTTCCCTGTTCCCCTTCGTACTAAAACTACTGTAAAGAATTCCCCATATTTTCAACTTCCCTTCCAATTCTTCCTTAAACCAAACAGGTTTCTTTGCTGTCACACCCACAAAAAAAAAATAAAAACAAACATTATCAAAAGACAAAATTCAACCAGGTATGATAGCAAACCCCTGGTATCCCATCAGAAGTGAGAGGATTGCCCCAAGTTCAAGTCCTTAGATGACTTGATGTTCAACATAACAATTTCTAAAACTGGACGTGGTAAGGGCAGGGGAATGCTTGTACTGGCTTTGGAGTGTGACTCTCTCCTTCTCTAAATCCAAGCATGTTTTAAAAAAAATTCAGAGTCTCTGTCTCATAACAGAAGAGCCACCTGACTGGTAGTGATTACAATAGGCACTGGATTTTTAAATTTTCCTGGGAAATTGTTGGGTCCAGGGAGGTTGTGCAAAGATGAGAACACCACCAAGTCTAATAAACCAGAAGCAAACTTTATTCCAGAGACCAGATTCTAGGAAAACCAGAAGCAAACTTAAAAATAAAAAATAAAAATTAAAAAAACACTCAAGGTCCAAATCAGGAGCAGAAGGAGAGAGAGCACGAGCAAGGAACTCAGGACCGCGAGGGTGCACCCACACACTGAGACAATGGGGATGTTCTATCGGGAACTCACCAAGGCCAGCTGGCCTGGGTCTGAAAAAGCCTGGGATAAAACCGGACTCGCTGAACATAGCGGACAATGAGGACTACTGAGAACTCAAGAACAATGGCAGTGGGTTTTTGATCCTACTGCATGTACTGGCTTTGTGGGAGCCTAGGCAGTTTGGATGCTCACCTTACTAGACCTGGGTGGAGATGGGAGGTCCTTGGACTTCCCACAGGGCAGGGAACCCTGATTGCTCTTCGGGCTGACGAGGGAGAGGGACTTGATTGGGGGAGGGGGAGGGAAATGGGAGGCAGCAGCGGGGAAGAGACAGAAATCTTTAATAAATAAATAAATAAAAAAACACCACTGGGTACAGAAGCTTATAAGCTAGCTGAGACCACAGCCAGAGATGGTGTTTGTTAGGCTGTGGCCAAAGGCCAGTTTCTGAACTCATCTTTTATAGTTAGAGCACCAAGCATTAGGTCTGAACAAAGGAATTTTTATGATCTTACCCTGACCCATGGGTCAATCAACGAGACCCTAAGGAGGGGAGTGAGTTCTAACATCAATGAGTAACTAGGCAGCTATCATGAAATATGTTTTAGAGTAGATTACAGTGAAGGTCACTAATTGCAAGAAAACAGATGTCTTTAGCAATTAGTCAGAAAAGGGACTGCTAGTAATACTAGAAGGTTAATAAATTAGAATTAACTGGTTCTTAGGTTGAGAACTTAGAAGATAGCAGAAAGTTCTTCACACTATTTCAAGGTAAAACTCAGATACAGACTGCCATACTTTACAACCTCTATTATCAGAGCTCATTAGTCAAATCCGTGTTTCTTCCTTGTCCACTGTCTCTCCTGGTACCTCCAGGCAGTATAAACCTCTATGCCTCCCCTTTAATGGTACCAGTTTTCCATAACAGAAACAGTGCCTAACCCAGAGGTCACGTATCTCTGTATCCTAAAGGTTAACTCAGCTCACATCTGTCGTTTATCAGGGATGGCCAGGACACCACTCTCAATTTGCAGGGAGAAGCTCTGGCCTTGTAAATAAAACAAAAAAATTGTAAAATGGGATGACCTAAGCTGATGCAGGCTTCCCAAACATCTGAGAAAATAGCTCACTGTGAATGACTGATCCTTGATCTGCTGAGAAAGCTGCTGACAGTCTGCTCTCATTCTCCTAGACTTATAACTTTATATTTCTTTATTTCTACATTCTTATTTTTGGAATCTACATTTTTATTTTCTTATTCTTGGACTTTTCAGAAATCCCTCAGCCCCACTTTTGCTACTATAAAAACCTAACACCAACTGAGCTCGGGGCTCTTCAACCCCTCCAATATGTTGGACACATGTAGAATCTGAGTTTGCAAACTTGTGTAAGAATAAATGCTCATTCTCTCCCCACTTCTCCCCTTCCCCCTTTTGTCTCTCTCCCCCCCCTCTCTCTCTCTGCCTCTCTGCTCTTCTCCCCATCTCCATTTCCCCTCCATAACCCACTAAATAAATATACAACCTCAAAAAAAAAAGGCTCTTTGATTTTACATAAAGGACTTGATCTCCTAGTTGGTTTTGGGGGGACTCCGTGATCTGGGCAAAACAATACTGCTGCTGGTGGATCTAGGAAAACAGTGCGCAGCCACCAATGCATTTAACTATGTAGAGACATCAGCTACTTTCTAGGAGTATGTTTGAATGATTACAGGAGGTATTAACTAACCACTTATTCTGTGTCCCAGTGGGGCAGACTAAAACCCAAAATGGAAAGCTTTATTTTAAATTTCATTGACTGGGGGCTGGAGAGATGGCTCAGTGGTTAAGAGCATAGCCTGTTCTTCCAAAGGTCCTGAGTTCAATTCCCAGCAACCACATGGTGGCTCACAACCATCTGTAAAGAGGTCTGGTGCCCTCTTCTGGCCGGCAGACATGCACACAGACAGAATATTGTATGCATAAAATATTGTATGTATAAATAAATTTAAAAAAAAATAAATTTCATTGACCTTCAGAGCACTGAGTGTTGTGGGAATTTGATCCATTCTGGGCAATGACATTTGATAGTTGGGGTTGTAATGGTAAAATTAAAAACACTGCAGGTCCCCAAGTGGTGACAGTGGGCCATGTGGTGGCAGGCAACGGGGACCAGAGAGCAGCCAGTCCCAGGCCAGGATGGCTGCAGGTCCCTGAGCAGTGGCTGATCCCAGGCAGGGAGACATGCGGCGTAGGCATGCAAGAGACAGAAACATGGATAGGCATGCCATGCAGAGTGAGGTTGTATATTTATTAAGTGGGTTATGGAAGGGAAGGGGGAGAAGAAGAAGAACAGAGAGAGAAGGGCAGAGAGAGAAAAGGGGGAAGGGGAGAATGGAAAAAGGCTGCGTCTTTGAGAGGAAAATGGAAAAGAGAAGGAACTCGGGCTGGAAGCTGAAGATCAGCCTATCTGGGGGAGGGGGAGGAGTGGGCATGGATTGTCTTTTAAGAGACAGAACAGATTATTAGAGAGGTGACTAGCCCTATGGGTGTAGTTTTTTTTTTGATACGTGATGGCATAAGAACTGAAGTGGGGTCTCTCTGTCTCTGACTTGGAAGGCGTTTGATACACAGTTTGGTAACATGCTTTTCTTATTTTTTTCTGGTGGGCAAACAGGCAACAATGTTGCTTTTTCCTATACTTGTGAGTATGAAATTCCCATTTTATCCCTTAATAAGTCTTTTTTTTCCAGACATCCGTGGATTTCTCACTTTACCAGGTGTCCATGTGATCTGACCCCAAATGGCCCTGCTGGGAACTACTGCCCCGTGTTTAATAAATGCACTCTCGGGTGGACTGAGACAGCAGGCAGGGAGAAAAGCTCTTCCCTGGGGGAGGGGTCAGTGCTTGGCAGGCTGGGAGTTGGAGTCTGGGGCAACTCCCAGGTCAGGGGCTTCCAATCATCCCAGACTTCTTGGATATAAGGGTGTAAGAGGGTTGGGGTGATGCTCCCAACTTAATATTACAGAATGGAAACCAAGATATGTGTTACCTTGGGTAAGTGGTTTTGCTTTTATTTTCACAAGAAAAGAAAAACTATGGATACCATCAAAATTAACACTCTATTTGACCAGGAGAGGTGTCTTTAATAAGAAGTGATAGTTCATCAACCAATGTGACAATTCTACATGTCAGAAAGAAAAGTTACCAAATAAGGATGGAGACAGGGTTCTGCTCTCTCTCTCTGTACAGGAAAACAGAAATACCCATCTTCAAGAAGTCAAAAAACCCGAGACATCTAGGCGTCTAAAGTAAAAAGGAAAACTATCCAAAAAAATTACCAAGAAAAAAAAATCTGACCTGGTGATACCAATTCTCTACAGGGTAAAATCTCACCACTTAAAGATTAATATTTCTTTTTTCTTTTTTGTTTTTGTTTGTTTGTTTATTTTTCGAAACAAGGTTTCCCTGTAGATATAGAGCCAGTCCTGGAACTTGCTCTGTAGACCAGGCTGACCTCGAACTCACAGAGATCCTCCTGCCCCTGCCTTCTGAGTGCTGACATTGAAAGTGCGTGCCACCATTGCTTAGCAAGATTAATATTTATTAATCTCTCAAAAAAGTAAAGTCCCAACTAATTAAACTTTAAAGCTGGCTTTGGAGTGTGACTCTCTCCTTCTCTAAATCCAAGCATGTTTTAAAAAAAATTCAGAGTCTCTGTCTCATAACAGAAGAGCCACCTGACTGGTAGTAGTTACAATAGGCACTGGATTTTTAAATTTTCCTGGGGAGGTCTATTTCTAGCAGTTGTAAGGCAGGTCCTAGATCAGTACCTGAAATACCTGAGACTTAGAATTACTAACAAATTTAGTTAATTACTTAAAAGCAGCACATTCCCGTATGGAGGTTCGAGTTGGTCAGAATATCAAGAAACCCAGAGCTTGCAGGCAGTTGTGAGCTGTGAGGTTACTGGCCTAAGCTCAGGCCAGGCATTCGTGGATCTGAACTTAGAATGCAAGCCTGTGTTCCAGGTGCATGATTAGAGCCACTGCTCCCGTAGTCAGGCTCGGCCTGATCAGAGCAGGCCTGGCAGAAGCGGAAAGCAGTGGGCGGCTGTAGCTGGCTGAACCAAGCCAAGTGGACACGGGCTGGCGGTGGACCAGCCCGAGCCAAACCTTGTAGAACTGCCGAGAGCAGTAGTTCAGCTGTGCAAAGTCCGTGGGGCCTGGGCGGGGCCCAGCAGTGGTGTGGATTCAGACCACGTTGGCGCCAATTTGTTGGCATATAAAAGAGTTCCACAAACGTCTGGAAGGAAGTATAACAAAGGTTTACTATTTGAGGATAAACTCACAGAAAAGGTAGCTAGCCATCTGCCATCCTCGGCATGTGCTGGAAACTGGACAGGAATCCAGCAGCCAAGAGGCATGGCATGCTTTTCATCTGCATTTATAATGCACGAGACCATGCCCAAAGTAGGCCGGTATCTTAAAAGTTATTGGTTGAAGGAGTTCCCACAGCATGGTTTAGAATGGATTGGAGTGTAAAGACCCTGGGGCAGGAACCCTTGGTTAGAAACTGAAGCAACACTGGGTCCCATGAGCCATCCCTTACAGCTTCTCTAGGCCTTTGGTGTCCTGAGATTTTCTCAAGCTCAGTTTCCCACATATCCAGGAAGGCAGCAGAGCCCCCCCCCCCCGCCCCCAGAAGCCCAGCAGTCAAGCCGGATCTATGGTTCCCAGTTCCTGTCTGCCTTGTCTTCTCTCCAGCTTGGGGCCCCAAATCTCCACGGCAACCCTTAGATGCAATTCTGATCCAAAGGAAGAAGACTTAGAAGGGGGAGTCCAAAACATAGTGAGGACCTGAGGAGCTGGCCTCCCTGCTCATTGTGCCCTGTGCACTTCCAGGAGCAGCCAGGCCCTGCACCCAAGTTTCCCCAAAGACCCCCAAGGGGATTCCAAGGTCTTCCCCTGCTGGGTACAGAGCAAGGATGACTTTTCTTTGGCAGCTTCCCCAAAGGCTGTTCCTTCTGGGGACAACTGCTCTGGCTGTGTCTGCTCTGGGGACAGGTGAGTGGAAGAGCCTGGAAGGGGCACACCCGAAACTCTTATTCCCAGGTTTTCCTCAGCCAGCACTCACTCTGGTAGGCAGTCTCTTGATAAGGGAGGCTGGGTCTTGCTTAGTATCCTCAAGCCTATTTCAGTCCCTCTGAAGCTTCTAGAAGGATCCAGAGGCAGGGGTCTATGGATGGGCAGGTAGCCCTTGGGTCTGGGGCTGTGGATGAGACAGTGTGCACTGGGCATTCCTGCATCCTAGCCCCGATGTCACTGCTTCCGCTCCGCTGTGTCTCCTTCAGTCAAGGGGCCAGGGGTGCAGTTCAGTGACAGCCAGGAATGTTACACAGAGAAACCCTGTCTCGGAAAACAAACAAACAAAAAGACGAATAAGGCCCCGGGGTTTCATTCCCATACCACATAAAAAAATTTAGAGCTGGGCAGGGGTGGTGCACACCTTTAATTCCAACACTCTGGTGGCAGGCACAACTCTGTGAGTTCAAGGTCAGCCTGGTCTGCAAAGCGAGTTGCAGGACAGTCAAAGCTAGACAGAGAAATCCTGTCTCAAAAAACTTTGGGGGGGGGGGGGAGAGACAGAGAGAGAAAGAATAGCCATGTGTGATTCCAGAGACCAGTACTTGAGCAGCCAAAGCATGTCATCCTTGCAAGAAGGTTGCTCTAAATAACTTTCTCAGTCAACTTTTAGAAGCTGGAAGGAAAAAGAGCTTCCCAGCTCTTTTCAGGCTGTCATTTATTGATTGATTGATTGAGATTGATTGATTTTTACAATACTAGATGTTGAACTAGAGCCTCCCAGGGATTAGGCACGTGCTCGCTCTACCTCTGAGCTACATCCCCAGCCCACTGCTTTCAGTGTTTAGGGCAGAGATACACTAAATTACCCAGGCTGCCCTTGAACACCCTCTATAGCTCAGCAGGCCGCGGCTTTCATCCTCCTAGCTGGTGTTACAGGAACTGCTGCACAGCACCCTGCTACTCCCGCACAAATGGCTGAGGTGCCTATTTAACACATCATAGCAGATTTGGCTCTCAGGCTCTCCCTGTATCCCTCAGTCCCTACCTGTAACAGGGCCCTCCCGGCTGACACACTCCACCTCTACCCTGAACTCTCCAGCCCAGGAGGCTGGGCTACTCTTCCCTATGTAATCCAACCATTTTGGTTACCCATTTTCTTTATATTTTGGGCCTCCTGGCTGCTGCACCTGGCTCCCCTCTCACCCCTCTCACTTCCCTTCCTCCCTTGCCTCACTTGGCCTGGCTCAGTCTAGACTTGTCCACTCTGGATTCTCCCAAAGGTCCCTGCCTCTGGCTATGCCCTCCCATATGGCTACAATAACCTGTCTCCTCCACCATCCCTAGGAGCAGTCAGCCGTCATATCCTTTCTTTTTTTTCTTTTTTCTTTTTTTTTCTTTTTTCTTTTTTCTTTTTTTTTGGACAGGGTCTGAATTTGTAGCCCATGCTAGCCTTAACCCACCGTTACGAAGAATCCTGTACTCCAAGAATACTGGTTTTACAGGCAAATACCCACTACCCTAGGGGCTGAAGTCCAAAGCTTTTGAATAAGGAGCTGTGTGGCTTAGAATTACCATAAAGTGCTCACCAAAATTCATCCCTGTTTTGCCAACAAGGTTCATAGAGGATGTGCGAGATGCTGGGATCAAGCATGGAGGGCGGGTCGGGGACAGCGTGATTATACCACAAGATCCCTGCTCTCTCCCCCTCAGCGGACCTGACAGACATGTGTGGACAGACATGGCAAGGGGATGCGCTGCAGCTGCGCTCGCACTCGGCTTCTCGCAAGTTCTACTTTGTGACTCCGAACACCGACTGCATGCTGTGGCTGCATGCCGCGACCCCTGAAGACAGGATGCGCTTCCAGTTCCGCTTCTTCCTGGTCTACAGCTTGTCCTCTGCCACCCGGATCACCGCAGCTACCGTGCCCACCAAGGCCACCCGGGCCCCCAATGCTTCCTCGCCCGACCCATGCGCACCAGGCTCCTACCTGCAGTTCTATGACGGCCCGCAGGGGGCGCCCCGAGCCCTTGGACCCCCGACCTGCGGCCTGACCATCCCCGCCCCTCTCACGTCCTCGGGACCCTGGCTTGGTCTGCGCTTGGTCACGAGGGGCCGCCAGCCCCGTGTGGATTTCTTGGGCGAGGTGACCTCTTTCCGCCTGGGTGGGTTGGGTTTGATGGCCAGGGTGAGGTGAGGAGAGTCAGAGTAGAAGATGAGATGCTCAGACGGCGGGAAGGGAGGAATGGGGTCCCAGCTGGGGAAGAGTGCGTGTCATGGAACCAGTGAGGGACGAGAGAGATCTACCAGTCCTGCTTCCTTCTAGCCCTGACACACACTTCTGGATACACTTGGAAGCACACTCACATAGGATACCAGTTTCACGCTCAAACCATACCCATATTGCACTCACAATTAAATACACACACACACACTCATCTTTTTTTTTAAATTTATTTTGGTTCTTCAAGACAGGGTTTCTCTGTGTAGCTTTGGCTGTTCTGGTTCTTTACTTTTTTTTTTCTTTGGTTTTTGGTTTTTCGAGACAGGGTTTCTCTGTGGTTTTGGAGCCTATCCTAGAACTAGCTCTTGTAGACCAGGCTGATCTCGAATTCACAGAGATCCGCCTGCCTCTGCCTCCCGAGTGCTGGGATTAAAGGCGTGGGCCACCACCGCCAGGCCTGGCTGTTCTGGTTCTTGCTCTGCAGACCAAGCTGGCCTTGAACTCACAGAGATCTGCTTGACTCTTGAGGCTGGGATTAAGGGAGCCCAATTTGTCTTTGACCTAGAGATCTTTCTGTCTGTGCTCCTGAGGTCTGGGTTCACAAGCCTTCTTCAACATTATGACATTATGCCTGGCTCAAACCTAGGTTTTTCTTGTTTTGAGACAGGGTTTCTCTGTGTAGCTTTGAAACTTGCCCTTTAACTCGCTCTGTAGACCAGGCTGGATCTGCCAGCCCCTGCCTCCCAAGTGCTGGGATTAAAGACATGTGCCACCACTGCCGGCTTTTTTTTTTTAAATAAATAAATCTTTAAGAAATAGTAAATTAAAGAGTCTGGGATGTGGCTTGTCCAGCTCAAAGAAGGCCCTGTGTTTGATCTCCAGCATCGCATAAATCAGGCATGGTGGTGCACCCTGTAAACACAGCAGTTGGAAGGTAGAGGCGATAGGACCAGAAGCCAAAGGTCATCATCAGCTGCATAGCAAGTTCAAGAACAGTCTAGGCTACCTAGTTATGAATTCAGTAGGTGTTAACCATCACACCACCACCACCACCACCATCAACTATCAGCACCACTACCACTATCACTGTGTTCATTGCCACCAGGATTGTACTGCTGTCTCCCCAGGAAACACCTTTCTCGTATGTACTGACAGCAGCCCTGTCCTGCCCCCACCCCAAGCAGTTCTGCCACTGTTGTAGGAGCTGGTTTAGGATCCTTACTCCCAGCTCCCCTTTTCTACCCCAGGGTTTTGCGGCACCTACTTCCGCTGTCGGAATAGTAGGTGTGTGCCCCGGAGCCTGCTGTGTGATGACAGGGACATGGACAACTGTGGTGACGGCAGTGACCAGGACACCCAACCCCCAGCCAGCTGCAGAGGTCAGTGACGAGGGTTGCTCGGACCCCACTGCATAGCAAAGCGGAGAGGCTTGTTGGCCCTACTACCCTTCTTCTGGATGGCAGGGCCTGCGTGGGGAGGTGGCATGGAGCAGGGAGGAGTGTGGCCACAATGGTAGTCAGGTTAGAGACCAAGGGGGTGAGAGCCAACGAAACAGGGAAGGGTCTAGTCCAGCTTATGACCTGAGACCTTGGGAACGAGGCTGTTCTTCACAGGACCCGAGGGAGGACCTGTCTCAGTTATTTATTTCAGTTAATTATTGCCAGCCATTCCAATGACATCTGGGATATGGCGGATGCTTGAGTAACAATAGCTAACTGATTAAAACAGCAAATTTCATGACACCTTGGTTTCCTCGTCAGAAGGGGATGGGGGTCGTGACGCCTAACCTAGCAGGCACCTCAACTGTGAGTACTGTCAGTTGAGTGTGTCACACAGAGCATGACTCTTGCTGCACAGAAGCTGCTCACCCAGGTTGGTCTGTCCCGTGTCTTGAGAAGCAGCTCTAATTATAAGCCTGCTGAGTAGGAGATCAGACCTCACCTCCAGCTGTGTGACCTTGGCCAGATGTTTTATCCCCTCTTTGTCCCTCATTTCCCTTATTCTAGGAATGCGTTGTAAGCAGTTTCTCTGCATCTCAGCAGATGCTCCCAAATAGCCGTTCAGAAGTTTATTAATTATACATGCTCAGCCGATAGCTTAGGCTTGTCTCCAGCCAGCTCTTTTTTTAAAAAAAATATTTATTTATTAAGTATACAATATTCTGTCTGTGTGTATGCCTGCAGGCCAGAAGAGGGCACCAGACCCCTCTACAGATGGTTGTGAACCACCATGTGGTTGTTGGGAATTGAACTCAGGACCTTTGGAAGAGCAGGCAATGCTCTTAACCTCTGAGCCATCTCTCCAGCCCCCTCCAGCCAGCTCTTACAACTTAAAATAACCCATTTCTAGTCATCTCTGTGCTGCCCCAAGGCACGTTTACCTCATCTCTGAACTTCCCTTGTGGCTTCTTCTGCATCTGGCTCATGACTCCCTGACTGAGCCCTTTCTTCTTCCCAGCATTCTCTCTGCCCCCCCAAATCCTGCCTAGCTATCGGCCCATCAACTTTTTATTAACAGCGAGAGCGACGGATCTTCACAGTGTACCGAAGGATTATTCCACGGCAGTGGGGATTGCAGAGCAGTCTCATGGGGCGTGACACCGCTGTGTCCTGTGAAGGGGCTCTCAGGGTGCTGTTACTCTCACAGGTCCTTCTCTGGTACCCACGCAGACCCTGAGAATGGAAGATGACAGTTCCAGGCCTCCGACTCTCCCCATGGCTCTTGGCTCTGCAGCGGAGAGGACCTCTCCAGCAAGCCTGGCACCCATCACACAAGAAGTGTTGGAAGGTAGCTGGCGTCTGGTGATGAACCTCTTACATTCTTCTACCAAGATCCTACTTGGCTCAGTTAGGACAACGCTTGCTGCACAGAGTGAGAACTTGACTTTAGATCCCACCGCCTGAGTATAAAACCAGGCTCAGCGGGGTGGATCTGTAACCCCAGCACTGAGAAAGCCAGTCTAGCCCAAAGGGCAAGCCTTGGGTTCAGTGGGAGAGACCTTGTCTCAGATGGCAAAGAAGACCTTGTCTCAGGTGGCAAAGAAGAGAGCGAGACAAGGAAGCCTCCTGGGTTGGAGAAATGGCTCAGAGGCTAAGAGTGCATGCTACTTTTGCAGAGAACCTGAGTTTGGTTGCCAGCACACAGCTGGGCAGCTCACAACTGCCTGTAACTCCAGCTCCAGGGGAACTGATGCCTCTGGCTTCCAAGGACACCTGCATGCATGTGCAAATGCCCCCCCCATAACTAAAAATAAACCTTAAAAAAAAGAGGCTTGCTGGGCATGGAGGACTATGCCTTTAATCCCAGCTTGGCCTCGAACTCACAGAGATCCACCTGCCTCTGCCTCCCGAGTGCTGGGATTAAAGGCGTGCGCCACCACCACCGGGCAAAATAAATAAACCCTAGAAAATTAAGGGGAAAAAAAGATAAAAAAAATAGAGGGCTGGCAAGGAGGCGTAAGCCTGGCAGGCTGACTTCAGTCTACAGACTCCACATAGTCGTCCCTGGACCCCCAAACCCTCACCCCACCATAATATTACTTGGGATACACATACACTCACACACACACACACACACACACACACACACACACACACACACACACGTCCCGTCTATGTGATGTCAGGACATTGGTCTCCAGGTGGAAGCTCACTGGACTCTCATTCCTCCCACAGGTGCTTGGATCCGGTGGGTGGCTCTGGCCTCCTCGATACTGTTGACCTCCACTGGCCTCCTCTGGTGGTGCTGCTGCTGCCCGGGTTGGCACCCAGGGGCTCACAGGCTCTGTCTCAGATGCTGCACATCCTGCGATGCTTGCCACCTGTGTCCTGGTCGGGTGGCTCCTGGGGATCTGTGGCTGAACTGGCCAGCTCTCCAGAGCCAGGGAGGCCGTCCTTAGGGGGCTGTCTGGGGCCTGACAGGCCTGAGCTTCAAGTTCTGTTGACTGGCTGACGTGGAACAGGTCACTCGGTTCTTTGAGCCTCAGTCTGCCTCTCTGGGAAATAGGCTGAGTCCTGTTTCCCAAATAGGGCAGAGGTTGCAGAAAGCAGAGTAATTAGGCATGCTTTGCTCTTAGTTATCCCTCATTGTCCAGCACAGCAGCTTCCATGCTGGGCTTTGCTCTGAGTGAATTCCTTTTAGAAAACAACAGCTGGCTACCTTTGAAGTGGGCAGACGGACTCTAAACAGATGCTGTAGCATGAACAGCGAGGCCCAGGCGGGGAATAACAGACTAAATATCACCACCTATGACCATGTCAGATCTAATCAGAACACACTGACACAGGGGTTCTCTCCAGGTCTGGGGATATAGTGCAGGACTTGTCTAGCATGCACAGAGCCCTGGGTTCTATCCCCTCCCAACACTTCATAAAGCTGGATATGGCAGTACACACCGGTCATCCCAGGACTCAGTAGGAAGAGGCGGGAGCATTGGTGTTCAAGGTCAACCTCAGCTACATAGCAAGTTCAAAGTCAGCCTGGTTACAGGAGACTCTGGTTAACACCAAAGCCCCCTAACAAACAAAAACCATATAAACAGACAATAACAAAATATGAGGGCCTTGGAGAGGTGGTAGCTCAGTGCTTAAAAACACTTGTTGCCAGGGCTGGCTGGCGGTTCAGAGGTGAAGAGCGCTAGCTGTTCTTACAGAAGACTCAGGTTCAATTCCCGGCACCCACATGATAGCTCTCTAGGTCTAAGGGATCCGATACCCTCACACAGACATATGTATAGGCAAAACACCAATGCACATAAAATAAAAGTAAATAAATAATTTTTTAAAAGAATACTTGTTGTAGGGATTGGAGAGATTGTTTAGTGGTTAACAGCCCTAACTGCTCTTCCAGAGGTCCTGAGTTCAATTCCTGGCAACCATCTCTAGTGGGATCTGATGTCCTCTTCTGGCATAAAGGTGCCCATGCAGATAGAGCACTCATACATAAAATAAATAAATAAATCTTAAAAAAAAAGAATACTTGTTGAAGATCTGCATTCTCTTCTTGTCACCAACTTGGCAGCTCACAAACATCTGTAACTCCAGCCCCAAGCAATCTGACACTCTCTTCTGGCTTCCTTGGGCATTCGTACCAGGCATGCATGATACATACACACACACACACACACACACACACACACACACACACACACGCAGACAAAACCCTCATAAAAATAACTAAACCTAAAAATAAAGTTTTTTTTTTAATGAGCCTATCAAAACCATATCAGAAAAACCAAGTTAGGTGTCAGTGAATCACACCTATAATTCCGGCACTTGAGATGTTGAGGTTGTCCTGAGTTTGCCAGCCTGGGCTACAGAATAACACCTTGTCCTAAAAGTACAAAAACAGGGGCTGGTTCCTGGCACGGTGGCACACACCTTTAATCCTAGCACTCAGGAGGCAGAGGAAGGCAGAGTTTGAGGTCAGCTTGGTCTACATATCGAGTTCTAGGACAGAGAAACCTTGTCTTGAAGAATCAAACCAGGGGAGGTGGCTTAGCGGTTGAGAACACTGGCTGCCCTTCCATAGGACCCAGGTTTGATTCCCAGCTCCCACATGGTGGTTCACAACGGTAATTCCAGCCTCTGGGGATCCGACATCTTCTTCCAGCTTCTGCAGTTATTAGACACACAGGTGGTGCACAGAAGACACATGCAGACAAAACCCACATATGTGTAAAAGAAATAAAACTTAAAAATACAAAACAAGCCGGGCAGTGGTGGTGCACGCCTTTAATCCCAGCACTCGGGAGGCAGAGGCAGGTAGATCTCTGCGAGTTCGAGGCCAGCCTGGTCTACAAGAGCTAGTTCCAGGACAGGAACCAAAAAGCTACGGAGAAACCCTGTCTCAAAAATCCAAAAAAACAAAACAAAACAAAACAAAACAAATGACGACAAAGGAAGAAAAGCCAGGCCTATGAACCTACACCAATGGATGATGTAACCTCTTGCCCTGGATCATATACAGGGAAGGACACCCATTGTAGGGGTACACTGGCCACCAGCAGTCGGTGGGTCTTAGATGGGACAGCGTCCTAATGTGGAGGCTTCAGTGCACCAGGGAGCAGGGTCCCCTGCTTGGCTTGTCTGAGCTGCTAACTGTTGGAAGCCAGCTCCTAGGCGACTGGGAATGCTAACTGGGCTGTTGGACTCAGCAGAGCCTCTCTGCAATTCTGCCTCTGTCTTCACTGGGGCCTCTACAAACCTTTCGCAGCTGATCTGTAACACAGCACACATGCACACATGTATATACACATAGATACACGAACAATGCTGTGACAAGTATCCTGAGATACCTGAGAAATAATATTAGTCGTTAGGATCGGAAGAAAATTATCTGACGTTGTCAAGGGCCATGTTTGTGAGTGACTTTGTAACCAATAATGACATAGCTTATGAATTTATTGTCAATTCAGTAAAACCTGATTTGTTGAAAGACATAATCTTTGTCTGAAGCATAGTGCTCATGACAGAGAGAACAGGTCGTGTGGGGTGGGCGCTGTGCTGGGCAGGTCCTGTAGGCAGGGGTGGGCACTGTCCTGGACAGGTCCTGTGGGCAGGGGTGGGCACTGTGCTGGGTGGGTCCTGTGACTGGGGTGAGCGCTGTGCTGGGAGGGTCTGAAGAGCAAGGGTGGGCACTGCTCTGGCCTGGGGAAGGGGTACCAAGGGCAGGAACTGGGCCATTATCTGATCGTGAAACTTATTTGGTTTTGCTTTTCCTTCTGATCTCAGAAACCCTGCCCTGCCCTCCACCCCATGCAATACTGAGTGGACCCCTTGTCAAAGAGACAGGAGACCTTTTGGCGGGGATAGCACCATTTATTAAGAAAAGATCAGATGAAGACCACGGGGGTTCCCTTGAGGACCCGAGGCCAAGTATCCCAACAGCCGTAGTCTGGGTCTGCTTACCCCTCAATTGGGCCCTCAGGCTTCCGGGTGGGCAGGGCATCACCCCTCCTCCCCTTCCCAATCTGAGGCCTCAGCTGCCCCCACCAAGACACTGGTCTTCCTGATTCCTGCTCCCCCACGCCCTGGGCCTTCACCTCCAGAAGAGTAGGGGGTACGGCCTGGTGTGGTGGGACTTCATTGCTGGGCTCTGCCTAGCCGGTGGGGCGGGGAAGAGTTGGTCTCCCTTGCAGCTCCTGAGGGCAGGGCCCTGAGCTGTGTGTGGGTAGTGGTGGGGAATGCAGGTGGAAGTGGGCTGGGTGGGAGGGAAGGCTGCCAAGGACATGGGGTTTCTGGCTAGGTGGGGGTGGAGGAAGCTGGGGTGTGGCCGGGTGGGGAGTGAGCTGCCTTCTGTTCCCAGCACAGTAGCTCAGGCCACTGCAATGTCCCCACATTCTGTGTGACAGTGAGGTGCCAGGTGGTAAACTGAGGTTGGCACTCAGAGCAATGAGGACTGTCCTGGGGCTGCTAAATGGACAGCCCAACTTTACTTTGAAGTGGGGAAGGAGGTGGAGCAGTTTTGAGCCCTACCGGCCTGACATCAAGTCCCAGTGGCCTTCTGAGGAAAACCTCTTCCAGTCCACCTGCCCTGCCCACCAGCCTTGGGGCTCTGCCCACACACGTGGGGGAGCTGGCGCACCCACCCTCCAGTCCAGCCCAGGGTGGTAGCAGCAAGCGTGGCATTGCCTCAGTCTCTTACAAAAAGTCATAATAATATTAATAATAATATACTCGACATTGTCAGGCTGGGTGCTGCCCAAGAGTCCGTGGGAGGGAGGCGGGTGCCTATGAGGGGCAGGGACGTGTGTTGGCCCCTGCTTGGGCACGATGCTGCAGGTCCAGGGGCTGTGGGGGTGGGCCTCCAGGCCGGGCTGAGTGCAGCACCAAATTCTTGATACAGCCTGTGATCCCAGAGGAGAACTTGGCTCTGGTGAGTGTGGCCACATCTGGGGCACCACCTGTGGAAGAGGAGCGTGACGGTGGGTCAGAGTGGCAAGGAGGCCAGACTGTAGCGCTGAAGGCTGCCATTCCCTCCCCGGCCTGTCTCGACACCCTGCGGGGTACTCACCAATGAAGACCATATCCTTTGTGTTGACCGCTACATTAGGACCTGGGGACCGGCCGCTGACAAGTTCCTCACCGTCCACTTGGATGGAGCCTCTTTGGCCCTCTCTGCAATGTGACAGGGTCAGGCCCATTGCCCTGAATTCCCATCCTCCACAAATGTCCTCTTCTTGTCATTGAGACTCACCATAGGTGGACAAATCTGGCCCCTGCTTACTCTCAGGTCCCTCCTCACCTACTGGTTATACACAGTCACCTTCTGAGTCCCAACCTCAGGTTGCTTCTCTTTAAAAAGTCAAGGCTGGGCTTGAATTCAGGATCTTCTTGACTTTACCTCCCAAGTTCCTGGGTCACAGGTGTGCACCACCCTGGACCCTGGTGGAGCTCTGCTTGCCGGCAAGGTGTCCTTCCCACATCACCTTCTCATTCGGTCTCTAGGATCTCCAAGCCTCCTCCTCTTTACCCTCCCCTCTGGAGGGTGAGCTCCTGGTCCCATGCCCACCTCTGGTCCCTTCCCCTAGTGCTGAACTGGATTTCTTACCGCAGTGCCGTCACCCGATGCCACTCGCCGTCATTGATGGGGTCCTCAGAGACAAGACGGGCCTCCCCACTGCCCAGTTGGTAGCTGGGGAGATCCACGAAGGTGTGAGTTATGGGGTGGGACAGGAGGTTAAAGGTGCAGATGGCATTAGGGGTGTATGGCTGGGACACCTGGAGCTCCAGCTTCCCGTGGGAGAAGCCAGGGATGGAAGAGGGGGGATGGAGGTGCTAGGATTCACCTGAAGACAAGATGGCCATCTTGCAGTCCAAGGCTAATGAAGTCTTTGCTGCGGCTGGCCTCTCTCACCTGCCAAGGAAACGTAGGGTCTCTAGGGTCCCACATTGGGGAGCTGAGACCCTGCAGGCTGTCACCTCGACCTTCCTGTCTGCACTTCCCCAACCAGGAGGCCAGTTTCCAGCCCCAGGGATCCCAAGACCCCCAGTTGGTTGTCCACTCACCTCACCCTGCCAGAGCAGGAGCCCATTGGCTGTGCTGGTCCGAACCTCGAATTCAATGGTCTCAGGTGCTTCAGGAAGGCTGGGGAGAAGCGGGGAGTGTGGGGGCGGGGCAGGAAGCAGTGGGTCAGGGGAAGCCTGAGTCTCAGACTCCTGTTAACCCTGCTGGACCCAGAGGGTCAACATCACCTGTCTTACCTCCTGGAGAAGATGTTGCCGGGGAGGCCTAGGAAGCCATTGTCGTGGAAGTAGGCTCCATATTGCCCAGGGGCATCTGTGCAAGAGTAGGGGACAGTGAGTGTGCACCACTGTGCCCATCTCATTTTATTATTATTATTATTATTATTGAGCTTGTGTATATGATGTGTGTGTGTGTGAGAGAGAGAGAGAGAGAGGTGTGAGTGTGGGCGTGATTGTGTCACAGTGTGTGTGGCGCTTGTGCAACAAATTTAAGGGGTCAGTTCTCTCCTTCCATCAAGGGTTTCAGAGATCAAACTCAGGGCATCAGGTCTACACGGACCCACATTTTTACTTCTTTTTTTTAATTTTTAAATTTTATTTATTTGAGATGGGGTTTCTCTGTGTAACAACCCTGGCTGTCTGGAACTCATTCTGTAAATCCGGCTGGCCTCAGATTCACAGAGCTCCACCTGCTTCTGCCTCCCAAGTGCTGTAGGTCTGGAGTCACAGGCAGTTGTGAGCTCCCTGATGTGGGTGATGGGAACTGAACTCGCGTCTTGGTAGGAGCCTCCAGCCCTCTGAACTGTCTCCAGTTCCACACATTTTTACTTTTAGGTATGAAGAATTCCAAAGCATGAGCCCTGGACCGTTCAAATGTGGCACACAATAAATGCTTGCTGACTGAAGGATCTGACATCAGAATAGTTTGAAGGCCATCCCAAGGTCACCTTGCTGATAAGTTGTTTATGACTTTGTCCTTCTTTGTTCCTGCCTATCTGGGCCCAGTGAGCTCCTCCCATGGGCTTGTTTTACTTGAGGACCCAAACTGAGGTATAAATAACTCAAGGAAAAGGGCTGAGAGACCAAGACCCGTTTGCCTTGCTGGCCACAGGGAATACTTACCATTGCCTCCACTGCCTTCAAGGTGCCAGTCAGACTCCACTACGTTGTACCCAGCGCCTGTGGGGAAGGGTGGGATCTAGTTGGTGGACACAGATACCCAGTGACTGTGTCTGGCCCCAGAGGAGGGTGGATACAACTCAGAGTAAGTACCTTGTTGGCAGCGTGGACCAGAGAAGCCAGGAGGACAGAGGCAACGGGTACCCCGGCAGGTGCCACCATTCAAACAAGGCTCTTGGAGCTGGCAAGGGTTTTCCTCATGCTCACAAAGGTCTCCTATGGGCCAAGGCAAAGGCGGGTGAGCAGGAGCTAGAGTTACCCTCCGACCCTTGGACCCACGTCCTGTTGTGTCCTGGGCTGGCTCTGGTACCTTTAAAGCCATCTTGACAAAGGCACTGGAACTCATATTCACCCGCAGGCATGCATGTGGCGCCATTGCGGCAAGGCTGGCGCTCACACGGGGAGCTGTCGTAGCATTGGCCCACACCCTGGCTGCCCAGGAAGCTGTAGGTAAGGTCCAATCGCTTGCCATTCACAGACACCTGCGGGCAGAGGAACACCGAGGAACTCATGGGATGTGGAAGGTAGACACATGGGTGTGTTAGCAGAGAGAGCCTGCACTGGAAAATGTCTGGGAAGTCGGGCATGCAAAGTAGCGTAGGACCCTGAGTGTGGGAGGCCTTGAAGCTGAGTACCTTCTACATAGCCAGTTCCCAACATGACTTTAAATAGTAGGGACTTTTTTTTTTTTGGTTTTTCGAGACAGGATTTCTCTGTAGCTTTGGAGCCTGTCCTAGAACTCAGTAGGGACTATTATTATCGCTATTTTGAAGAAACCGACTCAGCCGAAAATGTGTAGTCCCAGGACCCTGTGAGTGGTAAGTGGTCCCACAGTGAACCTCCCTCTGTCCCTCTGGGGGCTACTCCTCACCTCGCCCACACAGCCATGGAAGTGGGCACTCATATTGGTGGCTGGGGACAGCTGTATGGAGGGCTCCACGCCCCCCAAGTAGAGCAGCGTGTGCAGGTTGAGACCCTGGCTCTTTCCTGGTGAGGAGCGCAGCACAGGGCGCCCTCCATCCACCCGTAGGCTGCCATCTTTGTTGAGGCGCTCTGCAGACACTCGGTGCCAGCGTCCCAAGGCCAGTGGCTCATGGCTCCGCAGAACAGCCAGACCTGACGAGACCATAGGTGGCATTGGGTACTGGAGGGACCCTGACACTCCCCCACTCTAGGATGTGATTAGTGGGACACTTCTCATATATTTGCCAAATCTCTGATGACAAGTTTGTGCTGGACTTGAACTCACAGAGATCCACCTGCCTCCTGAGTGCTGGGATTAAAGGTGTGTGCCACCACTGCTTAGGGGTGGCCTTTAAGTCACACAGAAGGTCTGGCTCCTGTCTTACCCCATCTTGCCTCTTGGCAACATGGTGACCCAAAAACAGTGCAAAGCTTGGTACCCAGGCTCATCCACACGAGGCACTCAGTGCTTACCTGACCCTAGCTCATAGCGGAACTCCAGGTGGCCGCCAACCATCGCTAGGGACACAAAGTCTTCCACGGGCCCACTCTTGCCACCACTGAACAGCAAGAGACCATCAGGTGCCAGCGGCTTGAACTCCACATCCAGGCGTAGCTCATGGTGGGTATTGGTGAGAGCCGGTAATACCAGGTAGGAGCCAGTGCCAGACATAGATGGGGTAGTCACCGTCACACCTGTAGCAGCGATAGCTTAGCTAGGAGCAGGGGCAACAGCAGAGTCCTGGGCAGGAGTCCTCCCTTGCCCAATCCCCTACCAGAGCCTCAGGACCAGCCCTGACCATTAGGCTGAAGATTTCTGGGAAGAGAGAAGAAGTCCTCTCGGGGAATCCCAAGTAAGGGACTCAGGTTAGACAGTAGTGTAGCCAGCTGGCGTTAACATCTTGCTTTAGACTAATTTTACTCCTCACAGGACTGTGATGGCCCCAGTGTGCCTTGGATAACGTCCCCAGCCATCGTAGCGAATACTCACCTTCCTCACACCTCATCCCTGAGCGGCCCAGGTGGCAGCGACAGGTGTAGCCTCGACCATCTGGACGGTTCACACAGGTGGCGTCGGGCCCACAGGCCTCTGGAGACATAGTGAAGAGACAGGGAGATAACTCAGCAGGGGAGATTATTGTGCCTAAACTAAGCCTCCCACACCCCTGGGGACCTTGTTAGCCTGGGAAGACTGTCCAGGTCCTTCATAAGAAGGACACTGTCAGAGAGGACCTGCAGGGACAGCTGTGGCATTAAGTGACTGTATCTGTGTTTGTTTTGCTGTTAGGCAGTCTTGCTTTGCAGCCCTGGCTAGCCTGGAACTTACCATGTAGTTCAGTCTGGCTTTGAACTGGTACACGATCTTCCTGCCTGTGCCTCCTGAGTGCTGGGGTTATAGCTAAGTGCTACCACCCAGTAGGCTTTTTGTTTTTTTAGATTTGTTTTCATTTGTTTGTTTGTTTGTTTGTTTGTTTGTTTATTTATTTATTTTCCGAGACATCGTTTCTCTGTAGCTTTGGAGCTTGTCCTGGAACGTGATCTGTAGACCAGACTGGCCTCAAACTCACAGAGATCCGCCTGTCTCTGCCTCCTGAGTGCTGGGATTAAAGGCGTGTGCCACCACCACCCAACTTTGCTTGCTTTTTGAAACAGGGTTTCGTGTAGTCCTGGTTGGCCTCAAACTCACTATGAATCTGATGACCTTGAACTTCTCACTCCCCTGCTTCCATATTCCAAGTGCTCGGACTACAGACAGGCACAGTACACCTAGTTTATGAGGTACCGGAGACTGAACCCAGGGCCCTGGGAATGCAAACATTAGGCAAATACTCTAACCATTGAGTTAAATCCCCAGCCCTGTTTATGGTTTCTTTGAGACAGGGTCTCTCCCTTTGTCATCGAGGACTGCCGGGAGCTCATGGTAATCCTTTTGTCTCAGTCACCCATATCCTGGGATTATAGATGTGTGCCACCATGCCCAGATTGCAATGGCAAGCTTGGGGTGGGGTCAGGGCTGTAGCTAGGTGGCAGTGCACTTGTCTAGCATGCGCAAGGCCTTGGGTTCAATCGCAGCAAATACATTCACACACAAGACTGTGCCTATGTAAGAGTGCAGGGTACGGGTGCCTGGCTCAGGTAATGGGTGGGGGCAGCAGAGGCCTAGATGGCAGTGTCTGGGCTACTGAGAGAGATTAGTTACCATCATGGGAGGGCTCTTAAATTCTTGAGGAGCAGGAGGAATGGAGAGCTGGAGTGGGGTACTCACCTGGGTGGCAGTGCAGGGCTTGTGAATGCTCACAGCGGCTGCCAGTGAAGCCAGCAGGGCAGACACATCTGTAGCTGCTGCTCTCTGAATCATGGCATTGGCCCCCATTCTGCAAAGCAGTAACAGACATCAAGCCAAGGAGACCACAGTCCTCTCCCTCCCTCTCCCCCCGCAGGGGCAAGCCATGACTCAGGGCAGCAGGGGAGTGGTATAGGAAGAACCACCTGGCAGGGTCGGTCCTGGCAAGTAGGGCAGTGGGAGATGCCATGTGTTGTGAGGTTGAGGTCGTGGAAGATGATCTCCTCGCCTTGGATGCGCAGCTCACGCACACAGCCTGGAGGGGGAGGCAGGATTGGGGGAGGCAGGGTGAGCATATGGAGGGACGGGAAGTTAGTCAGCTGCACTTCATATCTACTGTGTTCCTTTAGCTCGGGCGGCTCTATAACCATCTGGGAAAGCTTAGCTAGGGAGGTGGGGAGAAGAAAGCTCACCAACAAAGCCACTGCTCAGCCCAGCCTTCGGGATGGCACCATAGTCGGGATAGCCACCCAGATACAGCTCCTCATTCAGGTCTAAGCCTTGGAACTTGCCCTGTGGAGGTGGGTAAGTCAGGTCCAGCTACTGGGGTAGGTAAAGGCTGGGAACCGGAAACAGGGGACAGGCTGGCTCTCACCTGGGAGGTTCCGTTGACAGGGGCCAAATTGCCCACAATCAAGGATCCATGAGTGAGACTTCGGAGCAGGGTCACGGTGTGGAACTGGCCTAGGGCCAGCGGTGTGGGGTGGCGAATGGTGGCCATGCCAGAGCCTGCATCAAATCTGCTCCGTAGGGTGGGGCAGGGGCAAGAGAGAGGTTTGTAAACACGGCCTCAGACAGACCCAGGCTGGGCAATGGATCCAGGGGAAGAACAACATTCCCCATGGTCCTGGCTTTGAAATTCTCTTTGATTTGTTTTTCCCTTCATTACCCAACCCAAGCTATCCCCACCTCTTCTGAAAGTTTTCTCCTTCACCACCTTTCGGTGGGAGCATCCCCAGAGCAGGCTCTTAGGACTGGGGGGAGTTCTCTGCTCTGAGGCCCTGCAGACCAGTCCTTAGCTTCACTGCATTTCCTGCTGAGATGGCCTTGCTTTTCTTTGTTACGGTTTGAAGTCCCCCAGCTAGAGTGGTCGCTGCTATAGGGAACAACCTATCTTGTTCTGTTAATGCCTGTAACAGCACCTGACACATGGCAAGAGTCAAGCAAGTAATTATTGGATGGATGAGTGACTGGTTAAAGGATGAGTGAGAAGATGGACGAACTGATAGACCCATGAGTGACTAGATGGATGGGTGGATGAGTAGAGGAACAGGTGAGGAGAATGAATGTTTGAAGATGGGTGGGTGGGTGGACAAATGAGATAGAGAGATGGATGAATGAATTGATACATCAATGGATAGATAGATGGAGGGAGGGATGAGTAAATGGACGGACAGGTAGATAGATGGATGGGTGGATGAGTAGAGGAACAGGTGAGGTGAATGAATGGATGAAGATGGGTGGGTGGATGGACAAATGGGATAGAGAGGTGGATGATGGGTGGATGTATAAATGGATAGATGGATGGATAGAGGGATGAGTAAATGGATGGACAGGTTAATGAATGGATGGATGGGGTAGATGATGGATAGGTGGGTGAATAGATGTATAAATGGATAGATGGATGAATGGAGGGATGAATAAGTGGATGGACAGGTGAATGGATGACTGGATGGATGGATAGATGTATAAATGGATAGATGGATGTACAAGTAAGTGGATGGATGGATGGATGGATGGATGGATGGATAGACGAACGGATGGATGGACAGATAGGTGGAAGGATGGATGAGATAGATGGGGTGGATGATAGATGGATGAAAGGAGTGGATAGATGAAAGAAGGAACAAGTACACGGATGAGTGGAAGAATTCTGCCTACAGTAGAAGACCCCTCTTCTGCCTGCTCAGGATAAGGTGCCTCATTCAGTAGACTGACTGGCCATCAAGGGAAACAGTTGTAAACTCTTTCTATAGCTTCACCATAGTATAACTCAGCCCAATGCAGAATACGTCCAACTAAAACCTGTGTCCAGTTCCCAGTCCATCCCCCCTAGAAGATGGAGGGAGAGATCTCACCGGAACTCGGGCCTTCCGCCCACAAGGCCAAAGGAGATGAAATCAGGCTGCCTGTTGGCCAGGTTGGTGGGACTCCCTGGGATCCGCTTCTGCCCATTGTACAGCAGCATCCCTGGAGGGCATAGGAGTGTGAGCAGTCTCCCCTCTGGTCACCAGCCCTCTGTCACAGTCACCTAAGTTCTTGGGCCAGTGGTTTTCAACCTTGCTAATGCTGTAACCCTTTAATACAGTTCATGTTGTGATGACCTCCAACCATACCAATTTTTTTGTTGTTACTTCATAACTGTAATTTTGCTACTGTTATGAGTCATAATATAAATATCTGATTGCAGATGGTCTCAGACAATCCCTGTGAAAGGATTGTTCGATCCCCCAAAGGGATTGTGACCCACAGATTGAGAATCTCTGTCTTGAGCCTTTCTGATCTATGATCCCTCACTCCAGAATGTGGTTAGGAACCTCACCATCATAGCTTCAGTGACCTGAGGAGAAGAGCCTTGCTAAGAGCTCCGAGATAGAACAAACTTGTTGGGCGCGCATCTTTAGGGTGTGTCTGAAGGAGGGCAGGGAGGCAGAAACTCACCTGAGTAGAGAAGAAGGCCTGGGCAGTGAAAGTGAGAGACCAGCAGGATGAGAGAATGAGGAGAGAGAGAGAGAGGGGTTCATCAGATAAGAAGAACATTGAGCAGGACAGGAAGATGGGCCAGGAGGGCTGGGCACCAAGGCAGCCATGCAATAGGACCAGGTAGAGGCCGGAATGTCACAGAGAGACTGAAAAGCAAGGGGGCATGAGAAACCCAGTGGACTCTGGACAGTTCAGGGCTTCTGTTGGGATTCCTACTGCGATGACAAATCCAAGAGACAGGTCCCCACCCCACCCCAGGCCAGCCTCCAGACCCACTGGGTGCCGGTTTACCATCTGCAGAGTCTGGGCGGAAGGTAATCTTGATCTCAAACTTCCTGTAGGCGTCTTTGATGGTGGGAAGTGGCAGGAAGGAGTAGGGTGTCTGGGTGAAGTAGGGTACCACTCGCTCTGCAGAGAGAAGACTGTCAGAGAGACACCTGTGGACGAGTTAGCACATGCTGCCCATTAGGGCTGAAGTTGTCCTACCTGGCACCTGCAGATAGGCGAAGGCTTTGACCTTGCCCTGCCGGTTGGTGGCAGTGCACACATAGGTGCCGGCGTCCTGGGGGCGAACTGAGGGCAGCATCAGCATGTTGTTCTCCAAGCGGCTGCCGGGTGGCAGGTCACCATCCACCTACAAACACTGACACTGAAGGCCTGATCTTGGCTCATGCCCCCTACTCTGCTCCAGGACCATCTTCAAATTGGGCATTCATTCTTGACCAGGTCCTGTGGTACTGAACCGGCTCAGAGCCTGTCCTAGCCAGGAGGACTGTCAGCTGGCACTTGCCCAACATTTACCTTGCTCCAGGTGATGGCAGGAGTCGGGTACCCTGAGGCCATGCATGGGAAGACAGCCGCAGAGCCAGCAGGTACTCGGACCTCTGGAGGAGTTGAGATCTGAGGCAAGGCTGAGGGGACAGACAGACGTCACCCGTGTGATGGTATCCGCCAACTTTGTGCTAACTTATGCTTTCTAGACTTTTTTTACTCTGGGAGAGAGGCACTGCGTCCACTGTACGAATCGGGGGACTATGGCTCCTCATTCCTGGTTGGACAGAGGCGACCAGGCTGGCTGATATCACTTCCTGCCTGAGCGGACATCTGTACAGCTCGGGGGTGGGGAGTGGAGGAGGAGGGAAACGGACGGGCCCTGAGAAGGGGGCACTAGGGCAGCGTATGTGAGTAGGTGTAAAGTAAGTCTCAGAGTTTGAGGTTAAAAAAAGTAGTTTATGTCTCTACTGTGTTTCTACAGGGTTTTACTTCCATGGTGTCTTATTTATTTATTTATTTATTTAAAAATTAATTTATTTATTTGTGTGTTTACATTTGTGTATGTGTACACATGCCAGGCATGTGTGTGGAGGTCTCAGAGGACAACTTGCAGGAATCGGTTCTCCTCTTCGTGGGTCCTGGAGCTTGGCAGCAAGTGCCTTTACCCCCTCTCCACACCCCCATTTTTTTTTAAAAAAAGGCTGGGTCTCTTGTAGCCCAGGCTGGTCTCTACCCATTCTATGTAGCACAGGGTGGGCTCAAACCTATGATCCCCCTTGCCTACACCTTGGAAATGCTAAATTATAGGAGTATGTTTATTTATTTTGAGATGGCGTCTTACTATGTAGCCCAGGCTTGCCTCAAACCCAAGATCTTTCTTCCCCAGTCTCCTGTGTGTTGAAATGGCAAGAATGTGTCACTACTCTCTGTTTAACACTGTCTGTTTCTTTAAAGTCTACCATTGGACTAGGGTGGGGGTCTCCTCCATCAGAGTCAGGGTTACTTCTCCTCCTTTTCCTGGAGACAGGGTCTCATTTACCCCCCCAGCTGGCCTGAAACTTGTTCTATAGACCAGGCTGGCCTCAAACTCAGAGAATGGCTTGCTTCTGCCTCTGAAGCCAGTGAGCCCAGAAATCCACCTGTCTCTGCCTCCCCAGAGTCCTGGAATTAAAGGTGCGCCACCACACCAGGCCTACTTTTTCTTCTTGATAGCCCTTGGCATGCCACTTGCTCATATCCATTCATTTGCTGGAAAAGCTATCCCTTAAATATAGACACTAGGAGATCCCCAGGATAGCACAGAAGGAGAGATGTAGCAGAATGGAGCTGGCAGCCCCTCAAGGTCCTGTCCCTCCCATGTCCCTTCCCTAGTTCCTAGTGGTCTCTACCTTGTACGAGCAGCAGCACGTGGGACTGGGTGGTACCAGCAGCATTGGTGGCCGTACAGCGGTACTGTCCTGCATCAGCCAGATCCACATGGGCAATCCTGATGACACTTCCACTTTGAACAATTCCAGGCCTTAGGTGTCCTCCAACTTTGCTCCAAGTTACCTGAGGCTTAGGGTCACCCAGTGCCAAGCACTCAAACTCCACAGAGTGGCCGACTACCACGGAGTGCACAGAGGTGCGGACATTGATGAGCACCGAAGGCAAGGCTGGAGGAGAGGCAGGGTGGTGAGCCCGGCTGAGGAAGGCCAAGGTTGGAGGAGGGACAGGGAGATGAGCCAGGCCACACGAGGTCAAGTCTGGGAGAAGGACTTGCTTTTCGTGTGGCCACTCACACACCCAGTTGCTAAGCGTCTATTTGTCCATGCACTCGAGAAGCTGCTAATTCAGTCTGCACTGCTCTGCAGAGCACCCGCTCCCCTCCCCTCTCTGCCTCCTCACAAGACTTGTCATGGCCATGACACCGGGCAAGGTGCAAGCAAGGATAATAGAATAATTCTCTATCGTGTCCATTTACAGGGTTTCCTGGGGAGCAGGGGCAGATCCCACCACCACCCCTTTCTTATCTCTGGCCCTGCTCTTAGCAGAGGCCAGACGCCACCTCCTACCTTGCACAATTAGCTGGGCACTGGCCTGGGCTTGTCCCCAAGGCCCATGGGCCTGACAAACATATGTCCCTTGGCAGCTCTGGTCTAAGTTCTGGATTCTGAGGAGAAAGAAGGGTGATATCATAAGTAGAGCTATGGAAAATGTTTGCAGTTGTGTGAGTTAAAACAGACAGGCCACAGGACTGGAGAGATGACTTGAAACCAGGTGTTTAATCTCTGGGTCCTACATGGTAGAAGGGCCAGTGCCAATGACCAGGATGTAGGTGGACAAGGTAGTGTACCGCAGCATCTCATATCTGTCTGTTTGTCTGTCTGTCTATCTATCCATCTATCATCTATCAACCTATCATCAATATCTATCTATCTATCTATCTATCTATCTATCTATCTATCTATCTATCTATCTATCTACCAACCTATCTATCATCAATATACATCTATCATCTATCATCTATCTATCTATGATCTATCTATCTATTAATCTATCTATCTATCATCCATCAATCCATCCTCTGTCTACCTATCTGTGATATTAGGGATTGAACTTGAGGCCTCACACATGCCAGGCCAGTGCTCTACCAATGAGCTACATCCTCATTTGATTTCCACTTTATTTGGAGCCATGCTCTCAACTAAGTTGTCTAGGCTGCCCTGACTCACCCTGTAGCCCCTCCAGCCTCCCTATTACAAGTCTGTGCCATGAAGCTTGGCTACCACATCCACCTCAGACACAGATTCTTGCTCTAAGCTCTCTGTCACACTGACTTGAGGTCTCACAGTGACTGAGCTGCAGATCTCTGGCCCCATTTTCTTGCGTTCAATAACAGTAGGGGTTTTAATAAACTCAGGGTTGGGCACAGCGGCTCCCATCTGTAATTCCAGTACTTGAGAGGCTGAGGCAGGAGGAGGCCAATCTGATCTACATAGTGAGTTTCAGGCCAATCTGAACTACAGAGTGAGACCTGGTCTCAGAAATACCAAAATACCAAAACCAAATAATACTAAAAAACAAACTAAACCAGAATAGAAGGAACTCAGCCCACTGTTAGCAGATGGCCTTCCAGGTGCTAAGAAAGCACTAAGCATTTTAGAGAAAACAGTACTTCAATTTTCTTGACCATTGTAAGAACTAAGGCTCAGAGAGGACAAGCAGCTCGCTCAAGGACATTGCTCTGTGGTGGGTCCTATAGGTACGTAAAGTGACTCAGCCCCACTGAGCCTTAGGTTGGGAGGTACCTGAGTCCAGTCCACACCCAGCACCGCTCACCGGAGGACTCCATCCTGTACACTGTGTCCAGGAGGCAGCTGACCTCCCTCCTTGAGCCATCGAAGGTGGGTGCCCCGCTCATTGGGCACAGCACAATGGAACTCAACGCTGGCCCCGATGTTCTTGGTCTCTAGCTGAGGAGTGACTTGTACGGTGTGTACGGATCCTACCGGGATGGAAGTGCCAGGGAGATCGCCGGAAGGACCTGTGGAGACATGGGAGGGTGACTGACTGACGATTGATTGATTACAACAGGGTCTCATGTAGCATAGGATGACCTTGAACTCTGAACTTTGTGTTTTCCTGCCTGAATGCTGGGATTACAAGCACAGGTCACCACATCTAGTTATGTGGTGCTGGGGATTGAACCCAGGACTCAGTGCATGTTACACAAGCATGAGCCATATCCCCAGCCTAAGTGCATGAGGTTTTCCATATAGGGTTTTGAGATGAGGTCTCTCATCTGATGTCCAGAATAGTTCTGAGCTCTTAGGCTCCAGGGCTCCCTCAGCTGGGTATCTTGATGAGCTTGGACTAAGGTCCACACCATCACACAGGACACCTAAGGTTCTTTTCTGTTTTTTTCTTTTTCTTTCTTTCTTTCTTTCTTTTTTTTTTTTTTTTTGATTTTTGAGACAGGGTTTCTCCGTAGCCTTTGGTTCCTGTCCTGGAACTAGCTCTTGTAGACCAGGTTGGTCTCGAACTCACAGAGATCCGCCTGCCTCTGCCTCCCGAGTGCTGGGATTAAAGGCGTGCGCCACCACTGCCCGGCTCTAAAGTTCTTTTCTATACATGTATGTGTCATATCCCTAAAATGCTTGGGTACCAGGATACCCTCATCTCAACATTCAAGGGACGTTCTCAGATGGCCTCTCTAGCCAGACAACAAAATCCTTTCAATACAAAATCATTCTTGCTTGTTCTTGTTCTCACAGTCAATCATTCGATGACATAAGGGCCAGTGTGGGGCTGCGCCCTTGGATGTGGAAGGTGGCCTAGGACATGAATGGCCAGGAGGGATACACTTTTTTTTTTCTCTTTACATATGAGAAACACTGAGGTTCAACATGAGATAACATAGCTAAAGTTATCTCTGAGGTCACAGTCCAGACTCTTGACCAGTAAGTTAGGCTGTCTGCTGCTTCTGGACTTTTGTGTCCAAAGACTTGGGTGGCTCTGTAGTAGCCCACAGGGATGTTAGAGTCCTCTTAGTCATGCTGGGGTCCTGGGCCTGTAAGAGATGGTCCTATTGCCGGGCGGTGGTGGCGCACACCTTTAATCCCAGCACTCGGGAGGCAGAGGCAGGTGGATCTCTGTGAGTTCGAGACCAGCCTGGTCTACAAGAGCTAGTTCCAGGACAGGCTCCAAAACCACAGAGAAACCCTGTCTCGAAAAACAAAAACAACAAAACAAAAAAAACCAAAGAGATGGCCCTGTCACTTATTTGCTGCTCTTTCAGTCAAATGTTTACTTTCCTGAGCCTGCGGTGGACAAGCTCAGGGCTGCTGGGACAATAGGGAACAGGTCTTACTCTGAGTGTCCTTCCTGTCCGGCCCGTGAGCTCATTTCCTAGCAAGTACAAAGCAGGGTAGAAAGTGACCTGAAAGCTAGGGAGCTGAGAACAGTATTGGCGGGAAGGTCTTCCTGGACAAGGAGGCTACCTTAGGTCTCAGAGCAGGACACTGAAGATGGGAAACAGCTGGAGGCCTTTGTGTCCCAAGTGGACATACCGGTCAAGAAAAGGCCCACAGGGAAGCTAACCCCTGGCTTCCCACTGACACTCCAGTTGCTTACCTTGGACCAAAACTTGGGCAAAGGCCTCAGCCGAGCCCACCTTGTTGGAGACCTGGCAGCGGTAGCGACCAGAGTCTGCAGGGCCTGTGGGCTCCAAGCGTAGAAACTCATTTCTGGCAACAGCCCTTTCAGGGAGGATGCCGTCCACACGGCTCCACTGGAAGGTGAGTGGGTGTGTGCCGTGAGCCAGGCACTGCAGCTGAACCAGCTTCCCTGGCTGCACTGAGGTATGCTCTGGAATTATGGTGGCATATGGAGGACCTGAGGGATACACAGAGAGATCAGGTGGAATAGAGCAGAGCTCAGGATCACAGCCGGTAGCTGGATCCATGTAGTGCAGTCAAGCCCGTAGGGCCCAAGAGGAGACATGGGTGGCTGCCAGAGCAGGCTTTGGAGTCCTCTAGATAGATAGGGATTCTGCCCAAAGAAGAGCTTGGCAGGGGAACATAGAGCCCCGTGCACCACAGACAGAAGTCAGGAGAGAGTATGGAGGACTTACTCTCCACGTGCAGGACAACAGTGGCTTCAGCATGCCCAGCAGTGTTGGTGGCATTACAGATGTACTGGCCCGAGTCCTGCTGGGCCACCCGGGGAATGACCAGAGTGTTGCCTTCTACCCGGTGCTGCCAGGGCAGTGGGGAGCGCAGCTTGGACCAGTGGATGGTGGGCGGGGGGTTGCCTATGGGGTTGAAGATGGCATTGGTCACTAGGTTGTTCCAGGGACCAATCAAGTGTGGGGTGATAGGAAAAGGTTCTAAGCGACCTATCCCTCCATGGGATTGGCTAAGTGGATGCTTCCTGGGTGTGGCATCATCATGGGAGAATTCAAAACCCCAGGGCTGTCCAGCTCGGCCTTTCTGTGGGTCTCCACTACACCTGTGGCTGAGCAATGTAGAGTGGCCGTGTGTCCAGCCTCCAGGGTCAGCTCAGCTTCTTCAACTTGGACCTGGGGGGCACCTGGGTCCACAGTGCCAGTGTCCACGATCACCTCCACCTGCTTCTGTGCTGTGCCCAGCGCATTCTGGGCTAGACACACATAGGTGCCTGCATCTGATGGCTTAGCTGATGAAATCTAGAAGAAAGCAGAGAACATTGATATTGATTCCTTCCTTTGCATTTTGATTATTGTTTTTGTTTTCTGAGCTAGGGTCTTACGTAGCCCAGACTAGCCTCAAACTCTATGCTTGATGGCAATCTTGACCTCCTGACCCTCTTGCCTCCACATCCTGATGCTTCAAGTACAGGTACATGTCACCATGATTTGCTTACGTGGTTCTGGGAATCAAATTTAGGATTTGGTGCATGATAGACAAACAGCTGAGCTATATCCCAGATGCCTTCCTTCGTCTTTAGCTCCTCTGTGGGCTGCTGGAAGGCTCACCTTCATGACTTCCCATGAGACCCCCCTCCCGTTGCTTAGCTACCAACCTACCCATCATCCAACTACCCATCCACCCAGGCTTCTGAGCCATTCCTTCTTCCTTTCCTTCTCTCTTCTCCCATCTTCCCATCTACCCATCAAGCTCTTCTTCTCTGTCCACCTACTTATGCCCCGTCTAGGCACCTGCTTCAGTCAGCTCTTAGGAAGGACCTCAGTCCCAGACGTGGAGCAGGCCCAACCTCACCTTCAGCATCGCATGGCTATTCATGAGCCCAAACATCCGCGGCTCCAGTTTGACAGGGGTGCCGAGTCGGGTCCAACGGGGGGAAGAGCGGGGCTCCCCAGCACTGATGCACTCCAGGGTGATGTCTTTACCCATTTTCACATGAACAGGGCCCTCGGGGAGCACAGACACTGTAGGAGACCCTGAGGGAGGAATGACATTTAGAGCTTTGGGTTATATAAGGCAGTGGTGGGGCAGGTTTTAAACCTGTAAAAGTTGGACTGGCAAAAGGGGAAGAGCCATGGGTTGGTGTCTCTCACCTTGCACACTAAGATTGACGACACTCTGTGCCACACCATATGCATTGGAAGCCACACAGCGATAAGCTCCATGGTTGCTGGGCCGGGTGCCCACGATGGTAATGATGGAGCCATTGGGGCTGATGTGCACATTGTCTGTGGGGTTGCATTGGGAAAGGGTGATGGTTAGTGTTAGCTATCACTTGACAGATCTAGAACCTCCTAGGTGACGGGCTTGGGAGAGATTATCTTGACAGACTAACTGGTATGGGAAGTCATACGCTAACTGTGGAGAAAGTTACTCCCTGGGCAGGGAATTCTGGACTGCATAAAAAGAGAGAGTGAAGGCCAGGGGGTAGTGCGCACGCCTTTAATTCCTGTACTCAGGAAGCAGAGGCAGGCAGGTATTTGTGAGTTCAAAGCCAGCCTGGGTTTACAGAGCTAGTTCCAGGACAGCTAGGACCATTACACAGAGAAACCCTGTCTCAAAAAAAACCAAAATAATAAGTAGTGCTGAATAGTGGCTTTCATTCATCCCTCCCTACTTCCTGACTGTGGATGTGCTGTGAAGGGCTGCTTCGACTTCCCTGCCTTGACGGAGCAAGCTGTGGCCTGAAATAACCCCTATTTCCCCCCGAAGTTGCTTTCATCAGGGTATTTTATCATATCAACACAAAGGAAGGGAAGGCCAGGGAGGGATCCTTGATATGTGGGCAGAGGATTTGAAGTCACAGATGGCTGTAAGAGGGAGCCCTTGGAGTCTCCAGTGTCACACTCCATCACCATACAAATGGGTTCAAGCCTCACTCAGAGCCACTCGAGAACACGGTATGGGCCCAGCTTTCCACCCTGACCTTCACACGGGATGGCCCTCCCTGCTGCCTCTAGCTCAGGCAGCTAGCCACTCACCCTCCAGCTCCTGGTTCCGGGTCTTCCACTCCAGGTTGATGGGTGTTGCTCCGTCGTGGATGAGGCACTTGAAACTGGCATCTTGGCCCTGCTGCACTGTCATGCTGGGCGGCTCAATGGAGATGACGGGACTCCTGAGGCCTGGATAGAGTCCGAGGGTCAGATTCTAGGCTCAGTTGGGTGGGCAGGCTCCACTCAGGTACCAGGTCCTGCCTGGGCACCGTCCCCTTTCCCTACTCCGGGCATTCGCCATACTCACGATAGGAAGATCCTGCACTGGGCGGGACTGTGATTGTGAAGGAAGCTTCATGCTCAGGGCGGGAGCTACCAGCCACTTGGCACACGTACTCGCCAGAATCAGCAGGGGAGATATGGTTGAGTCTCAGCACGGAGCCATGAGTCTGCAGAAGAGGAAGAGAAGGAAGCCATCAAGGGTTCTGGAGATGAGGTAAGTTTTGAAGTGAGGCTTAGGAGCTAGCCCTGCAGCCATGGGCTAAAGGAGCTTCCAGCATGGAAGTCCTATCCCTTCCCTTTACTGAGAGGGAAAAGGGTTCAGATGCGAGCTGTGAAGCAATGCTAGGAGGAAAGCCTTTCAGCCAATGGTCTCTTGCTCTGGGGCACTCTTCCCCAGTGGGTACCTCTTTCCCATGATCCCATGGATGCGGGAGTCTGCATGAGGCTAAGGTGCAGAGGAAACCACAGGAGGAGACCTTGCTAACCCTGGGCTTCTCCCCAACCTGACCGAATACCTGGTGTCGTGCAGGCAGGCTGCCCCCTCGTTTGTGCCATGTGACCTGGGCATGGGCTTGCCCTGGAACCACACAGTTTAGATCCAGAGTTTGTCCTTCAGCCACGTGAGAGGAGGAGGACTCTATATAGACAGGTTGGGCCAGTCCTGGGGCTGCAGGAACAGAGATGGGGAACAGTCAAGGCTCCTGGGGTGAGGGCAAGGACCTAACTGTGGTGATCTTCTTCAAGGTGACATGGATAAGCCATATCAACCAAGGAGGTCTCCCTCCCCTGGGTTTGAGGGGTCTTGCTGAGAACTGGGTTCCCAATGATTGAGGGTGTCTGAAGGATTAATGACCCAGGAACAGATTATAGGAGCTTTGCTCTGGGTGGGCTTGATCCCCAGCCATAGGAAAGCCAATGCCCCAAGAACAATGCCATGCTGACAATTGTCTGTATTTCAGAATTTGAGACAGAAAGGGATACCATGAGTTTGAGGAGAGTCTGGGCTACAAAGTGAGACCTTGTCCCACTCCCATCCCCCCCACCCCCCAAAAACGATAACAATCACAAAATCTACCAAAATAAAAGCTCTATGTGACAAAACAAGGCCAGGAGAGCGCCACCCCCAACCGCACCCACGGCTCCATGTCACTCACCAGGGATGGGGCTGGGGTAAGAGGCCTCGATGGTGACCAGGACAGAAGCCTCCAGAGTACCTGAGCTGCCAGTCACCTGGCATGAGTACTCGCCAGAGTCAGCTGGGGACACACGGTTCAGCCTCAGTATGTGGCCATGGACCTGGATAGAGGGGAGAGGGCGGGGAAGGGCTGGGAAGCCTCCAGGTGCCCCACTTTGGGCCACATTCAACTCTGCCTCTTATGCCATAGATGGTAGAGTTTAGGAAGTAGGGTGTTGAGGAAGTGGTGTCCTCTCTTATCTCAAGGTGCTGGGTACTGGTGGTGAACCTGTTGTGCCCAGTCTGTTTGCAAATGCTGGCTGATGGCTAGGGCCACCCTCCCTTCAGGGATGGGCTGAGGAAATGAGAGTTGGGGCTGAGGAAGAGGGGCACATGCTGTTGTCTCCAGGCTCTGTACCTGGTGCCCAGCGGGCAGACTGCCTCCACGTTTGTGCCATGTGACCTGGGCGTGGGCCTGCCCAGGAACCACACAGTTTAGATCCAGGGTCTGCCCCTCAGCCACTCGGGAGGAAGAGGTCTCGATGCGGATGGGCGGGACTCCACCTGGGCCAGGGCACAGCTAGTGGTCAGTGGCTAAGGCGGTTCAGCCTCTCCCGGGGTGCCCTACTGTGCAGACTGGATTTGAAGGGAGGGTTGGCTTTTTTCCCTTTCCGGGCCCCTCAGACTTGGAGGGTAGGACTTCCTGAGGATGGGGGTCCCTCTTTCTCCTAGCCCCACCCCCAGAGTCTCTGTGCCAGGCACATCCACAGAGTCATCGATATTTCCCAATCTCCAATAGGCGGTAGGTAGCTAAGAGCTCAGACCTTGGGGCCAGACAGCAAGAGCTCAGCTCCTAGCATGGCCACTTAGTGTGTGATCTTTGAGAAGCTACCTCTGTGCCTCCATTTCCCCAACTGTAAAACGGAGAACAATCATCCCTCCTCAGGGCTAACAGGATGAAATGCGGTTACCATGAAGATCATGAGGATTGGTATCTAGGCAACTCACATCCCATCTGATCAGTTTCCATCATGCCTGGGTCCCTGACCCCCACCACTGTCGGTTCCTGTGTTTTCCTTTAATTGAATCATTTGTAAAACATTTAAGTTCCTAGCCTCACTAGTACTAGTAATAACTACCACGAACCACAACAGAGGCGCCACAGTTGTTGGTATACAACCACAACTAATGGATACGCTCACTAAGATACACCTCAAATGACTTCTAACACCCGGCAGGGCATGTCCAGGCTTTGGGAACTCACTAGATGCCCTAGACATGGAGATAGTAGAGGGTAAAGACCCACTATTCTTCATCGAGGACAGTAATGTGAAGAGGCAAAGTTCTTTGTGTGACATTTCCAGATCTCTCCAGGTGGGGACATTGGAACCCAAGTGCACTGATACCACACTTGAAAGTTCTCAAGCCCGTGAGAGAGAAAGGACCCACATCGTATGACCCGGCCCTCTGGTGTGGGACAACGAAGGAGGGCAAGAGACAGGAGGCAGAAGTCTGGGACTCCAGGTCTCACAGAACCTTTCTTTTGCCCAACTCAGCTGCTGTTCTCCCTCCCTCGTCTCTCTTTCCAGGCCCATCCTGGGATCCTCACCAGGGACATGGCTGTTAGAGGTAGATGCTGTAATGGAGACCAGGACCGAAGCCTCCAGAGGGCCAGAGCTGCTCAGGACTCTGCACACATACTCGCCGGAGTCAGCTGGGGACACCTGGTGCAGCCGCAGCCTTGAGCCGTGGGTCTGGTCAGGGGTGGGGCAAACAGAGGAGCAGGGGAAAGATGTCAACCAGGAGGCCTGGGAGGTTGGGAGCCAGGGTGCAGCCTCCAATCCAGGAGTGTGAGGTCATGCCTCCTATCTGGGCAGAGCAAACCAGCCAGCATCTCTCTCGTTTCTTTTCCAGTTTATACCTGATGACGAGCAGGGAGGCTGCCCCCTCGCTTGTGCCATGTGACCTGGGCGTGGGCCTGTCCAGGGACCACACAGTTCAGATCCAGGGTCTGTCCTTCGGCCACGTGTGAAGAGGAGGACTCGATTCTGATAGGTGCTGCACCGGCTGGGGCTGAGGACAGAGGAGAGCAGGTGGGCTTACGTCAGATTCTCAAGTGGGGTTTAGGAGCCACAGAACAGGAAAACGGTAGCCCTTAGTCGTCTCAATGATCCCTTGGCAGCACTAATAGGGAGCCAGACACTGCTCTAAGGGCCCACCTCCTTGACTACTTAACCCTTTCAATTCCAAACCCTGGGATGATAGAAATGGCCTCTTATGTGGGCTTTAGTTTTTATTTATAGGTATGAGTCACCATGCTTGACATAATATGAAATTTTGTGTGTTTATATGTGTGTTTGTGTGGCAATCAGAGGTCAACCCTAGGTGCTGTTACTCGGAGCCATCAATCTTGATTTTATTCATTTACTTATTTATTTTGGAAACAGGGTTTCACTCTGTAGCCCAGGCTGGCCTCCAACTCAAAGATCTGCCTGCTTCTTGTCTCCTGAGTGCCAAATCTTGTCATTTTGAGACAGGGTCTCTTGGACAGCTGGCCAACGAGCCCTCCTGCCCCTGCCCCACCCCCACAACAGGACAACAGGCTCTCAGCATCACATCCAGTTTTGTTTTGTTTCCCCCGCCCGAGACAGGGTTTCTCTGTGCAGCCCTCGCTGTCCTGGAACTAGCTCTGTAGACCAGGCTGACCTCAAACTCACAGAGATCCACCTGCCTCTGCCTCCCGAGGGCTGGGATTAGAGACATGCCCCCGTACATCTTTCGCTGACAAGAGACTGAGACTATAGGCCAAGTGTAAGTTCCTCAGTCCCGGAGCGACACAGTAGGATTTGAACACAGAGAGCCTTTGTCAACCTTTGCCCTCACCTCCCCCTGGGTCTGTAGGCTTCAACTCCAGACTCCTCTTTCTAGGGAACTGTTTTTCCCGGTCCCTTTCCGGAGTCAGGAGTCAGACTCACCAGAGGGGCTGTTGTTGCTGGGAGAGACGGAGATCACGATGGAGGTCTCCTGGGCATCAATGTTGTTGTTGGCTCGGCACACATACTCGCCGGAGTCAGCCACTGACATCTGGTGTAGCCGTAGCCGAGAGCCATGGGCCTGGGACGAGTAGGGATAAGACAGAGCGAGCTGGGGTCAGCAGCCACAGGGCCCCCACTGACTCCAGCTTCCCTTCCCAGGCCTGCTGAGGCTGTCTCATTTAGTGTCGTGTATGTGTGCTTTTGTGAGTGCGGTGTATGTGAATGTGTATGTGCCGGTTGATGCACATGCCTGTACATGCGTGTGGAGGACATCAGGTGTTCTCCGCCACCACTATCCACTTTGTTCCTTTGAGGCAGGGTCTCTCTGTGAAAGTGGAGTCTTCTGCCAGCTAGGCTGGCAACCAGCGGTCTCTGCCCACCTCCATGTTAGGATTGCAGGCAGGCACCGGACCATACATGGCTTGTTATGTGAGTGCTGGGACTTGAACTCAGGTCCTCACGCAGACCACAGTGGCCTTGGAAGTTACTATACAGCTGAGGATAACTTTGAACTTGTAATACTTCTACCTTCACCTCCTGAGAACACAGCATAATTTCCGGTTGTATGCAGGGCTAGGGAGAGAGACCTCAAGCAACGCCAGTGCTCTACCCGCTATCCTTAGTCTGCTGAGACTGCCTTTCCTCTACCCAAAAGTACAGATGGTTGGAGGGAGAGCCCCTGCCACCCCATTGCCTCAGGTCCTCTCCGTACCTGGTGTCTGGAAGGCAGGCTGCCCCCACGCTTATACCATGTGATGGTGGCCTGGGGCTGCCCAACCACCACACAGTTCAGATCCACGGTCTGTCCTTCCACCACTGTGGGAGATGAGGTCTCAATCCTCATGGGTGGGGAGACACTGGGCACTGGGGACAGAGTAGGGGAGGCAAGGGAATGTACTCAGATAACAGTGACAATACTGGGGGGACCTCTGTCTCCCCAACACTCCCTCGCCCAGCCCTTGTCCACCACGTTACATTCTCACCATGGGAGGGACCTCTGCTCTCGATGGTGACAATGAGTGAGGTCTCCTGGGAGCCAACGCCATTGCTGACATGACACACATACTCTCCAGAGTCCGCTGGGGTCACTTGAGGGATGCGGAGGCGGGAGCCCACAATCTGGAAGAACACATGGCAGTGGGTGAGGTGGAACCTAAGTACCATAGACCCCACAGCCATCGGATTCTGGAAGTCCCCTCCCCGACCTGGCTTGGGTACACTCTGCAGCAGCCTCAGGGACTTCTTAAGGCTGCTGGTATGACCCCTCTGGGTCCCGTGGAAGAAGCTGCTAGTCTTTGTGCTGTTCCTATACTTCACCCCTCCAAAGGCCTTCTGACAGTGGGTCCCACCTGTCACACCCTGCTGTCATTTAGTATGTCAGCTTCCCTTTAGACCACCAGCTGTATGCAGCGCCAGGCACAAGCAGTGGCTTCAGAGGAGCTCGAACCAGGGCCAGCGGGATCAATCTACACCCCAGCGCCAGTCCGAGTCTATTCAGCAGAGATGCTCAATGTTTTTTGAGTGACTGAATGAGCGAAGGATTAGGGGCTAGACTTCACTCTGGACTTCCTACCTGATGCCGGCTGGGTAAGCTGCCTCCACGTTTATACCAGGTGATGGTATGGGGGGCGTGGCTAGCCACCAAGCAGTTCAGTTCCAGAGTATGCCCATTGGCCAGCGAAGGTGACGAGGACTCGATGCGAACAGGGTGCACCACACTCTGGGCTGGGATGAGACAGAATGCAGGCTGAGGGTGTAGCCAGGCCCCTCGCAGCCCCTGCTAGTCTCTGCAATCACTAAGACACTCACAGTGGTAGGGGCTGAGCTGCTGCTGAATGCTGACAAGGACAGAAGCTTCCTGGGTGCTGGAGCCACTGACCACACGGCACACGTACTCCCCGGAGTCAGCCGGGGTCACCTGGGGCAGTCTCAGCCTTGAGCCATGTACCTGAGAGGAACGGGATGGAGGCACCAGATTCAGAGACCAGCATGTCGGCCATCCACCAGCCTAGTTCCCTAGTTCCCTGGCTCCCTCCCAGCCTAGCTAGCTAGGGATTGTACAGACTGGTTAAATCTCAAGACTGCCATGAGATTGCACACGCAAGCTTGCTGAGACTCAGCCAGCACTGGCTGACAGGAAGTCCATTTGGCAGGTGACCTGAAGAATCAGAGAAGTCAAACAATAGGCCCAAGGCTGCCCAGCAGGTGAGTGGCAAGCGTATGGGAACTGCAAATGCTTGAATTCACAGCCTGTGCTCTTTACTTCCTAGCTACCAGGGATCTCTGGGCCCTTCCTTAGCTTCCCACCTCCTACCTGATGCCGGGCAGGGAGGCTGCCCCCACGCTTGTGCCAGGAGATCTGGGGGTGAGCCTGTCCAGCAACAAGGCAGTTCAGATCCAAGCTCTGCCCTTCTGCCACATGGGAGGAAGATGACTCGATTCGGACTGGAGGGGTGACCCCAAGTGCTAGCAACAGAGGGCAGAGTGTCAGCCTCCAGCAGACGAGAGGTGTGTGGCTGGGACAGGGGCCCACTGGACTCATGGGGGCACGGTAGGCAGTGTTGTCTCTGGGGTCTGCCATGGCTGTGGTGGGCGCTTCCTTGTGTGGTATCCAGTCTGTCTGCTTCCCATTCCCTCCCAGCATGGCTACTTACCAGGCACAGAGCCTGCAGGCTCAATGGTGACCAGGACGGAGCTCTCCAGAGGCACGGGCCCTCCCTCCACTCGGCACACATATTCTCCTGAGTCGACAGGAGACACCTGGTGCAGCCGCAGCAGTGAGCCATGGGTCTGCCCAAGAGAGCGTGGCATCAGGGGGGAATACCCTCAGGACCCTAACACAACACCTCCAACCTGCTGCCCTCTGTGAGCCCCAAGGCTTGGCCCTCAGCTCTGGGTCAGTTCAGCCTTGTGCTAGGAGTGGAGGTCGCTGGGAGAAGCCCTGGAGAACAGGCACGCTTCTTCCCACCCTGCGTCAATGCTAAGCACATACTCTCCAATCCTAGCCAAGACCCCCTGCAGTGGGTGTCTGATGACTGTGAACATTCATCCCCTCGGGGACACAAAACACAGTGCATGACATAGTCAGTGGAGTCAAGAGCCTGCAGACCCCAGCACGTACGCTGATTAGCTGCAATTATGGCTCAGTACTTTCGCAAGCTGACTTCTCTGCAAACACCCAACTGAACTTGGTCCCGAGATAACTCTGAAAACAGGCACGACTATATCCTTGTAGACCCTGAACCTCCAACATGGAGAGGTTGAGCAACTTGCCTAAGGTCACAAGCCTGGGTGGTAGATACAACTCATACCTAGGGTGCCCCAGCCTAGGCTTTCGGTCTAGCCACAGCAGGACACACCTGAGTGATGGGGCCCATGCCCCCAGTTCTCCCCACCCAGAACCCCCATTCTTCTTGTCTCCTTTGCCCCTTGTCCTCTACCTGGTGCCGGGCGGGCAGGCTACCACCTCGCTTGTGCCATGTGACTTGGGCATGGGCCTGTCCCTGCACCACACAGTTTAGATCCAGGGTTTGCCCCTCAGCCACGTGAGAGGAAGAGGGCTCAATGCGAATAGGTGGTGTGCTACCCGGAGCTGGAGAAAAAGTCATAGTCAAACAAAACAGATTCTCTAAAGACACCCCAGCCTCCCCTCCCGCCATATCCTAGCCCAGTCAAGTGGGCTACTCACGGTAGGCAAAGTTGGCCCCTTGGTTGCCTGTGACCTTGACTGTAATGGTGGCCTCCTGCCCATTGCCTGCCCGGCAAACATATTCTCCCGCATCTACTGGAGAGGCCTGGAAGATGTACAGGCGGGAGCCACGGACCTGCACAGCCACGAGAGAGGTATAAGGGGGCCTGGGCCTCCCAGAACCCGGCAGGAGCCCCGCACTTGGCTGCCAGGCTGTGACCCCTACACAGCTTACCACCCATGGACCCTTCCACATTCTAGGAGTGAGTACCTGGTGTCGGGCGGGCAGGCTGCCCCCACGCTTGTACCATGTGACCTGTGCATGGGCTTGTCCTGCCACCACGCAGTTGAGATCCAGCGTCTGACCCTCAGCTACTGTGGAGGATGAAGACTCAATTCTGACAGGCAGGACAGGTCCAGGGGCTGTAGGGACAAGGGAAAGGTAATAGATACTTCCCAAGAGAGAGGTCTGGGATTTCCTCCTAGAGCTGGCGCAGCCTTGTAATCTGAGGTCAGGCTCCCATTGCAGAAATTTGACAGCCCTGGCTTGAAGCCCTCCGTTCAGTAACTCTGTTGGAGATCCCAGAAGGAGGATCTCACGGGAAGAGGGAAGAGAGACAAAACAAGTAAATAAGACAGGCAAGGGCCAGATGTAGAGGTGCACGCCTTTAATCCCAGCACTCGGGAGGCAGAGGCACATGGATCTCTGTGAGTTTGAGGCCAGCCTGGTCTACAGAGCGAGTTCCAGGACAGCCAGTGCTATTACACAGGGAAACCCTCTCCCAAAAAAACAAAAGACAGGCAGGCAGTAAGGCTAGGGTGGAGAAAAGGAGGCAGGAGTAAAAACCAAGGAATGACATGGCCAGGAACAGCAGGATAGGCAATCTGGGTCGCTCACACAAAGCAGTCTGCCTAAAGCCAGAGCCTGGGTGGCCTACTATTCCCAGGCAGCAGCAGGAGTCATCGAAGGGACATTACTCCCTGGCAGGCTTCTGTATCACTGGGAGCCACTCACCAGGGATGGACTCGGCAGGTTCGATGGTGACCAGAACGGAGGTCTCTTTATGCTCAGAGCCGAGGACCACATGGCACACGTACTCGCCTGAATCGGCAGGGGACACCTGGTGTAGTCTCAGCAGGGGACCGTGGGTCTGTGTGGATGGAGTGGATTGAGAGTTAGGGAGGGCCCAAAGTGTCCCCACCCGCCCTCTCTAGCAGGCTGGCCCTGGAGTGGCTTTACCTGGTGCCGGGCGGGAAGGCTGCCTCCGCGTTTCCGCCACGTCACCTGTGCCTGCCCAGGCACCACACAGTTTAGATCCAAGGTTTGCCCCTCGGCCACATGGGAAGATGAGGACTCAATGCGGATGGGTGGGGTGCCGCCAGTGGCTGGGCACAGAGAGGGTAGTTAGAGGCCCAGCCTTGTACCTTACTGGCACCCTGAGCAGAGTGTTGAACATGCTTTCTTTCCCACCTCCAGCTCCAGGGTTCTTGCCTCATCTACCCTTGTGACAACTCATAGGGATCCAAGAACTTTATCTCTCAGCCAGGCAAGAGGATGCACAGTGACGATGATGCTCCCTTCTCAGAATCCTACCATAGTTTCCCGACATGCCTCACGGGCCCCGCGTCACCTAAGCATACCCTGCTGGGGTCACAGTTCCCATCAAGTTAGGCACCCTGACCTGACAGGTCATAAAATCACACCCATGCCCAGCAGGTAGCCTACAAATGGCATGGTCTGCCCAGAGCAGGAAAATGGGGTTGCCAGAGGCTAGAGAACCAGCTTAAGGTTGAAAAGGGGGCAGATTTGAACCCAGGTCAGCCTAACTCCCAGTTCAGTGTGGAAGCCCATACTGCTGTTTGTACATGGTACCATCTTCTGGAGCTTGAGGCAAGCTGGATCAGTATCTACCCCCAAGGCTTGTGGCTTCCGGAGCAGGCAGCAGAGGGTAAGAGACACCTCTGTATCCTGATGGCTAGCCCGAGAGATCACAGCACCCTTCCTTGGCCCTGGGAGAGCCTATGGCTTTGGCCCTCTCAATCCCGCTGGCACCTCACCTGGGGTGTAGCTGGGGCCTGAATGAACGCCATGAAGGACAGAGACAACAATGGAAGCCTCCTTGGGTCCCAAGTCACTCTCTACTCGACACACATATTCTCCAGAGTCTGCTGGTGAGACCTGGGGGAGCCGCAGCCTGGAGCCGTGGACCTGGGCAAGGTGGGGCAGAGGTAAATGAGGATGGGGCTGGAGCTGTGCCTACCACTCTGTCTGAGCCTCAGTAGTTCAGACACACGAGCTCTACTCCAAGCCATTCACACTAGGCTGGGAGCCAGCGGGGAGGGAACTGTCTTGGTCCTACAGCACAGGAGGGCTTGGCAGCTGAAGCACCAAATCCACACTCCCCAGGGCTATCCACAGTCAGTGCCTCTGTTCCCTGGTCCCAGCCCCAGGCTAGAAAGCCTCCTACCTGGGCATGGGGAGGCAGGCTGCCCCCTCGCTTGTACCATGTGACCTGGGTATAGGTCAATCCCATCACCGCACAGTTGAGGTCAAGCGTCTGTCCTTCAGTCACAGACGGTGATGAGGACTCAATCCTGACTGGCACGGAGCTGGCACCTGAGGCTGTGGTCACAGAGGGATCAGCAGGCCTCAAGGGAGCCTCGGCTCACCTGACCCATCATGTCAGCCCTGGAGGTGCCATACCTGAGAGGACGACCACCTGGATGCGGGCCTGAGCAGTGCCGGTGGGGCTGGTGGCCACACAGAGGTAGAAGCCAGCGTCAGCAGGTGTAATGGCTGGGATGATCAGCGTGGGGATGTCTGTGTTCTCTGACCGGGCCTACAACATGGAGAGAGTGCTAAGGTACTTGGGAGGGGGCTTGCCAGGACAGACTCGGAAGGAGCAGGTCCTAAACCAAGATCAAGGCCCAATGGCGGTTTCAAGAACCATGGAATTGGGAACTACGGGGATAGAGGCACATGGAATTGGGGACCACGGAATCAGGCAGTAAAAGGGTGAGTGGGGTGCAAGGGTGACCGGGGTACGGGACCGAATTAGGAAACAGAGGGAGCCTGAGGAGAGAAAGAACATGGACGGACAGGTGGTTGAGCGCTGAGACTGTTGATCCCACTGACCTGAGATGGCTGGCTGACTCACCTGTGGGGGCAGGCTGCCTCCCTCCTTCCTCCAGGTGATGCTGGCACTGGGGACTCCAGCTGCCCTGCAGTATAGCCTGACCGTGCGGCCCTCGTGCACCTGGGTCCTCTCGGGGCTCACCTGGACCCTGGGTCCACTGCCTCCTGCAGACAGAAGCCCTGTGAGGATTCCTCTATGAGTCTCCTCTAGCCCCAAGCCCACCTCAAGCCCTGCCCTCTCACCGTGCACCTGAAGCATGGCCCTGGCTACATGCTGCCCAGCGCTGCTGAGGGCGCGGCACAGGTACTGGCCCTGATCTGAGGGCTCGATTGCTGGCAGACGCAGGATGCCACCGTGGATCTGAGCCTTCTGAGGAAGCTGGCCACCAGGACCTCCTGGTGTGGAGACATGGGTCAGCACACCCTGGGACTGCTCTGACTGCTGCCCTTGTCCTCCTCACTGAGGACAGCCAGGGTCTGAGGGTCACTCCCATCATGACCTCACCTGACCATTCCAGAGTGGGTGTGGGGTTCCCTGTGGCGCTACAGCGGAACTCAGCCATTTGTCCAGGCTGCACAGTGAGCTGTGGTGGATGTATGGAGACCACAGGTGCAGTTGAGGTGCCTGAGACTAAAAAGCACGGAGAGCAAGGATGAGGTAAGATCAGAGTGGGGACTGATCTCCAGCTCACAGCTATAGCCCCTTGTCAGTCTTGGCTTCCACCCTAGTCCTGCATAGCTGCTTGTCCACCCGGTAGCCAGAGGGGGCTTTGAAGGTGGGCCTTGTTGCTTCCTTATCTGAGGCCTGCCCATAACGCTCTCCTTCCTCTGTTTCAGAAGAGGGCTCACAATGCCACCTTGGCTTTACAATGCTCCTGCCCCAACCTCCAACTGCTGGGATTACATCTTCCCCTCATTCTGTGCTCTCCAATCCCTTTAATCCCTCTTACCCCTGGCATCTGTCACCACGCACGAGTGTCCTGTTTCTGCTCTTTCACTAGGGTTGCCTCAATTACATTTCCCCCGACATACAATTTAGGAGGCCTGAGATACAATTTGTCTTTCTGTCTCCTGCTTCTTCAGAGCCTAGAGCATGTAGGGGGATCCGTGGGGCCAGACTAGATCACAACAAGGCATACCTTGAACATGCAGCGTGGCTGTGCCCTGGTCCATGGCGAACATGTTGGAGCCAGTACACACATAGGTGCCTGCATCACTTGGCTGTACGTTGCGGATGGTCAGGATGCCATTGAAGTCCATAGCACGAGAGGGCAGCTTCCCATTGTGTAGGCGGGTCCACACCAGGGTGTAGGCTGGAGACTGCAGGGCAGCATCAGGGTGAGGGACATGCGTGGGCTCAGGAAGCCCATGAGACAGACTTCCCCCACCGCTCCCTCTCCGCTCACTTTGCTCTTGGCTGTGCAGATGAAGGTGACATCAGCTCCAGGCCGCACACTTTGGCTCCGTTGCTCCTCCACTGTCACTGTGATGGGCTTGCTGGGAGCCTCTGTGAGTGGGAAGTCTGCAGTGAGCTCCACACCCCTGTTCTGTGTTCCGTTTCTGTGTTACTTCCTCTTAGGCCTGCTGTCCCCATCTCTTCTATGAGACAGGTCTTATTCTGGATCACTGGCTGGCCTGGAACTCACTACGTAGACCAGCATGGCCTCAGACTCAGAGATCTTCCTGCTTCTGTCTCTCGAGTAAGCTTACTCTCTTTTAAGATGGAGTCTCATGTACTGCAGGCTGGCTTCAAACTCCTTATGTAGCTAAGAAAGACCTTAAACTCTTGATCCTACTGCCTCAACCTCCCAAGTGCTGGGATTACTGGTTTGTGCTACACACCTCGTATTTATGTAATAAAATATATATTTTGAAAATTACATATTATAAACTATTATATATAATATTGTTATATAGTATGATATGTATAGATGCCTGCAGAGGTCAGAAGTGGGTACTGGATCCTCTTGAAGCTGGAATTACAGTGATTGTAAGCCGCCTACACTGAAAGAGCAATGTAGGCTCTTAACCGCTGAGCCATATCTCCAGTCCCAACACCTAATTTTTGTGTGGTTCAAATGCAAGGCTTTGTGCATGGCTGGCAAGTCCTCTACCTGCTACGCCACACCCTCAGCCCACTCCTCTGGGCATGTCTTCTTTCCTAGTATAGCTGGGTTGCCATTCCACCTCCTGGTGCATCCCTGGACTGCCCCCCCCCCATGTCTCTCCCTGCTGGCACTGAGCAGCCAGCATGTGGCCCAGCGGGAATGCACTGGTCCCAGTTCATCATCCCAGGCCACAGATGTGCTCTTAACACTTCACTGCAAGCAGCTTCTCCATCTGCTTCCAGACAGCTACTTCTCACCTCCTCCCATCTCCCTCACCCTCTCCACCCGTCTTTCCACCTTACAACCCATGGCTTCAACTTACACTTGTTCAGAAAGCTGAAGCTACCAGTCAGGTGTATGTCTACCTTTCCCACCCCCAGTGGGAAACCCTTCCTTACTCCTCCCTGGTCCCTGAAGGACGGGACCACGATTCTCTATGCCCCCACCCCTCTCTGCATTTCAGAACACTGGGCCCTTCCTTCCTCCTGGGCCTCAGCCATTCCTGTTTCCTGTCACTGCTTCACAAGATAAATGTGTTCTAAAAATTTCCGCATCTGAAATGTCCCCTTTAGTTCCATGTACTGCCTCATTGCTTACTTGACTTCCCTTCAGAGCTAAGATGTTTTCTTTTTTTGGGTTTTCGAGACAGGGTTTCACTGTGTAGCCCTGGCTGTCCTGGAACTCACTCTGTAGACCAGGTTAGCCTAGAACTCAGAGATCCATTTGCCTCTGCCTCCCAAGTGCTGGGGTTAAAGGTGTGCGCCACCAGCACCTGATGACTTTTTCCTTTTTTCTCGACAGGGTCTTGCTACATAGTCCAGGTTGGTCTCCATCTAGAGATCCCCCTGCCTCAGCCTCCTGAGCATGGGTACTAAAGGTAGATCCCACCACACCCTGCTGTGCTTCCACATGTTCCTTGTGTCTACTCCAGTTGAGTTTCCACCTCTGTCCATCCGTCATGTCCGGGTCCAGCCTTCCTGACATTTCCCTGCCCATCCCATACTTCCTTTAGTGGTGCTGGATGAGCGGCTCTCCCAGAAGCCTTTGCTCTAGCTCACATCACTTCTCCCCTACTTCCTCCAATCTCCCTGGCTTCTCTTCTGGCATTTTCTGCCCTTCCTCTCCAGCTTGACAGGTTGGCCTTGGAACTTAGTGGATGCCAGCCTAAGTCCTGTCCTGAATAGGACTCAGCCAATGACCAAGATGAGCTGGCACACACAGACCAGATGGGCCACGGTAACTCCGGTTTTCCAAGTTTCCTCAGCGACATTAAACAACTTGGCAAAAGCTGCTTATGGTCGCCATTCATTTGACCTTGTCCTCCCTTCCAGTCACTTTTTCTCTGCTCCCCTCCCTTGTTGGAATTCTACACGGCCTCTGTTTTGGAGAACCCAAATAAAGACACTTTCCAGGCTGAGCCTCCCTCATCTCAGTAAATGGTACCTTAGACCCCAGGTGTTAGCTTTTCTCTCAAGCCTTAAGGATTATAGTGAGTGAGTCTTGCAGATTCTGCCTCTGAAACAGGCGTGACTCCATCACCTCCCCCATCTTCACAGCTATTGTCCTTGTCCAGAGGCCACTGTGCTCTCTAGGCAGATGCTAGCAGGGGCAGGGAAGAGGGGACTCACCAGTGACCAGGAGCTCAGCCCTGCTGTTGCTGGTGTGATGTAGGTTTCGGCAGGTGCAGATGTAGACACCGGCGTCGGAGGGCTGCACGCTAGGGAAGTGGAGCTCAGAGCCTGGTGTGGGGAGAGGCTTGTCAGGGTCCAGCTCCACATGTCCAGTGGGAACAGGCTGCAGGGCTGTGACTACCTTGATGGCGCTGCTGAGCACCGCTGGGTAACGGCTGCCCATCTTCACGGGACCAGTAGAAGTAGTGAGGTGGACTCCCGTTGACCTGGCACCTCAGGGAGTGTGGGCCGCCTTGGGGAACTACGCTCCGAGAGGGATGGACCTGAACCTCCAGGGTGTCTTTGGCTAATGGAGTGGGGGAAGGAGACCATTCAGCCAAGAAGGCCCCATAATAAAACAGTATCTCTGACACTTTGGTCTCCCAAAGCCACAGGTCCCTTACCTCAGAACTCTATCCCTCAGACTCCCTAGGGTCTGTGACTTTCTCTCCCACCACCCTGGGTCATGGTCCTACTTACTCAGTGGCTGGCACCGGCCTCCCTGCACATTGGGATTACCCACGTAGCCTGGGGCACACCTGTTAGGAGGAACAGGAACCAGCACTGTAATCCCCAAGGGATCTAGTGTCTAACAGTGAATTTGAGAAGCCAGTTTCAGCCAACTGCTCATGGTATGTGGAGGAAGCTCGATGGGTATGTGGAGGAAGCTCCGGATTCGAGAGGGGCTCTGGGAACCGGAGAAGTTCCAACACAGCCCCTCGGTGAGCTGAGACAGAAGTTGCTTGTGGGCTGGGTAAGCTTGCTTGTCTCCAGGGAAGCATTCATTCAATAAACATTTATTAGGGAATAAGTATGCACCAGACACCACGCTCACAAGAGGAGACACGGCAAGGTCCTTGGTCTAACCAGGAAAACGGCATAGAAACTGCATGTGAAGTGAGAATGAGGAAGGGCCCAGGGGCCATTCGGACCCAGGGAGGTGTGAGGATGTAGCCCTGAGACTACAAGCACAATTCCTACGTTGCTATGGATCTCCTGGGGTGGCGGCACACAGCTTCCAGAGAACTGATCACATCTGGAAATGTATTCTTGTAGCTGTCTTTCCCCCTCCCATTCACCTCCTATTTTGGGATGCGACCTCTATTCCGACACAGACCTGCTCTGTTTGTCTGTTTATCCTTAGCAGCTTCAGTACACAGAACACACGTTAGAGGCTCAAAAGAAGTGTGTTGAGCCCTACATGGCAACCACTCCTGTAATTTGGAGGCTGAGGTTTCAGACCAGACTGGATTACACGGACCCGGAGGCCATCTTAGGTTTATACTGAGACCCTGTCTTAACCTGCCCACCTCCTACAAAAAGTGTTCAATAAATGAAATAAGCTGAATCTTGAAGGTCAAGAGGGGTTAGTCAGAAAAGGGAGGGTTTGGGGGCAAAAATGTTCTGCAGACAGGGACATCAATAAAGACTTGAGCACTAGGGATTCAAGAAGTTGCCAGGTACATATCTGCAATCCCAGTACTAGGAGCAGTTCAGCCTGGGCCACATAGTGAGGCCTGTGCCTTCAGCACAGCCTGGGCTACATAGTGAGGCCTGCACACCCTTCAGCATGCTCACCTTGGAGTCTCTCATTTACCCCTTCTCTTCCCACTTCCTTCTGAAAACTTACTGCTCACAGTACTGGCCGGTGTAGCCGGGTTCGCAGGCGGTGCAGCGGTATCCTCCGGCCGCAAGGCTCTCACAGGTGCGGGAGAACCTAGGGCAGGCAGATGAACATCAGGCCCAGAAGCCCACTCCCCGTCTTCCTTCCCCATCCTTCAGCAGGAGTTCATCCTTGGATCTGAGCAGGGTACGCACATGTTCTCTGGGTTGGTCAGTGGGCAAGCACACGGCTGGCAGTCCTCAGGTGTCCCAGCCGTAGCATCCCCGTAGTAGCCGGTTGCGCACAGCTCACAGAACTCTCCGGCAGTGTTGTGCTGACATCGCTGTGGGGGACAAGGGTATCAGACACCAGCCATGAAGCCACACTCACCAAAACCCCCCTCATCCAGAAACACCAATCCTACAGACTTGTCTTAAAGGAGAGTCGTGCAGGGGGCCGGAGAGATGGCTCAGTGGTTAAGAACACTGATTGCTCTTCCAGAGGACCCATATGGTAGTTCATACCTGCCTGTAACTCCAAGTTCAGGGGAACCAATACCCATGGCAAAACACCAATGCATATTTAAAAAAAAGTCATGGAAAATTAAATTATAGTGATGCCCACCAGCTCAGCAGTGCTGAAAAAAATATCCATAGGGATGCCGATAAACCAAAAAGTCCATCTAGGCCTGGGCTTGGGATGCACCGATAGCCTGGCAGGGGGCAGGGAGAGGGTAGGGAGAGGAAATCAAGAATTCCAGGTCATTCTTGGCTACCTAGTGCGTCAGATCTGTCTCATGAAAAGAGTATGTGTGAGATTACTAATTATTAATTCCTGTGGAATTAAAGAAAAACAAAGGTATGTAACTGGGCAGAGCCTTGAAGATACAAGTGTCACTGTAATAAATACATGGAGGGTAACTGGAGAGATGGCTCAGTGGTTAAGAACACTGGCTCCTCTTTTAGAGGACTCAGGTTCAATTCCTAGAACCCACATAGTGTCTCACAACCATCTCTAACTCCAGCACAAAGAGATTTGATGCCCTTTTCTGGACTCCATGGGCACCAGACATGCACATGGCACACAGATAAAGGCAAGACACCCACAAACATAAAAATTCAAACAATATGCAATATCATCCAGAAATAGCCACACCTGTGGCATTAACATAGTGTGTTCCTTGTTTCACTTTGAGTCTGGGACCCTGTCAACTATCTGTGCCCTGGCCATGTGCTTATGAGGACAGACACATACCACTCCAAAGAATGGATGAAAAGGTGTATTTACCAAGGCTTGCTCCCCAGCACCACCAACACCAAAGACAAACAAAAACCCCCAAAAATCTGGCTCTTCTACAAAGACACTGGCCACTTGGGGACAAGCAATAAGGAGCCATAGCTTTCTTTATAAAGAAGAACGGTGTTCCATCTTCGCCTGCTCCATTCTGCCAGGAGCTGTCTTCTATGAACATCCCCCTCCCCATCCTGCTGCCCACCCCTGGCCTTGCCCTGCTTGCTTCTCACCGAGCAGGCTCCAGTCTCCGGGTGACACAGGTCGGAGTGGCCGTTGCATTCACACAACTCGCAGTGGCCAAGGTACAGTCCGCTCCCAGTGCGCGTGTAGCCTTGGGCGCAGTCCTAGGGGACAGAGGAAAAGTTGGCCTCCGTTGCCCACAGGGTTCTAGCCAGAGCCAGGAGGTCTAGCCTTCTGTCCCTCCTGCATTGTCCAGTGTCTAGGCTCCACTGGCTCTAAGGGAGGTCACCCCAGGCTAGCCTCCATCCACAACCTCTCTTAAGAGCCAGCCTGTCGCTCATCTTCACGATCACGGCTTTAGAAGGAGACAGAGCTTGATCTGCCCAGGCAGTGTTAGCTTAGTGAAACGTAGTATATCCCGAATGGGGAACCTGCCTCATTTCAAGACCTTGGTTCCTGAAAATCCTGATGGGAAAAGACTCTATGGAAAAACATCACCGCTAACTGGGGAAGTGAGCTGGAGAGGCCCATGGGAGAAGGGGCCTTGAAGATATTTTTACATTTATTGTGTGTGTGTGTGTGTGTGTGTGTGTGTGTGTGTGCGCCACAGCACATATATGGAGGTCAGAGGACAACTTGCAAGAGTCAGTTCTCTTCTTCCACCATGTGGTTTCTGGGAAATAAACTTTGTTGGAGGTGCCTTTACCATCTAAGCCATCTTGCCAGTCTTTATCACTGGGTTTGCATTCCCAAAGTGCTGGGATTACAGGCGTGTACCACTAGTGATGGTTGATGGGAGGAAGATACTGATGTTAAAGGCTAGCCTCTGATATATATATATAAAATTTCATATATATGATATATACATATATGTACACACACACACACACACACACACACACTTGCGTGCGCACGTGTGTGCATGCCAATCTGAGTTGCATGAGCTCCTGCCTTGAAACTTCAAACCAAAACCAAAATTCAGTAAGTATAGTGATAGAGGTGATAGTGGTAGCACACAGCATCACGGACGCTGGTGCAAAATGGAGATGAAGGATCATAGGCCTGAAGGGCAGTCCTCTCTCTACCCCTTCTGTGAAAGCTGCCAAGGGCCTCCTCTCTGCATTCCTGGGTCAGTTTGTGGAGCTCTTGGGGCTAGGCTGCAACAATGTACACAGGCACATCCCAAGAACTTCTCCTTCAGATGAGGCCATCTTGGGATCTTTGAAGAGCATGAACTTCTACACTGGGATTTGAGAAGTCTGGGGCCCCAGAAAAGGCACACGAACATTAAAGTGCAGAGATACAGACTTGCTACAGCTGTACCCATTCCTGGCATCCCCGGCTGCCCAGCTGGCAAGGGTCCTGTCATCTCATCCGATATTAAGTGGGTCATTGTCATGTGTAGGATAAACTCCTATTTACCAGGAGCTCAGAGCTTGGGCCAGATTTAGTAGAGGCTCCCAGGAGCTTCAGAGTGACAGCCCTCTGTCCGGCCTACTGACCCTCCACATAATACACCATGCCTTGATTTCTTTCTCTGCACCATCCATTTTGTCTACAGCAGACAGACACATCCTTGTCTGGCTCTGATTATGAGATGCCTATAGCAGCATGACATCCCCACCTCAGGGCACTGTCCTAGGTTGGGCACAGGGACCCTGCTGCAGGCCCGGTCTCCATGTGCTCCTCCTTCCATGCTCATCCTCCCTTAAGCCTGCAGTGCCACCCATTCCGTGCTGTGCATCTGAGGCACGTCCCTGTCACCCATTCCGTGCTGTGCATCTGAGGCACGTCCCTGTCACCCATTCCGTGCTGTGCATCTGAGGCATGTCCCTGCTCAGCTCTGGGCCTTCTGTGCTTTTCTTGGTCTCCCCATCTGAAAGTGTGCCATTCTTTAGGCAGTGCTGTCTAGTGGTTAGGACACAGATCTAGGTTGAGGTGGCTCTATGCCCTTGGGTAAGGAACAGCTTGGCTCCTGAGGAAGTGATGGCAGCAATGGAAGAGCAGAAGTCACCTGGCTCCGGGAGCAGTCACCGCCTACTGCAACGGTTACTGACCAAATCACCTTGCTCATACTATGTCACTGTCGCGAAAGCAGCCAGGCCGGCCACACACTCACCTGGCAGGACAACCCGACATAGCCTGGAGGGCAGCGGCATTCTTCCACCTCAAGGGCTCGGGGTCCACCAGAGGGTCCTGGCTGGGCCACTTCTAGGCTCACGGCGCTGATACTGGCTGCCCGTGGCACTGAGGAGAACGTGGCCCGAATCAGAAGTTCATCCAGATCCGCCAGGGCCATGAGCAAGTGCTCACGGGTCGCAGGCTGTCCATCTGGCCTCCGCCAGAACTCCTGGGTGTGCAAGGGAGGACAGCAAGTGTCAGTGGACGCTCTGGGCTTGGTCTGCTGAACTTGTAGCCCTGCATACACTCTGTCGAGGGGAGGACAGGAAATCAAAGCCAAGCGCTACCTACCTCTCGGAAGATGATCTCATAGCTCTTTCTCTCTGGGCCCTGTGGTGCAGGCTGGGAGGCCACCAGCATGATGTTATTGCCCTGCAGAAATATCAGAAAAATTAGCCAGGGCAGTTAGTGTTATTAGAGGCAAGGGTATCCACCACCTCCGGACTCTCCAACCATTTGCCTCCTACCTGTCCATACCCCCAATCCCATTTGCCTGCCCACTGCTCCCATGCCTAGCAGCCAGCCTAAGATCTGAGGGAAAAGCCAACCAGGCAGGGGCAAAAGGCCCACATTGGGCTAGCTGGGTGTTGAAGCATGGCTTCCATCTTCTGTCTGACGACTGTGGGTTCTAACAAGCTCACCGTGATCTGGATATCGGGGTCCGAGAGCGGGCTGCCCTGTGGCCCTGATGTGTAGGAGAGGGTATACCGTAGCTTCCCACCATAGGCCGCCACCTACGGGGAGACAAGATCACACAGGTGAGGGGCAGAGCCTCTGGCTCCCATGTGTTGCACCCTAACCTCAGAAGGCCAGAACTTGTAACACGGAGAGCTGGGCAGCAGGCCCGCTCTATCAGTTCCTCCCTAGCCTCACTCATGGGAGGACTTCTCCGTTCTCCATTGCCTGGCACTCACAGTCAGCAAGTCCCTTCTATGTGTAGGCAATTCCCACAGAATGACAAGAGTAACAACAGTGACTGTCAAGATCTGAAGTGTTAGCCCTGGGCTTGGGGCTGCACGGGCTCTGAGGCCTCATCTCTTGAACTACTTACTGGCTTTGAGTCCGCCTAGACTCACTTCCTTCTTTCTGTAAACTACATCCTTGTTCCTTCTCTCTGTGTCTTTTAAAGTTATTTACTTTGTGTGTGTGTGTGTGCCTATTCATATATATGTGAGTAGAATGAGCCTGGAGTGTATAGGAGCCTATAGAAGTAATAAGAGGCTTTGGATCCCTGGCACTGGGGATCCCCTGGCATTGGAGCTATAGAGGGTTATAAACCACCATGTGGGTGCTGGGAATTGAACCCAGGTCCTCTGAAAGAGCAGTCCATAATCTTGACTGCTGAGCTATCTCTCCAGCCAGCTCCTTGTTCTCTTAAAACAAACAAAACAAATCTTTTACACTCAGGTCCCTCCCAACTGCAGAGGGGAGCAAGCCAGGCCCGCCCAGGCAACACAGTTCTGGATCAGGAAGACAGATGGGATAGGGTCAGTGCTAATGTGACTGAACACGATGAGGCGAGGCGTGGCGTGGCGTGGCGTGGCGTGGCGTGGTGTGTGCTCCTCTCCCTAGCTAGGGAAGGACCGATGCACAGAAAAATTCTCATCTCCCATGTGACCAGAAGCTACAAAATGACACCAGCTGAGAAAAAGCCCCAATGAATACCTGGATACAGCCAGCGTCCCCAGACCCCATGGTTGTATGAGCCATTCTGTTTGCTTATTTGTTCGTTTTGTTTTTTGTTTTTAACCATAGGCAAGTCAGCTGGACTTGTGTCTTTGTAGGCAGGACTAGAAGGCTTAGAGGTTTGTTGCCAAGGGCTTTCATTTTGGCAGCTGAGGTCCCGGTTCTGCCCACTGGACTTTCCTTCCTCTCCATCAGCAGGGCAGCTGTCTGAAAACTACCCAGTGCAGGGTGTCCCTCTGGTTCAAGTGTGTTCATTCAGTGGGTGGACATTTATCAAACACCAACGGATGGCATTCCAGGCCCTGGGTGACACAGGCCCCAGGGCCATTCTCTACCAACTCAGGGTGTGGTAAGGAACTCAGCGTAACCAGATTACAACAGAAAGCCACTGGTTTCCTGTTTGTTTTGGATGCCAGTTTGTTCAGAGTCCCATCTGGGATCCGCTTTCTAGGAAGGGAAAAGCGTGTGCCACACAGGGATGCAAGACAAGGGTGACAGTGTGAAAGCCAGGGTTCAGACTCCAGCTCTGCTGTCGCACAACTGTGGGCGAGCCGCTCAGTCTGAGCCCGACTTTCCTCCTCCGCAAGTAGGAGTAAAAATAATGCTGTGAGGGCACCCTGAGGACTACATGACCCAGGACACATACAGTGACACACTCATCTCAGTGCAGAGAATACACTTGAAGGCCGACATCTCTCCACCACTTCTGGTACCAACCCAGACTCTGGTAGACTCTCCTCGCCTCACATCCCCTGGACCTGACTGGCCTAGCCAGGACTCTGAATGCGGTTTACATGTATTATTCATACCATGACCCCTCCCCTGCTGCTGGAAGCCAGACCTAGGCCTTAAGAGTTCTACCACTGAGCCAAAGCCCCAACCCCTTGGTACCCACACTCTGAAGTGGCTCTCTCTGTCACATGGGGACACAGAGGCAAGATGGAAACAGTATCCAGGGTAATAGTAACAACATTCCGGGCTGGAGAAATGGCGCAGTTGGCAAAGTGCTTATTGTGCAAGCTGGGGGACCTTCTAACACTGGTGAGACAGAGAGAGGCTGATCCCTAGGACTCCATGGCCTACTACTAGGTGAGCTTCCGGGCAATGAGAGACGTGCCCAAAAACCAAGGTGGGTGGTACTTTCTGAAGAATGATACCTGAAGCTGTCTTCTAGCCTCCATAGGCTCAGGTGCATGCGTGCACACACACACACACACACACACACACACACACACACACACACACACATGCATGCACACAGAAAGTGACATCCAGGATGCAAGATGTGTAAATGAGAACAGTGAAGAGTTCTGGGAGGCCAGCGTGCCTCTACAGTGGCAATACAGCATATAGCAAGTGCTTAATGAGTGCACACTAGGTACAGCGACCCTCTGATAGCTGAGGATCCTCTGACTACCTACGACCCTTCCACTTCCTGGTTACCTTGTTCCCTAGGAAGGCTCGGGGCAGCTGCCAGTAATAGAGGCTTCCGGGAAGCAGAGAGAAGCCCTCATAGGAGAGTGCGAACTGGAGGAGAAGAACGGAAGGTAAGAACGGGGCACAGGCACCCCAGCAGGGACCCGGGACCCACCCACCCAAACTCTACAGCGCAGGCCCACCATGCTTTCTGGGCAACCTGCTTCCCGCTCTGGGTCCAGGTCCTCCGGCTGCTCTTGGTCTGTTTTGCCTCACACATGCTCTGTCCTTCCAGTAGACCCCAAGATCAATGTAAACACTTGAAAATTCAGTGGCTCTTTTGTACATCTATTTTAAGATGTAGATGGAGTTGAATGTGGGTATATATGTTTAATCGTAGCATTTGGAGGCAGAAGCAGGCGGGTCTCTGTGAGTCGGAGGACAGTCTGGTCTGTATAGTGAGTTTCAGCATAGTCACAGCGTCACAGCTATATAGTGAGATCTTTTTTTTTTTTTCAGATAGGGTTTCTATGTGTGACTCTGGCTGTCCATGGAATTTGCTCTGTAGACCAGGCTGGCAGAGATCCTCCTGTCTCTGTCTCCCAAGTGCTGGGATTAGAGGTGTGCATGACCTATCGCCTAGCATGTGAGAGCCTAGCAAAAAAAAAAAAAAAAGGAAGGAAGAAATAAAAAAGAAAAATGTATCCAGAAAAACAATCATTCCGTCAGAGGCCTGTGGATGTAATTCAATTGGTGTTTACCTAAGTTGCACGAAGTCCTAGGTTCCATCCTAAACATGGGATAAATGGCATATTAGTACATATTCATTATCCCAGGACTCAGGAGATACAGGCAGTAAGATCAGGGGTTCGTGGTTATCCTTGGCTATAAAGTGGTCAGTTTAGGCTACAGGGGACTATCTCAAAAAGATAAAAAGTAGTTGGGTATGGTAGTATATGCTTTTAATCTCAGTACTTGGGAGGCAGAGACAGGAAGATGGACTCAAGTTCAAGGCCAACCTGCAACCTGCTCCATATAGGGAGACCCTGTCTCAAAAAAAAAAAACAAACAAACAAAAACAACAACAACAAAAAACCCAAAAATAAAACAAAAAAACCAGGCAGGCATGGTTATTATCCCAGCACTTGAGAGGCTAAGATAAGGATTCTGAGCTTGAGGTTCGGCTAGGGCCATTGTGAGACTCCGTCTCAAAACATAAGCACAGCTATAATTGACTTGGTATCTGGTGAAGTTAAAGTGACATCTGAAGTCAATTATGGTTCAGAGAGTCTCAGGAAATATCAGACTAGTTTGGAAATGACCAGAGTCTTGGAAGCATGGTGGGCCGGTCCTTCAGTGAGTGACTTGGTACATACCTGAGAGCCTGCGGAGGAAGACAGAGAAGTGGAGATAGAGGAGGAAGAGGAAGAGGAGGGGGGACCTGCTCGTAGAGCGGCGGTTAGCTGGGGGTGAGGGTGCAGCCCACGAGCAGGGGGTTGGGGGTGGGCAGCAAAACTGGCAAGGAGCTGCCAGATCTCAGCATCCACCCGCCTCTGAGCCTCATCCACCTGGGGGAAAGGAAGGATAGGTGACAAGACAGATGGACAGAAAGACACCATGAGGCTCTGCCTTACCCCAGCCCTATCCAGTTCCCCAATGTGGGCCACCCATAGGCTTGCATTGATGTCCGCCACCCCTTCCTTGTGTCCTTTGCCTTTTTAGCCTAGGACTCAGGCGGAGCATCCTGGAATGAGTAGCTGGAAGTAGGCTGGGTCTGCTGGGGAGGAATCCTGCCCAGGGTGTCCCGCAAGGACAGAAAGTTCTTTACAGTCAGGGCTGACAGCCATGTGAGTGTGGAGGAGGGACAGCTTCCCACACCACTATAAAATCCATTCTGGGGCGTATGTAGAACTGGAGCATGCTGGCCTGGACAGGCAGGGTGGGCGGAGGAGGCCCAGAAAAACCTGGGCCTTGGTTCAAGGTCTGATTCCTTGGTCCCCAGACACAGCCTGCCCTGCCCTAGGTTACCTGTGATGCCCGCTGTGCCCGGCCCCTGCCCTCTGGGCCCCCAAGGATCCTTCCAGTGGTCACTGCTGCCCGCCACTGTTCCTCTGAGAGGGATGTGCGGTTCTGATGGGGTGGAAGTCACAGGCCAGCTCAGCCCTCATAGGGCTTAGACCTGAAGCCAAGGACAGCTCTTTCCGCAAACATGGTGTCAGCAAAGACAGCCACAGTGATTGGTTAGGGAGGTATGCCTTATCTCCAGGCCAGCACACAGGGTCACTCCAGGCTACTAGAAGGGCACATGCTGGCAAATACATGAGGAAACTGGGGAGCTCGAAACAGGCACACGGATTAACATAAGTTAGTTTTCCTGTCGGCAGACCTCCAACTATTGTGACACCAACTATAAACACACCACACGGCTGGTGGGGCACAGCAAAAAACACGCCTCTCCAGATTCTCCTAGCAGCAGTACAGGCTCAGGCAGGGCATTCATGGGTATGGGACATCTCCCATGCAGGGCTGAGGGCAGCCACGGACACGTTCTGTGTGGCAACCCCCTTTCGCACCACTTAACGAGGGCATACCTGGTGAGCCCGGCGTAGCCGTGCAAAGTGAGCCTCCCTCTGTGGGGCAGCAAGAGGCACCAGGGGAGGAGAAAGAGAAAGGTCTGAGGGAGGCCAAGAGAGAAGGAACGAAGGGGAGGAAGGCACCAGAAGGCAGCCAAGTTGGTGAGGGTTGGCGGGGCCTCTTTCCCTCCAAGGAGCAGGGACTGGAAGGCCTCCAAGCGCCACGGCTGAGGGGATTGAAGTGTGGCTGATTGTGTACTGGCCTCAGCTGGTGGGAGACTTATACACTAAGTAAGTCCCACTTGTCCTGGTACCGTGGCCGTGACTGAGCACCACACGTGGGTGCTCTGGAGTTCACTTTTTATTTATTATTTTTATTCTTGTGCATTGGTGTTTTGCCTGCATGGATGCCTATGTGAAGTTGTTGGATTCCCTGGAACTGGAGTTACAGATGGGTGTGAGCTGCCGTGTGGGTGCTGGGAATCGAACCCGGTCCTCTGGGAGAGCAGCCAGTGCTCTTAACCGCCCAGCCATCTCTCCAGCCCCCTGGAGTTCACCTCTTAGACGGTGCCCTTCACAAGACCATCCTTGACGATGCCGCCTTCCTAGCAGATCTCGCTTCAACGTCAAAGGACGGCTCTCTTGCCTAGCTCAGCTTTTTAAGGGCAGGTCTGACCTGGGTGTAAATCCTGCCACTATTGCCCACTAGCTGTGGGACTTAGGTCACATTCTTGACTTTTCTCTAACTTTACTTCTCTCTGCTAGGAAATGGCAGCGAGGTTGCCTGGTTCACACAGTTGTAACTTAAGATGCCTGCATGAGTGTTTAGTCAGAGCTCGATAGAAATGACCCGAGAATCACCATGCAGGCACCCAGCACTCTGCCTGTGGCAACCCCCAGCACAGATGAGCCATGGGGGGTCTACACTGAAACTGTGTCACCATGCACGTGTTGCAGCCTGTCCTGAAAGTGCAAATGTCACCAGTAAGCTGAGCGCTCAGTGTGTGTCAGGGAAAAACCTCCCAGTCACCCTGAGCTGGGGAGGTCGGGTCAGGTGTCCAGCTATGAACAGCGCAGCTGAGATGTAAAGTGAGGTCTGCTGGACCCGAAAGGCCACATACTACATGACATGGCAGCCGTGACCCCATGCTGACTCCACGTTCAGCATGGACCTGGCTTAGAGCTGGCACTCGGGAGGGGCTTCAGGCCCCACTTAGATCTTACCTTGTCTCCCTGGTATGTATCCGGAAGTTGCCAGTAGAAGGACTCCTGGCCAAGGTGGGCGAAGTTGCCAAAAGAGAGCTGGGGCCCACCAGGCACCGATTCCACGGTGAAGCCTCCTGTCAGCTGGCTGTTGCGCTGCGGGTTCACCAGGGCAAAGCCTTGGAAGTTCCCAGGAGCAAAGTGGGTGGAGATCTGGCAGCGGGAGAAAAGACAGGGGTCAGCTAGGTGAGGGCTCAGACGTATCAGGATGAACAGGGCAAGACATGGGGCTCGCTGAGACCAGGACTGAGGGAGACATGATGGAAGGGCATCGGGGCTAATGAAGGGGTGTGCTCAGTGCCGGGATGAGCAGTAACAGAGACCCAGAAGCTCTTGGGACAGGAGTCAGGTCACTGGGTTCAGTGCCGAGGCGAGCAGTAATGGAGGCCCAGGGATGGGTATCCTTGGGAAGCTGGCACTCAGCTCTTACCTGGTGGCGTGAGTAAGAGGAGCTGGCACACTGCTGGGTGACACCCATGCAGAAGCAGGGCAGGCAGCCTTCTGGGTTGCTGGCACTCAGGTAGAAGTGGTGGGGCCGGCAGTGGCTGCAGGTAAGACCTTCCACCTGGGCCTGGAAAAGATGGGAAAAAAAGATGTGGGAAGGGACTCAGGGGTGTCTGCTGGACCCCAGGAGCCTCTGAAGCCAGCCTTCCCAACCATTTCTTGCAGTTGTGAGCAGCTCTGCCTATCCATCCCACGACCAGGCCTGAGGATCCCCTCAGGTACCATCTGACTTCTATTTAGCCCCAGGGGTGGACTGAGCTAGACTTCATAGAAGGCCGGACATTGAACTCACCTTGCATTGGCACTGGCCAGCGGCGTCACACTGGTTGCTGACACTTCCATGGGGGTCACAGCCACAGCCTAGTCCCTCTGGGACTGGACCATCTCCTGAAGTGTAAAGAAGCCACAGATGGCATCCTCAAACCAGACACAAAATACCCCGATCTCTGCCCCTCTCTAAGCCTGTCACTCAACACCAAGGGGGCCTCTACCTGCTTCTGGGGATGTGGGCAATATCTCTTCCCGACCCCACGTGACAGATGGAGAAGCCAAGAATTAAAAAGGTAAAGCCACCTCTCCCAGGTCCCAGGGACACCAAGGGCCTGTTCTGGCTCCCCTGGAAAGAAAAGCACCCCCACCCCCGCCATGCCCTCCCAAGTCTGCAACTCTACTCACTGTGGCAGGGCTGGCCCTGACTGGGGTTACCATGGTAACCTGGGGCACACCTACAAAGAGAGAGAGAGAGAGAGGAGTCCTGAGAAACTGGTGAAGAGCCTAGGTCCAAGGGGGATCTGGGCTTGGACTCAGTGACCCCCACTGTAAGGGGAAAACTCATCAGCCATGTGCACCCATTTGATAGATGAAGCATGGGGGAACCAAAGCAAGGTGGGTCCAAGGCACAGCCGATGAGTTGATTCCATCAGACCTTGACTCAAAAGGTCAAGATCAAGAGGCCTAATGTTGGGTTTGGTGGTGTGAGCCTAAAGCACCTCCAGGACAGGGAGGTAGGAAGTAGTTCAAGGCTATACCTGGCTACATAATGAGTTTGTAGATAGCCTGGACTACATGAAACTCTGTATCAAAATAGCCAAACAGCAAAGGGTCTAGTGGGAAGGGCTCTGGCCTGGGTAAGCAAAGGACGGGCTGGGAGGTGGGCAGCAGGCCAATGCCAGGCTAAAGGGTGAGGCTCACAGAGAGGAGAGCTGATAGCTCAGGTGTACCTTCCTGGGCCCCCGGCACTCCCCACTGCCCTTCTCACCTCTCACAGTGACGCCCGCTGTGGCCTGGTGAGCACGAGTCACACGTGGGGTGACCATCTGTGTCCAAGAAGCAAGTATGGGCAGCCCTGAGAGAGAGGGAAAGTTCCGTCAGTAAGACATCGACTACGCCTACCGGGGTCTTTCACAGACCAGGCAGGCGGGTGAAGTCTATGCCACGAGTCCCTTTCCTACCACCTCCCTCAGTTCTACTCAGGGGCTAAGGGGGGGTACGCTGTCCCCATTTAGGGAACCAGGGCTTTGAAAGTGAGGCTATCTGTCTCCAGTGACACACTGAGATTTAACTATAGTCTCCCCAGTGCTGGGCAAGTGAGAAGGTAGAAGGGGTGGTAGGTACTTCAGGAAGAGCGGAGCCCAGACTCACTGGCCAGCAGCAGCGGCTCCATAGCATGGGCAGGGCTGGCAGTCCTGTGGTGTACCCCGCTGGGCATCCCCATAGTACCCTGGCTGACACTGCTCACAGCGATCTCCCACCGTGTGGTGCTGGCAGCTCTGGAGAGACATGGGGCAGATTGAGGCTGGGCCCCTGGAAGCCAAGGCTATCTGAGGATTGAGAGTACAGGGGCAGGAATCACCTGGCAAATACCAGTCTCGGGCTCACAGATCTCTGAGTGGCCATGGCAGTTGCAGCGTTCACAGGTGCCCAGGTAGAGCCCGCTGGGCATGCGTGTGTAGCCTGTGTCACAGTCCTGGGAACAAAAAGATCACCGGTGGGGGGCTGACCATATGGGGGGAGACAAAAGAGGAAAGGCCAGCAATCACTGTGAAGGAAGTTGGGTGGATAGGTGGGGGAGCCAGGCTCACCTGGCAGGAAGGACCGCGGTACCCGGGTGGACAGGTGCACTGTTCTACTTCCAACGCTGCGTCCTGGCCGGTGTTCTCTGGCACAGCCATGTCCATGCTAATGCCAGAGATCCTGGATGTGACAAGACACATGGTGAAGGGATGCTCACTGTGTCCTGGGAATACCCAGAGTCCTGAGCTCCATCACCACGTGGCCTTCATTCTTCTGCAGTCTCTTGGGCTGCGGCCAACCGCTCACATCTGCTGCTTCCTCCAAAGAACTACCCTCTCCCCTCCTCGCCTGGACATGCTACACTACCCAGCTCCTCTGGGGACTGCTGGAAAGCTGATTCAGGAGATACTGGTCCCCAGCTTCTTAGGATTCTGTAAGGGAGGCAGCAGCATGCTCTCCGTTCTACAGGCAGTGGGTGAGGGGTTACACCATGTTTCTGCTTAGTCTGGAGACCCCTCTGCCTGGCCCCAGCCCCAGCTACCTGCTCTCGGCCGGATGCTGGGTGTAGGATGCTTGGATGAGGAGGATGTCGATGTCTGCCAGGGCCATCAGCAGGTGCTCCCTTGTGGCTGGCTGCCCATCAGAACGCTGCCAGGCTTGCTGTCAAGGAAACGACATACGATCCATTCCTACCCTCCTTTGTGTTGAGGCCCCGAAAGAGAGGAACAAGAAGGGATGGGATGGGGCTCACCTCTCGGAAGGGCACTATGAAGTTGGTGGGCTGCCCGGGGCTGGGCTCCCTTGAGGCGTGGTGCTCCAAAGTGATGCCATTCCCCTGCAGTACCACCAGTGGTTGTCTGTGAAGGGGTGCAGAACTGGGCCGGGGCCGCTGGGTTACGGTGAAACGCAGCTCTCCTCCATAGGAGGTCACCTGAGATGGGATGGGCAGGTTTTCAGTTGGAGACGTTAAGTCAGGTCAGATCATGTTCTTGCTATCCTCTTAATGCCCTGCCTGTTTTGTTCCTCTGACCCACCCACCATGTCTCCTCGGAAGCTGGCAGGAAGGCTCCAGAAGTAGGGTCCAGACAGGAGGTTGTGGAAGGAGGAGAACAACAGCTCCCCAGGTGCAGGGGACGAGATACCCTCACTGGTGGTGTGGGAACCTGCGGCATTCGTCAGGCTGAACCGAGAGGGCTGTTCGGAAGCCCCGAGGACCTGGAAATGCAGAATGTTGGAAAGGGGCAATGGTGGTGGTGGTAGTGGTGGTGGGATTCCCCCATTTGTCCCCCCAGCCCCGGGCATGGCTGTCCCATCCAGCTGCCACCCTCTTGTGGGTACCTGGGCACGGCTCCAGGAGGAGCTGCTGCATTGGCGACTGACTCCCATGCAGAAGCACTTGAGGCAGCCGTCGGGGTTCTGCTTGCTCAGGTGGAAGAAGCCATCTGCGCACTCATTGCACAAGCGCCCCACCACATTGTTCTGTGGACACAGAGTCAGGAGCTGCAGGATGGCCCCCGGGAGACGCTGCCTGGAACTAGCAGCTGAATCCACCCACGGTCTAGATGGGGGGGGGGGTGTCCCAGAGCACCATGGAAAACACATATGTGTGAGGCATCACCGCCACCAGAACAATCACCGCCAGATCATCGGTGCTTACGGAAACCGCTATCCCTTTTCTCATTGGCTAAGAGGCTCACAAATAAGCTAGGATTTGAAACAAAGCAAGTCAATTGAATTGACTACCATGACAACTTATGATGGAAAAGCCCATGTACCATGTGAGTGCCTCTTCAGCCACCTCACTCAACTTGCATTAGAGCCTTGAGAGGAAGGTGGAGATTTCTCTATTCTCATGAAAGCGAGGCTTGAGACATGAACCAACGCACATGGTCACTCAGTGCGTTTTATCTACTCTTCGTTACAAGATTGGGAGTGCCTGACTGCAAAGCTCGCCCGGTTCCTTTCTCCACTGACATCTGAGTCTCCCACTATTGCTGGGACATCAACACGACACCTGACAGAGTGATGCAGGTGAGGGTCAGAAGGTACACAACAGCTGCTGAGGCCACGTCAGGAAACTGAACTCAGGGCGGCCGACTCCTTAACCAGTGCTCCTGCCCAAGGCCGGGACTTCCCTCATGGCATAGAAGACCAGCCAGCCTGGCCTATGGGCCTCAGGCAAAGCCAGCGTCCACTCGCCAAGGTACCAGAGAGGGTAGGCTCTCCTTCCTCCCTTGGCCACAGTTAGGCTAGGATCACGGTCTTGGAGAAAGCAGAGCGCACACACCTTACAGCGGCAGGCCTCTCCCGTGGTGCTCAGGCTGCCTCGCTCATCACAGCGCACGATCTCCTGGTCTGGAGGCAGAAGGAAAGCATTGGCAGATTGGGTTAGATGGGTGGCTCTCCAGGGATTCTGGGCATGAGCCGAGAAGGGGCAGAGGTGCCCCCCTCCCAGCAGGTTATGAGAAGAGGTGGTCACAATACTCACTGGTGGGTCTGCACTTCCCGCCTGGCTGGATGGGGTTGCCTTCATAGCCAGGGGCACACCTGTGGGAGACAACACTGTCACACCCAGCCGGGGCATCCTGTCTCCACGACTCCCAACCACACCCTATCAGCTTCTCACCTTTCACAGCGACGGCCCGTGTAGCCTGGGGCACAAGCATCACAGGTGGCTTGGCCATCCGTGTCCAGAAAGCAAGTGTCTGAGAATCTGTAGGGATCAAGTGGTCAGGGTGGAAGGGTAGAACTGGGGGCCTGACATGCTCATGCCAGGAAATGACCTCTGTTCCCACAGACACATGGAGGGGCATGATGCCATTTCCCGGTCCCTGTTCTTCCTCTGTGGCCTCATAGCAACTGTAGGACAGGAGATGGGCCCATTATACAGAAAGGGAAAGTGAGGTCCACAAGAGATCAAAGAGTATGGGACAACTCGGTGAGAAGGTCAGGACTGGAATCCGTGTGGGTACCCAGTTTTCCTGACAGAGAATACCCCTACTTGCCAGACTACCATATCCTGAGCGGGGTCTGACCTTCGAGAAGCATCGATGTATGGGCAGGGGCAGGGCCGGCAGGCAGTGGCTGTGGCTTGTGTGGCATCCCCAAAGAAGCCAGCCTTGCACTTGTTACACTGAGGTCCTTCTGTGTTGTGTTGACAATTCTAGGACAGGAGAGGGTAGCGGGTAGCTCAGGTCCTACTGAGCAGAACCGGGTCAGACAGGCTCCAGAATGTTTCACAGCTGTGTAGACAGTAGCCTCAAGGTGCCTCCCCTGGCAGTGGTAGCCCAGCATGGAAGCCAATAGCATCGATGGTTCTAAGCACCTCTTGACATGGATCCAAACCTGCCACCCTCTTCCAGGCTGCACCCAGGGCCAGTTCTGCCCTCGAGTCCATTCTGTCACCCCAATAGCTGCTCGGGAATCTGAAGACAGTGGCCTGTCTGTGCCTTCTCTTTGATCAGCTCTGCAATCCCAGTCCTCATCACTATCCCCCAGAGGGAAGGTGTAATGTCTGGACTATGCTTCCTACAGCCCTTGCCAAGGAAGAGAGGCTTTCGGCTCCCTTGTCCAGATACTGTATCTCTTGTTAAGGTATCCAGAGGTCATGGTGATTCACCTGGAGCCATCCGAGCCATTCTAGAGGTCATGCCATGCTCATGGAGACAGGGGAGCCCCACTCCTGTCCAACGTCCAAGTGGCAGCTTGAGCTACTCACCAGGCAGTGGCCATAGACAGGATCACAGGAGCTGGCATGGCCATTGCAATTACAGCCAGAGCAAGTGCCTAGGTAGGGTCCTCCAGGCACCCGGGTGAAGTGGGCATCACAGCTCTCGCAAGACAAACCAGAATAGCCAATGGGGCATCTGTGGGGATCGGATCAAGAGAATGGCTGCAGTAAACACATGCTCTGCTGTTTCACCTCTACTCCAGATAGCATCCCCACGATCCACAGCCGACCAGGGGCAGGTACCTGCACTCCTCCACACTGTGAGCACGACCGTGGTTGGTGGTGTGGGTGGCAGTGGTGTCCATGACGATGTCACTCAGTCCCACACTGGCCATCTTGGCGTTGTACACTGTCTGCAGCAGTATAGCCTCCAGGCTCGCCAGTGCCTGCAGCATCTCAGCCCGCTGCACGGGACGGCCAGACTCGTGGACCCAGTGTTCCTGGAGGGGATAAGGTGTTTTGTCTATCAGTGCCTGCGTGGCATGCATCACTCCGTCCAGGCTGATCCTCCCTCCTAGACCGACCCCTGGGACTCAGGTGCCACCAACCTCAGACAGCTGGACCTGGCGCTGGTTCAGAGTTCCGGGCTGGGTGGGTGTGTGGCCTCGGGAGTGGAGGCGGTAACCTGCACCCACGAGGATCACATCTGGTTTCTGTACTGGTTCCAGCATGCCTCGTGCCAGCTCATAGCGCACCTTGTAGCGCAGGGAGCCACCATAGGAGTCCACCTGGCCAGGACAGGTAAGATCAGGGACGGGCAGCCATCCTGAAGCAGCTGCATCCTGTCCTCCAGTCCCTCACTCTGTTCCTCTGAGGCTCATAGAGTGCCCGGCATGGAAGGCTCATAGAGAAGTGGGCATGGAGAACCCAGACCATGGCAGACAGCACATACCCAAGGAGGCCAGTACAGGGCACTCTGGCCAGCCCAGAGTAGGTGGTCAGGGAAGAACCCAAAGTGGGTTGAGAGGGCAGCAGACAGAGATCTTGCCTTGTCCCCAGAGAAGCAGCTGCCCTCACCTTGTTACCCAGGAACTGCTTGGGTAGGGCCCAGAAAGCATCATGGATGAGGAAGCGGCGTGACAGGTCAACCAGCTGGAACTCCTGCACGGCCGGGTCGACCTGCAGCTGGGTGGAGGAGAGGGGGGGCACACCGGGCTGCGAGGGCATGGTCACATTCACACCTGCAAGGACAAAAGGCGGATGAGGATTGCAGCCCACGATTAGTGGAGAACAACCACTCTGGAAGCAGGGACCCAGGAAGGGATAATAGAGAGAAAATAGAGGCATCTCTCTCTCGGGAATTTAGGAAGCAGCCAAGCAGAGCTGGGCATGGAACACACTGGCAATCCCAGCACTCCTGAAGGATCATGAGTTCAAGTTGGAGGCCAGGCTGGGCTACATAAAACCCTGTTTTAATCCACCCACAAAGAAGCATTGGCTCTTTTCCTTTTCTAGTCATTTGACCTCCTGAAGTTTTGGTGCATGGCCTAGGGAGGGCCAACATGGGAGCCATTAACGAAGCCACAGTCAAGGAAAGGGCAAGAGGCTCTCTACAGCAGGACTTCCCAGAACCTTTGGACCATCAGACTGGGAACAGCCCACTGAGGTTAGCAGAAAACTATTTGGGGCTGAAGAATAGAAACCCAAGTCCTGCTTCCACCATGTTCCTGGGGCCTGAGCCTGGACAAAAGTCTCAGTTTCCTTATCTATAAAATAATGATCCTGGTGGCCCAGCTCATGGACTTATGAAGACAAAATGCACAAGCTGACTTGGTTGGGAGCACTGACTGCTCTTCCAGAAGTCCTGAGTTCAACTCCCAGCACCCACGGGGTGGCTCGCAACAATCCATAGTGAGATCTGGCGCCCCCTTCTGATATGCAAGCATACACACAGGCAAAACACTGGATGCATGATAAATAAATCAATCTTAAAAAAAAAAGTTTTAAAAATGAGGGCAACACGAGGGAGGTGCTCAAAAAAGGGCTTGATTTTATTGTTACGGGGTCACTGGTCCAACCCTCTCCCGACATGTGCACCACCCTGAAGCTCCCATGCAGGATTTCTGGGCAGCACCCTGCCTGCCCCCAGGCAGCACCCTTCACATGACAACAGGAACACTGGGTACCTACACTCTGCCATTGGATGCTCACATGTCATTGGTGGCAATCCAACAGTTTGGCTTTTTGTGTGGTGTATATGTGTGTGGACATGTTTGTGTGCAGATATATGTGAATGTGTGTGTGTGTGTGTGTGTGCCTGTGGGGAGAAAATAACTACATTTATTTATGTGTCTGCATGCACATGCCCCAGCATGCCTGTGGAGGTCAGAGTTCAACTTTAGGCAATCATCTTTTACAAGCCCTCTAGTTTTGTTTGGTTGGCTTGCTTTTGTTTGCTTTTGTTTTTGTCTTTTTACATAGCCTTGGATGTCCTGGAGCTCAGTATGTAGACCAGGCAGCCTCAAACTCACAACTGCCTGCCTCTGGCTACCAGTCTTGGGATTAAAAGGGCGTGCCACCATGCTTGGCTCCCCCACCTATTTTTTTTAATGATTTATTTTCTTTTCTTAATGTATGTATACACACAGAGGTGCAGATGCAAGCAGAATTCAAAAGAGGATGTTGGATTCCCTGGAGCTGGAGCTACGGGTGCTCGTGAGCTGCCTAACCGGTGCTGGGAACTGAACCTGAATCCTTTGGAAGAGCAGCAAGCGCTCTTAATATATTCCCAAATCTGCATCTATTTTTTTTTGAGACAGGGTTTCTCACGGACCCTGGAACTAGGCTGACTGGCCACACCCCTAGGAGTCCTTCCATTTCTGCCTCTCCAGGGCTGGGGTTTCAGGCTCATATTATTGTATTTGGCTTTCACAAGGGTGCCGGGATTTGTGGCAAGTACTTCACTGACTCAGCCATCTCCCCAGCCCTCTTTTTAGTAGTGCGTGTGTGTGTGTGTGTGTGTGTGTGTGTGTGTGTGTGTAGGCACAGGGCCTAGGATCCAGAGTCTGTTCTCCCTACAGCCTGAGGCTACAAACAGGGATCTGGCTTGTCCTAGAGGTTTTTCTGACATAATTCAGTGTTTCTGGGTCACTCCCTGCTCTTTGGCCCTGGTCCTTCTACACCTGTCCCAGGTTCCCGGGAGCCTGGAGCCCACCCATCACATACCCTTGAAGTCATTGGGCTGGTCAAAGCTCAGCCGGATCTGGTCCCGGAAGCGCCGACTGCTCTGGCACACATTGGTCACACCAAAGCAGAAGCAGGGCAGGCAGGAGGCACTGTCCTCCAGGTAGAAGTGTCCATCGGGGCAGGGGCCTGCTGGGAGGCAGGGAAGAGGCTATGGCTGGCCACCAGGAGGAGGTCCTGTGGTATTGGTGTTAGTCGCCCACCCTACCCCACCAGCCCACCCGCCTACAGCACCTCGCTGTGGGACGAGCTCCAGCACGCCATCTGGAATGCCGAACACCATGCCACGTGCATTCATGGCTTCACAGGTGTATGCGCCCTGGTCTGCCTCCTTCACATCTCGGATGGTCAGTGTGCCACGCCCTCCCTCGCTGGTCATTGTCACCCTGGTAGGCCCCAAGAGAGTGGTGGGTTAGGTATGAGCCACAGACTCCACCTCTTCCACAGGCCGGCCACTCCCACCTGCATCGCACCTGGGATGGACAGGGATGTGGCCCCAGTTGAGCCTCCAGTTGATGAGGGGTGTGGGGACACCAATGGCTACGCAGGTGAGAGTCACTGTCTGGCCCCGGGAAGCCTGGATGGAGTGCTGGGGAGGGGTCACCACCTGGGGGGGCACTGGGGACAGGAGAGCAGGAGTTAAGTGTTTAATCAGCAATTAGGGCAGGGAGTGCTGGGAGACTGGAGACTGGTCTAAGAAAACAGATGGAAAGTGGTACCCACCCAGTGCCATCCCACTTCATCCCTAACCCCATCCCTACTCCACCCCCAGCCCCATCCCCATCCCCACTCCACCCCCAGCCCCTCACTCACTACAGCCAAACTCATCACTGCGATCAGGACAGTCAGGTTCCTCGTCGCAGTGGAAGCTGGCCGGGATGCACTGGTTGGTGGAGACACATCGGAACTGTGTGGGCGCACATTCTTCCCCAGGCTCCTTGACAGCTGGGGACAAAACCAGGTGGAGTGAGCACAGGGCACTGTCTGCAGGGCAACACGGCTCAATTCCCACCTTCAGTTACCTACGATGCCTCCAAAACTGAGCCAAATCCAATGGGTTATAAAGTGACCAGGCTCTAGCACTCTGATACAACAGCATAAAATAGACTGAGCAGCCCGTGGGTTAGGCTGTGACCCACACACCGGTCCAGGACGCCATCTTCACAGAGATCTGCTCATCCGGTTCTCTTACCAATACCAGCACAGTGACAAGGAAAAGACTAACAGTCACTCAAATGCGGCAAAGCAGGAGAGACATGGCCAGCAGCTGTCTGCTAACACAGTTCCAAACACAGAGGACCTTGGATGTTTGTCTGCAGGGTCCCTCGCTGACTAATAAGGCCAGCACACCTCCCAGAGCAGGGAACAGACGAACACAGACTAGAAAGACAGGGGCATAGTGGGGCCTGCTGTACTCACGGCAATTGGCCTCGTCTGTGCGGTCCTCACAATCAAAGTCTCCATCGCAGCGCCACAACTTGAGAGCGCAATGTCCATTTCCACAGGGGAACTCGTTAGGTTCGCAGGGTGGAGGGGGCCCTGTGTGGACCAGGCAGGGAGTCATGGCGGTCCTTGGTGGACCGGAGTCCAGTCCCCACGCCCCCCGCCCTACACGGTCCTCACCACAGTCCAGTTCATCACTGCCATCCTTGCAGTCTTCCTGACCATCACAAAGGTAATCTTTGGGGATGCAGTGCCCGCTGTGGCATGTGGCCTCCTGGGGTCCACAGGCTGCGGGCACAGCCACGCTGGGAAACAGAAATGGAGGCCTATGCGTGACTGGAGGTGGAGCTGTTGCGGCTGCCTCTGGTAAAGGTGACACCTTCACAATAGCAGGTGGCAAGGAGCTGAGCTCTGGGACGGCCTCCTCTGTGGACAGAATCCCTTGATGTTTAGTGACTGGGTGGCTCTCACCCCTCACCCCACAGTCCCCCACACTCCCTGAAATCCAATCCACAACCATTCTCTGCCATCCCTGTGTCCCCATCTCCACCCTCTCCAGACCTCTGTGCCTGCACCAAACCCGTACAGCCCAGATGACCCAGAGACTCAGATGTAGCCCGACCCTGGGCAGGCCACCAGGGACCCCTCGAGGTTCACAAGACCTCCTCACCGCAATCGAGCTCATCAGACATGTCCCTGCAGTCAGGTCGCTGGTCACAGCGATACTCCAGAGCCACACACTCGTTATAACTGTGGCAAGCAAACTCCGTCTCGGTGCAGACCCTTGGGAACCAGGGCACTGTTGGTGGGGGAGGAGGCAGGAGGGAAGTCAGGCAGCAGGCAAAGGCAGCTAGGGTTGTAACAGACAGCACAGTCGAGGCATGGCTGTAAGTGGCTCTGGTGTCAAGTCAGGCCACTGTGGCAGACAACAAGAGCAAGAAGCGCTTGGTGGGCACACACATGGCACACGTGGAGCACAGGGCAGAACTCCTTACATGGACCGTCACACAGGTGACATGCCACACGCATGCAGCTACCATGCCATACGCGTGCAGGCTACAGCCTGGCCCAGTGAGGGCAATAGACAGTGGGAGGAGGCAGGCATGTGGCCTTTGTCCTCCATCTATTAGGTTCTCTAGGAACCCCCTGGACCTCAGTCAGGCTCATACTCTCACCTGGTGTCACTGTGACCCCCACAGCAGCTGGGGATGGCGGGGGGGTCTGTGCTGGAAAGGAAGCTATAGTCAGCAACTATCCCACCAGGGACCTGGAAACCGAGGCCCGAGCCGAGCCTGCCGCTGCCCCCTCCCGCCCCAAGAACTCACTGAGGTGAGAATGATAGCTAGGTCTCTGGCAAACTTAGGCCTGGGTCTGAAAACCCAGCAGAGCAAGTTTGATTTTGGGGTGCACTGATAGAGGTTTTACATGCAGAACGAGAGAGCTGATAGCATACTATTGGTTTTTCCCTTAGACGACACCATTGTGGGCCTGGAGTTTGTCCCATCTAGAGCTTCACTGAGTCAGAGGCACATAACATGACAAGCGAGAGCCCGCTCGGTAAGGACGCTGCGTTGGAGAAGGGGCGAGTACCACAGCCTATGAGGAATGAACCAGAACTGGCCCAGGAAAGACTCAGTGGATCAGACAGGACAGCAGGCAGAGTGACAGGAAACATGGGCTGACCCTGAGCACCCAGGTCTAGCTTATGCATCTAAGACTGTGACTTTGGGCCCATTTCCTGTCCTCTCTGGACCGGTTTATATTTCATTTCCCATCCGGCATGGGTTCTAGAGAGAGCGGCAAACACACGGATCTCGTTTGCATCCCCATTGGTGTGGATGACCACTTTTCCTTTCTGAACCTCAGTTCCCTCATCCTGAAAACAGGAGGAATACTTCATGGAACTTGGGAGGCCTGAGTGGACGCTAGGTATCAGGGCCCTGTGAACAGGGCCTACACTCACTTGGTGCTTGAGAATGATGGGTTTTAGGTATAAAAAAAAAGGGTGTGTGTGTGAGAGTGTTTGCATGTATAGATACATATCATAAAGATACACATACATGCCGGGCGGTGGTGGCGCACGCCTTTAATCCCAGCACTTGGGAGGCAGAGGCAGGCGGATCTCTGTGAGTTCGAGACCAGCCTGGTCTACAGAGCTAGTTCCAGGACAGGCTCCAAAACCACAGAGAAACCCTGTCTTGAAAAAACCAAAAAAAAAGATACACATACATATATGTGACATGCCTGAGACTGACAGTCTTCCTTGATTGGTCACCATCTTTTATACTACGGCAGGGTCTCTCTCTTGAATCAGAGCTTGCTGTTCTGCAATCTAGCTAGCTAGCTAGTTTGCTCTGGGGATCCTGATTCTGCCTCCTGACAGCTGGAATTATATAGATGGGCTGCCACATCTTTGGGGTCACATGGGTGCCAAGGTAACACTTCTTTACCTGCTGAATCACCTCCCCAGCCCTACAACTGCTGGTTTTGCTGAATGCCAATGTCTTTTGACTGGGAAGTGCTGAATGAAGGGGGAGTTTTAGCTACTATCAATATACGAAGGTCTGTGAGGATACAGCTTCATGGGTCCTGGTGGAGGGAGCAGTCTGGCTCTAACCAAGCAGAAAGACAGGTAAGCTGGGGCTCCGGATGGAGTGAGTATCCTGTCTCCAGGGGTATGCTAGTCTTAGTCGAGAAGACTGAAGGTAGAGACACCAGAAGGGGCTAGAATCTGAGAAACTGGAGGAGCGACCCCAGTTTGGAGAACAGGCTCACCTCTGCCCAGGTGTCGGAACTTGAATCCCCAGGGAGAGGTGACGTAGGGGCCAATGGAGCCGCTGGAGACCACTTTATACAGGACCTCCTGAATCTGAGGCCCATCCGATTTCTTTTCGGAGCCCACATCAAGCTCAACAAAGACCCAGCCATCCAGCTCCCTAAAGAGAAAGAGGTCTATGATCTCCATACCTCTGCCAAGTTCCTGCCATGGCCAGTCCTGGACCTAAGCAGCCTGCACCTAGGGTAGGGCCATTTCTGGAGCAGGATACCCCATCTATGCTCTCTGAATTTCCATCAAGAGTGACCCATCCCTGCTGGGCAGTGGTGATATACAACCTTAATCCCAGAATTTGGGAGACAGAGGCAGGCAGATCTCTGTGAATTTGAGGCCAGCCTGGTCTACAGAAAGAGTTCCAGGGCAGCCAGGGCTACCCACAGAAACATGGTCTCAGAAAAACCAAAAACGGTTCATCCCTTCAGACCCTCCCTGCCCTGCTCTTGGGAGCCAAGCCACTTCCCATCCCTGACCCCTCCTGGTCGCTCCCACCCCTTCCATCCCCAGGAACCCATCTCACTTGATGAACACCACGCTGACGATCTGGTTTCCCGGGATCTTCATATACTCTGTCTCCAGCTGTGGAGATACGCCAAGCATCAAATGCCTCTCACATACTCTAGTACTGCCCTGCCACCCCCGGGCGCCCCCAATCCCAGGTACTCGCTCCCTCGTACCTTATTCACCACGGCCTCCGACACCTCTCGGAATGTTTTGGAGCTTGCATTCTCCAACTGGGGGCTGTACTCAAAGGACCGAGTAAAATTTACCAGAGCCCGGAAATAGACTATGGAAGAGAAAGTGGAATGTCATGGTGAAGGGGCCCAGTTTGATAGGTGGGAGCCCAGACGGCAGACTGAAAATAAGGGGTTGGACTCCCACACAGGCTGACAGACACCTGTGTTTCCACAGAAAGGCCCAGCACTGCCTGCAACAGCGTAGCCTGCAGCAACCTGAAAGGCCTGCCCAGGACTCAGAGGAGGCTGGCAGGAAGGGGCAGTTTTCAGGGTATGGCTAGCACAAGGATCACCCCTTCATCGTGATGTTTTCCCAGCCGGTTCCTATTCATCCTTCTGGACTAAGCTCAGCCACCATATTATCTGAGAAGACCATCAGGGCTGCCCTGGCTGGTGTGGGGTCCCCACTCTGGGCTCTCACAGAACCTCGACTTTCCACACTGGGAACCTTCCTTCCCTTGTCACCTCAACTGTGCTGGGTACACCTGGGCCACACAACACCACAGGAATTCTCAAGTCCTGAGTCGGCTACTTCAGATACTGACCCATCTCAGCAAGTCTCATTCCTTCTTCATAATATGTGGGGAGGAGAGAGTCAACCACCTTTATATCCCAGGGCTGCTGCCTGGGGTAAAGGATGCTCAGCTTCCCACACTGCTCCTGTGTGCAGAGCTGGCACTTTGAAAGGAGAAGCATGGTCACCTGTCCCCCTGCCCCACCAAACCAGGAGCTCCAGGAGGAAATGAGGACCCTACCCATTCATGACCCAAGGGACTATCTGTGTGTCATGGCCAAATAAACGCATGCCATTCTGACATGACTATAACATACAACTATTCCCGTCAGAACAGGATGTATATGACACAGTTTATAGCCACCGATAAGCAGTCGGCTAGGGTTTGAATCTCAAGTCTCCCTTGATACAGGGTTTCTCTGTGTAGCTCTGGATGTCCTGGAACTCACTCTGTAGACCAGGCTGGCCTCTAACTCACTGAGATCCGCCTGTCTCTGCCTCCTCAGTGCTGGGATTAAAGGCGAGCACCACCACCACCCAGCTAGTCGTAGACCCTGCAGTCATCTTCCCAGCCTCTGCTTGTTGCTATTGCTGTAGGGGGTGGAACCTAAGGGGTGGAAGTCAGGTCACTGAGGGCCTGGCCTTGAAAGGGATATGGAGACTCAGCCCTTCTATGTCTCCCCGCCCCCCCCCCCACCTCCCAGACAATATTAGGCGAACCAGACTCCTCTGCTAAACGCTGCCACCATGGTACACTGTGCCAGCACAGGCCCAGAACAGCAGGGTGAAGTGGTCAAGGTCTAAAATCCCCGAAACAGTGAATCCAAATAAATTTTTCTTCCTTAAAGTCTTTTGTCACAGGGAAGGATGGCTGAGCAGCACAATGCTCTTGAGTTAGAAATGGGGGTTCAACTCTCTATTAGCAAATGAGTCAGACGTTTGTATGTGTGCATACAAGCATACCCACATGCACACGCACATACATACACATAGAGCTTGATACAAAGAATGACCAAGCCAAGCTATGCCATATCCTGCATCACACAAGAGAATGGTGTGTGAACATAGATGAACACACTCTCCCATATTCTCAATTATTTCTTTGTGTGTGTGCACACATGTGCACACGTGCTCATGCATGTGACTGTGTGTGTGTGATGCACATGTGTATGCAGGTGCATGTGCCCATGAGCCCAGGAAGGCCAGAGGAAGACATGGAATGTCTTGTTCTATCATTCTGGTCTTTTCTCTTGAAACGGGGTCATGGTGTCTCACTGAACCTGAGGATTGGTTGGCAGCCAGCAAGCCCCAGTCATTTTGCCTCTGTTCTGATCAGAGCTGGGGTTAAAGGGCTGACCAAGGATGCTGAGGATTTGAACTCAGGGCCTCATGCTTAGGCAACAAGTATGCTTTTTTTTTTTTGGTTGTTTGTTTTTGAGACAGTCTTTCTCTACATAGCCCTGGATGTCCTAGAACTCACTATGTAGACCAAGCTGCTCTTGAACTCACGGAGATCCACCTACCTCCCAGGTGGCCCAGCAATGCTCTTATTCAATAAAGCCCTTTCCGCACCTTGTTTGCCATTGTTGTTGTTTGAGACAGGGTCAGGGTCTCAAATTAACTTTGAAACAGGGTCAGGGTCTCAAATTAACTTTTTTTTTTGAGATAGGATCTTGTGTCACCCAAGCTAAGATCAAATATAATATGTAGCCTAGGGTGACCTCAAATTTCTGGTGTTCCTGAATCCTGGGATCAAAGGCATGTGCCACCATGACCAGCATCCCAATAATTCCTTAAGTCCCTATTATGTACATACAGAATATTTTTGTGTACTCGTGAGTTTAACATGGGTTATAAATATCAGATTAATAAGAGTCACCAAGTAGTCTGAAGTGTGTGCACAGTGCTCAGAACACTCCCCGGCACAGAGTGGGCACAACATGACACCTACTGTCACCGCATGGAGGTAGGGAAGCTCACCAGTTAAGAGACTCACTGTGAAGCAGAATGGCCACTGATGGCCTGGGACGTTTCTGAGATTTATTGTTGCGTCTATAACCCGAGGCCAACAGTGCCCACCCCAAAGGCTACTGGTTCCTGGAGCGCAACAAGGGAGCAGGGTGGACAGTGACTTTTAGCTCAGATCTTCAGGACAAGCCCTAGGACCAGCCCTAGACCGGAAGAGCATCTGAGTCACAAGCAGTGTGGAGGGTCTACTGTGTGCCAGGTGGTGTTCTAGGGCAGGGGGACAGCGATGGACTCAAACAATAGAACTTCCCATCCCCAGGGAATGCAGCTTCTAGTGCGGGGAGCAAGAAAATAAATCAAACCGGTAAGAATGTGTGGACTATCAGGAATGGGGGCTGGGGAGGACACATTTTTCCGTGGGGTTCAAGGAAGCAGTCTCCCTGAAGGAAAGGGGTGAAGCACTTTCAGTGTCTGGGAAGTGCACTGTACACAGAAGAACTGACAAGCGCAAAGGCCCTGAGGCTGAAGTGAGTACGTGTGACATCTGGTCAGGATGTATGTGACATTGTGGGAGGGGCCTTCTTCCACTTTACTCTCTATCCTTCAGACCTAGAGGTGTGTAGACCCCAAGCCAGGATGCTCTCCCTCTACAGTTCAAAATAAGAGGGTCCTTGGGGTACCGGGCCAGGTACTGGAGTGGATCCTACACTGTGAGGGGATACTGTGTCTGCTCTGAACCACAGCCAGTGGTGGGGCTCGGCTCCTGGGTGCTGAGTAGGTGGAGCTTGTGGGTGGAGTGTGGGGCTATGAGCTCCACCACAGAGGCCTCTTGTGTGCAGGCACAGAGGCCCATTGAGAGCCCCCACCCCGGCCCCTGGCCTCAACCCACGGCCAAGTTCGGGTGAGGAGGCCGGGCCTCTGCCCAGGAATGTGCCCACTCCCGAAGTGTTAGAGTGCTACAAAGCCCCTTTCTACCAGGGCCTGGGAAGGGCTGGAGTCCTCCAGCCTGACCCCTTTCTGTGGTCTCAAAGCAGAGGCGAGCCAGGGTGAGCACCCTGGGTGGGTCACTAGCCTGAGCTGAGACCCCACCCAGAGCCGAGGGACTGAGATTGCTGGACCTGTGAGGCTGCCTGGGAGAGGGGATGCTCTAGACATCTGTCCTGACCAGGCCTCCCCCACCTGGCCTCTGACCCTGGTTAATGTATTCACTGAGATGGGAGGCTGGAGCAGAGGAAGATTAAGCTGCAGAGTCCCGGTGTGAGTGGGAGGCACGTACCCCAACCCCTACTGGGCCACCCCAGCTCCAAACACCCATTCCTACTCAGCAAAGTCCTCATCACGACTGGGCTATGTCTCTAGAGTGGGATGCTTGGGTGGACAGCATACCAGCCTACGCAGAGGTTGAGACAAGCTGCTCCCAACTCTACAGCCTGGCTGAATCCTGGCCAGCACCCCTAGAGGAAGAACAGCAGGGTCCCAGCACCATGTTCCAATCTGGAACCCTGGTGGGGAGGCACAGGTACTTGCCTGGCCTTGGCTCTTTATTCAGAGCTATGCCTCTTACTTCCTGTGTGACTCTTGGCCAAGGTGGGCTGTGCAGAGGAACACAGGGAGAAAAAAAGGACTGAATGTCAAGGGTGAGCTGGGAAAGAGGTCTGCGGAACAATGACAGGCAGACAAGGCAAAGGAGACAGAGAGCCAGAGACACTGGGGGAGGGATATACAGAAAGCAGAGTAGGGAGATGGCAGAGGAGCATGTAGACAATGACAAGGATGGGGAGGAGAGAGGGAAGACACAGTGGTAGAAGTGGAGATAGGCAGCCAAGGAGAAAGTGGACAGACGTTTCCACAGAGATGGAGAAATAGGCAGTGGCCAAACCAGGCCCCCAGATGGAGAGCGGGGGAGGCTAACAGGAATGTTAGCAGCTGGAATGGAAAAGGAGAGGAGTGAGGCAGATCCAGGGGTGAAGGGTGCGGTCCAGATGAAGTTGGGAGGAGCTAGAGAGACAGTCCTGCCTGTCAGCAAGAAACACCTCAGGAGCCAGGCGGTGGTGGCACACGCCTTTAATCCCAGCACTTGGGAGGCAGAGGCAGGCAGATCTCTGTGAGTTCAAGGCCAGCCTAGTCTACAAGAGCTAGTTCCAGGACAGGAACCAAAAAGCTACGGAGAAACTCTCTCTCGAAAAATCAAAAAAAGAAAGAAACATCTCAGGGGCTGGGCTCTAGCGTCAAGTCAAGGAGGACAATCCAAGCAAGGCCTTCTCAGAGTCAGCGCAGCCTTCCTTGCCTGCACAGAAAGGGCACAGGTCCTGAACAAGCCAATGCGATACACACTAAGACCTTGGCCATCAGGATGCACGTCTGTGCCTCCCAGGACTAAGTCTAGCTGGCTGGCCAAGCCTCAAGGGCAGTCACCTGTGCAGCATTGGGACTGGAGAGCTCAGGCCCTGCCACAAGCCACAAAGGAAAGACAAGTCCCTGGGCTTGGACTCTCCCAGTAGCTACCCGGTTTCCTGGCTTCCCCACCTCTGATCTTGCTGGCCTGCACTTCAGCATCTCAGAGGAGAAGTGGCCGCCAAGGAGCATGAAAAGGAAATATAGTGCAGAAGGCATCACCCAGGAAGGCCCTGGGTGCTCTAGAAGGAACTAGATCAGTGGTTCTCAACCTTCCTAATGATCCCTTTAATACAGTTCCTCATGAGATGTTGACTTATTCTGTTGCTACTTCGTAACTATAATTTTGATATTGTTATGAATCATAATATAAATATCTGACGTGCAGAATATCTGGCATACAACCCAAAGGGGTTGTGAGCCACAGGCTGGGAACCACTGAACTAGATAGACCAAAGCCTCAACAGGAGGCAGTTCCCAGGGTACATAAGCCCACCCTGGGATATTGCTTATGTCCACAACACCACCTGACTTCTGTCCCTAGCCAGGTACCAGGCATCCTGTGGCCCTGCAAGGACCTATGGGTAGGAAAATTTCAGGCAGCAATCATGTCCTGGTGCCATGAGGTCATAGTTGGCCAGGTATCCAGGAGCCAGTCCTGCATGCAGTGGCCCAGGTAGGAGGCCACTCTCAGACATATGGATGTAGCAGTTTCTCCTGCTCTACCAGCTACGGAACAATGACCTCAGTCCTGGATATATCTAACCACTTTGAACACCGAGAGGCAGGCTGACTTAAGCCCCAATCAGAACTGAGCTTCTGGGGGTCACTATCCTGAGTTTTGTGCTGGTGACATAGGAAACTAGCCATTCCCAACCTTGAGGGTACTCGCCCATCAACTCAACGACTGCCATTCGACAGAAAAGGGACGGTCCCCACAGGATCATCTCTCAGGACCCTTCGGTCTTTAGCCAAGAGATTGGGCCTTTGCAACCAATAGGCCTGCTCTGGAGCTCCGCTCAACAACTTACCCCACTTACCCATCTCGAACCCGCTGCCCATGTCTCCACTGCCCAGGTCATCTGCACACAAAAGGGAGACTTGGTTCAGGATCAAATACTCACTGAGCACCAGCATGGTACAGGGCACTACTACAGACTCCTGGCCCAGTGGTAAAGGGTCTTTCCAACCTAGAATAGCTACTCTACTCCCACCCCATGCCTAGTTAGTTTGGACTGAGGCCCCAAATTCCAGGGACCATCTAGCTGATGGATGGGAGTGGAGAGAGGGCAAGTGTCCCCTACTGTGCACTGTCAGCTATCTTCCCCATCAGTCCTGATGGCTCCAGGTGGCAGAGAAGAGTGGTGGCCAGCCTAGGGTCATGGAGATTGCAAGTAGAGAATACTAGAATCATGAGACCAGGGTTCAGGACACACATCTCCATATCTTTTTTGTTTGTTGCTTTAAAAAATATACTTATTTGTTATTAGTGTGTATGTGTTTGTGACCACACATGAGTCACAGTGAGTATGTGGAGGCTCTAGTTGGCTCTTTCCTTCCTTCTGGGGTTCTGGGATTGAACTGATGTCATGAGATTTGGTGGCAGGCACCTTTACCCAGTGAACCATATCACCAACCCTTGTCTGTGTGTGTGTGTGTTTAAGACAAGGTCTTATTTATGTCAGACTGGCCTCGAACTCATGTATACAGGGGCTAGCCTTGAGCTCCCAAGTTTAGAAATTAAATTAGATATGTACCACCACACTCAATTTATAGTCCATCTTTTAAGGTCCCATCTGGGGTGACTTTCTTGGGCCTTTCAGAAGCTCTGGCAGAAGGAGCGGTCCTCCCTCCAGGGAGACCCCGGCTTACCTCCTGATGCATCATCAGCCAGCAGGTCCTCATCGTCAGAGAGGTATGGGTGGGTCCAGCCAGCGTGGCCAGCTGTGACGGTCTCTGTGTCCTCAGGCAGGGAAAGGCCATCATACGCCCTCAGGCCGTGCGTCACCTGTGGGAGATGACAGTCCGTGAGTCACCCTCTCCAGTTAACTGTCAAACCCCAAGGCCCTTCTCCTCACTTCAGAGGGAACCCAACAATCCATCCCAAAGCCCCACTGGGTTGTTAGACTCACTGTGTGGCTAAGACAGCCAGGAGGAGCCTGAATCACTCTTTGGGACTCAATTTCCCCAAATCTCACCAACCTCTGGCCTCCAAAGCCAGAGCTCATTGCGCAGATTCTCAAGGACTCGTCAGATAAAGCAGACAGAAAAAGGAAGGTGACTTGGTAAAAAGTGGCTTCTTTTTTTTTTGGAGAACATTAGGGACACCCAAAACATGAGTGGGCAAGGGGAGAGACACAGGTAGGTATGGGGTGACCTGGGTCAGCAGAGGCAAGAGACATAAGCAGGTAGAAAAGTGTGGCCACTTTAAGTGTTTTGGAGGGGACAGAGGCAGAAGTGAGGGGATTGATCTATAACAGTTCATCCTCAGGCCTTGGCCTTCCCTACCAGGTCTAGTGTCCAAGCCTGGCTGCAGGCAGCACATTCCACTGCGGAGCATCCTGCAGTTAGTCTGAAAGGAGGCGAGACAGACAGCAACTCCCCATGACCTCAGGCTAATGCTAAACTCATCTGGATCTGAGGCATCTGTCCTAGGAAAGCTGGAGCAGGGTGGGTGGGTGTGTGTGTGAGCGCGCCCACGCACACGTGCACGCTTGTGTGTGTATATATGGTGTATGTGGTATGTGTGTGTGGTGTGTATGTATGTGTGGTGTGTGTGTTTGTGTGTGTCTATGCATCTATGCGTGTGCTTGTATGCACACGTGTGTCATCTGTCCTAGGAAAGCTGGAGGTGTGTGTGTGTGCTTGTGTGTGCGTGTGCGTGCAAGTGTATGTGCTTGTGTGTGTGTGTGTGTGTGTGCATGTGTGTGTATGTATGTGTAGCAAGAAGGAAGCCCCCGTGTCCATTACCCAGACTTTTCCAAGAAATGGCAATGATCAGTGAATGCCTGCATGCACTGGGACAATATCAAGACATTTCAAGATGTTTTCAAAGGCGTAGTCCAGGTAACGGAGGTGAAAACCACCCACTCAGGAAGCCCAAAGCTGAGAGGCCCCAGGCACAGAAATACAGTATTCAATGGCCCTAGAACAGTCCAGAATCCCTGGTAAAAGGGCCTCAGGCGCTACCGGGGCTCAGCAGTGTCTGAGCTGCCTGGATTGGACAGAAAGAACTCAGTTGCCTGTGAAAACCAAAGAGCTACACCAGGTAGCAAGGCCCAAGCTAAGCCAAAACTGCACTTCCATACCGTCCACATTCCCCATGCCTGATGCTACAGGGCCCTCTGCCACGATGTCCTCCCCTGTTTTTGGACCAAATTTTATTACCCTCTACATCTATCTCTCTTAGCCATCATCCCTCTAAGTGCCCAGGAACAAAAAAGCACGGTTATCCCGGTGTAGTGGCTCACACCTGTAATCTCAATTTAGCAGGTAAGGGCAGGAGAATCAGGAGTTCAAGGTCAACCTTGGCTGCAGAGCAAGGTAGAAGTCAGGCTGAGTTACCTAGGACCTTGTCTAAACACACACACACACACACACACACACACACACACACACACACACAATGGCTGTGCCTGGCAATTAGAATGACCTTCAGTTCCTGTGCAAAGTGACAGACTCAGTAGATAACAAAAGACCCGGGGATCATGTGTCCACTTATGAGGACCTGAGGTAGGAAAGGGTAGGAAAGGACAGATCAGCAATTTCCCTGGGCTGTAGACTAGAAAAGTGGGTCGGAAGGAACTCAAAACATTTTGGGGAGATGGTTCCGGTGTATGTTTCAGGCTCACATGTATTAATGACCTGTAGGCTTGAAGCAAGCCCATTTTACTCTGAGTCACCTGGGCGTCACAAGGAAGACAAAAAAGAAGGTTCTAGAGAGATATCCAAACTCCTTGTCTTTCACGGCCACCTCTGCCCTGGCTGGGTCCTGGGTCCTGGTAGGCTCACACTGCGGCCATCTGTACCATCACTAGACAGAAGCAACCCGAAGACAGAGCAGTGACTGGCTTAGGTCCACTTTCTCAGCAAATACAAGCAATCCTTGAACACATGAGTAAGAGATCACAGCTGTGACCCAACCCACCGACCTATGTGTATCTCCTGCCCCCAACCCCATCCCCGGGCTGGGGAATCCTGGGTTCAGGGACTGAGCATCACTCGGCTGCTGAGTTGCACTGCCTCCACCCGACACCCTAGTATTGCCTACAATTCTATCCTCACAGCCAGAGAGCCTTGCTACCACCTGATCCTTATCTCCCCACCAGGTAAGGGCTCATTCTTGCCCAGTAGTCAAAGGACTTGTGGTCTATGTCCCTATGCATACAGATATGTGGCTTCAGAATCTTCAGGACCAGTAACTGAGCATGGTGACACGTGCCTGTAACACTAACACTCAAGAGGTCAAAGCAAGAAGGTCATGAGTTCAAGGCCAGCCTAAGCCTTATTAAAATGGTGTCTTAAAAAAAAATAAAAATAAAAACACATACAACAAAAAAAAAAAAACAATGTCAGCTAAGTAGCACATGCCTTTTAGCCCAGCAGTTGGGAGGCAGAGGCAGGCAGATCTCTGTGAGTTTGAGGCCAGCCTGGTCTACAAAGTGAGTTCCAGGACAGCTAGGACTATTACACAGAGAAACTCTGTCTCAAACAAAAACCAAAAATAAGTAAATAAATAAACAAATTTTTAAAAAGGCTAGGATACATCTCAGGAGTTCAGTTATAAAGCTCATATGAGTAAGGCCCTCTGGCTTTGGTCCCAAGTATCACCATCACCAAAGCACAAAACAAAACAAACAAAAACACCCTCCAGGGCTGGTGAAAAACAAAGGTTTCCTGTCCCCTTCTCAGAGCCTGAGGCAGCTTCTCATCCCAGGTCTGACAGAGCTGTGCATGCCCAGGGGACTCTGACAGTCCACTGAAAACAGGACCAGAGGCTCTGTCTCCTTCCCCACCTGGGAGTAGAGGTGGCTGGAGGGTGAGTGTTGAGCAGGCCTTGAGTGAAGCGAAGGGACTAAGAGGCTAGGGATCGTGCAGGGCGCTGTTTGGAGAGAAGACGTCCCCGGGTCCTCTCCAGATAAGAGTCTCTGTGGCATGCATGCTCAACACCCTCCTAATGCCCACGCGAGCAAGGCTACGGGGGTGAAACATGAGGTGCGGATTCCTGGCCCTACTCAGACACTGTCGTCTGGAAAGGAAAACCTAAGCGAGTTCCAGAGCTTTTGTAGGGAGGAAGGGGGTGGGGGAGGACAGCCTGGAACTGGACAGGAAATAGCGAAGTGCGATTCAACAGGGAAAAACATGTCGGGAACACACATCTGCAGGAAGGCCAAGAGTGCAGGGCACTGAGTCAGAAGTCCCCCAGCTCCAGACACCCAGGTTGTGCATGCCAGCTGCTGTTGCTTATAGCTCCCTCCCCAGGTTCTGAGTACCCAAGGGCAGCCAGGGCCCCCTCAATGAGAGACAAGGCAGCCAGGGCCCTCAGTGAGAGACAAGGCAGCCAGGGGCAGAGACTTTATTTGCAAAACGCTGTCCATCTCAAAGCAGCTGTGTTTCACATCTGGGAGAAGAGACGGAGCCAGAGGGAAAGAGGCTCTGGAAAAAGCAGAGTCGGGCTGGACACCTGATGGTAGAAGGGACTCAGAGCTGGCCAGCCTAATCTTTGCTTGGGGATAGTCAGAGTCAGTGCTCACTCGCTCACAGACTGTGCCCTGCACACCAGCAATGCCCAGATGGGACAGAGGAAGATGGGTTTAACTGGAGGAGTTGGAGATCTGGTGGCCTGGCTCCCAGGCCTGGGCTTTCACCACTGAGTGCTGAGGACCCCAGGACTCCCTCTCAGAGCCCCTTTCTTCACTTCACTGGGAGAACGACAGCTCACAAAGATCCGCTGAGGTAGTGGGGCAATGGGATGCGGCCCTCACACAGACATAATCAAGGCCGGTGGGGAAGATCTTGCCTAGTCACAGTGGGCTAACCTCTGCTCCAAGATCTGTGCTAACCAGATAAGGCTGAAGCACTGAGCTTGACTTCACGGAGGCCTCAAGGACAAAGCAGACAGCAGCACCAGCATGCCCCCTAGACACCATCCCCAACCTGAATGGCCCAGAGTGGGTGCTGGGCTGGCAGCAGTCTGGGCTTGTGCAGTGTGTTTCTTAAGTCCTAAGGAGGCCCATGGGTAGCTCCAAGGTCAGAGGCAGAAATAGAACCCAGGCTTCCTGCCTTGTAGCCTGTCTCCGGCCATGCGGGAGCCCTGCTTCCTCCCAAAGGAATGGGAGCACTCAGGCAGGGCTGGAGGGAGATCTGAGCCAGTAAGGAAGGAGCCAAACTGAGAGGGGGATTTTCCAGACCTGTAGGTTGCTGAGGGATAGCACGGGCGGGGGTGAGGGGGTATGACTCATGCAGGCCAAGGCCAAAGTCTGTTTTAACATGCTAGGAACAAATACTTGAGGCAAGGATATAGGCAGGGTGGTCCCCCGTGGCAGCTATTCTCTGAACCCAGGCAGGTGGCACAAGGTACCACTCTCAAATAATGGGTGTGTGACTAGGCTTTCCTGGTGAGGACAAAGGACACATGGAGATGCCTCTAGGTCCATAGGGATAAGGAAAGAAGGGACAGAAACTAGGCCACTCTTTCTAGTCTCCATGAGGCTACAGAGGGAGTCAAGGCTGGCTAGGATGCTCTCGGAGTGGAAAGACATATAAGGCATGGAAATCAGACAAGGAAGCCAGCGGTGCAAGTCTTTAATCCCAGCACTCAAGAGGCAGAGGCAGGCAGATCTCTGTGAGTTCAAGGCCCCCCTGGTCTACAGAAGTGAGTGCTAGGATAGCCAGGGTCACACAGAGAAACCGTGTCTTGGGAAAACAAAACAAAAAACTAGACAAGGCACGGGGGCACTGTTCAAAGCTTACACAAGACCGCTTAAAGCTGGTGACAGCAGTGAGGGAGAACAATAGGAGCCCGAGGAGCCAGGGAGGTGACCCGGAGGGAAAAATGCTCATTGATCAAACATGAGACCCTGAGTTACACCACACACCCACCCACACACAGCCAGACTTCACAGAGGTTCTCTTAGGTCAAGCCCTTCCCACACACCATACAGACCAAACATACATCCTCACAGAAACCCCACAGGCCGGATAGTACAGAATGTCCCTGTACCCACAAAAAAGGAAAACCTAAGAGTTCTTCCTGCTGTTTCTGGAAACAGGGTTTTACTATGTAGCTCAGGCTGGCATAAACCCTCCTGCCCCAGCCTCCCAAGGGCTGGGAACATAGGCATGTTCAATCATGCCTAATACTTTTGTTTTTATTCTGGGTTTCTTTGGCTGTTGTTCTGTTTTTGAGTCAAGATCTCCCAGGTTGGCCTCAAACTCACTGTAGAGATAAGAATGGCTGGGCTTTGAAGTCATCATCCTCCTGCCTCCAGCCCCACAATGTTGGAATTACAGGAATAAGACACTGTGCTCAGTATGTTTTTGTTTTTCAGACATGGTTTCATCGTCTAGCCCTGGCAAGTCTGGAATGCCCTGTGTAGATCAGGCTGGCCTTAGATTTACAAAGTTTCCCCGTGTCTGCCTCCCAAGTGCTGGGTTTTAAGGCTTGAGACACTGAAACCAGTTGAGCTATGTGATTTTGGCAGTAATAGTCATGTTTGATTGTGGGGTGCAGCCCCAGGTCCCACTGCAGATGTCACAGCTGGTGAATGGTTTGGGTCTCCTTTCTCAGAATGAAACATTTCTAGATGCCAAACTACCTCCAGCCCCAAGAGTTTCCGTGCCACTGTGAACCTATTTCCATTTGATGAGTGTGGAGACTGACGCTCAGAGAGGGGAATCTGTACCTGGAATCAGGCAGGTGCAGTGTGAAGCGCAGCTATCCAGCAAGTGTCGAAAATGGAGGTCAGAGTGGAGGAGAGGGTGGGTGTGCCTGACGGGTGAGTGATGCTTGCAAAAGGTGGGTTGTGAGCTCAGGCCCGGGGTCACCTCTGGGTTTGGAATGAGAGAGGCTGGCGGAACGGTAGGGCCTAGGCTGGGGTGAGCCACAGCGCTAGCTGGGTTTCTTTTCCAGCTACCTGCCAACTCCGAAGGCTGCCAGGGCTTCTCTGAAGACATTCTTCACATGCCTTGGGTAGCCAGCTCTCAGCCTCTGTCTTCATGGCCCAGGTCTGGAACTGAGCCCCCTCCGCCCCCACAGATGGTCAGGAAGTTCTGAGCCCCTCCCCCTCCAAGCAGTCCCCAGGGTGGCTATGGCTGCCCAGGGCAAGGCTCCAGGCATCTGGGGCTGGAGTGAGCTCACCTCATCAGAATCCAGAGACAGTGGGGGTGGGTTTGACCACTTGCCTCCTTCTCCCATGGTCCACGGTCCACAGGCCACAGCCCTAAACCTTGGCAGCTCTGTCATGATGCCTAGGAAGACCCCATCAAACACAACCTCCTCCGCTCCAGTCCAGGTCTTTGGACAGGGCCAAGGCGCCCCTCCCCACATTGTCCAGTGTCCTGTCGAGGGCAACAGACGGCAGAGGGGAAGGAATCTGTTGGGGCAGCAGTTTGCCGTGCAAACTGCCAGGGGCGGGTAAGCACAACACAAAGGCCCAAAGGCCTTTAATCCCCTGGCAGTCTGAGAGGGGCGCCGGGCCGGAAGAGAGGTGGCTGTGCCTCTTCTGGCAGGCCCATGTGCCCGTGCCGCTCGGGAGGCCTGCCAGCTTCTCACACTTGGGCCCTCAAGGCGGCAAGCAGGACCTTTGCCAGGCACTCAGCTGGGAAGAATTCGCTCCCTCAAGGGAGGCCAAGGGTGGACACTCAGAATGCCGTGGTGCACCGGGTGCCAGCCTAAGGTCCTCATGGGGTGATTAGCACTCAAATCCATAACAAGTATGGAAGCCACGCACAGAGAGTCAAAGCCACCTGTCGAGGTCACACATCTAATGGGAACTACATTTGAAATCCAGGACTCTGGGCTTACCTGCCTGCCCCTACTAGCTCAGCAGCAGGGGCCAGGAGACCCCTGCTTGACCTCTGTCACTGTTCTCCCAGGCCTGGAATCTGAAAAGGCTGCATTCCAGGTGGGGGTGGGCACCAGGAAACCCCGAGGACCATTAGGCCTTTTGGCACAAGCCAAGGGACAGCAAGTTGGTTGGGGCTGGAAGCTTTATGGTGTGGCTTTGAACAGCACCCTCCTCCGGCTCCTTTCCCTATGGCAGCTTCAGGGGGTCACATTCATCCATGCACAGGGCTCACACGGCCCACTTTGGCTGCTATCTATACCAGGAAGGTGGTGACTTTTATTGTTATTGTGCTTTGCTATTTAAAATCATTTTATTTCGGTTTTTTTGGACACAGTCTCATTACAGACCCCTGGCTAGCCTGAAACTGTTGAACCCAGACTGGACTAAGACCTGTGGTGATCCTCCTGCCTCAGCCTACAGAGTACTGGGACGACAGATATGTGCCACCTTGCCTGGCTAGCAAGGGGAATCTGGGGCACATGAAGAAGCGTGGGCAGTGAACTCTGCAGCTGGCTACCCTTACCCCCTACCCCGGGAGGCCCTGAGGGGCTCACTGCTTAACAAGCCTCGTACATAGCTGGGCTGGAGTCAACGCCCAATGGCTTCTGATCAGACAGGATAAGAGAAAGCATGAGTTCTTTGCATACTGGGAGACTTGGAAGTGAGGTAGGGAGAGCCAGACCCATCACTCAGTCAGACACCTTGATTTCAGGCCAGCAGGCCACATTCTAGATGGGCAGACCTGGTTTCTCCATCTTTGGATGCTCAAAGTACAGCGTGCCACCAGCCAGACCTGCCCATTAAGACTGAATTCACGTCCCTTCGACCTCCACTTCCTGAGTTCTGTTCTGCCAGGCCCAGATAGAGGGGTGAAGCAAACCAGGTGTGCTAGTGTAGACCTATAATCTCGGCACTGGGGAGATAAAGGCAGGAGGTTTGCTGGGAGTTAGAGGCCAGCCTGATCTACATAGTAAATTTCAGGCCAGTGGGATGCACAGGGAGACCCTGCCTTAAAACCATCAAAAGCCCTAGGTTTTTTGCAAAGCCATAAACTGGGTATGGTGGTGTGTGACTGCAATCCCAACACCTAGGGGACAGAAGCAGGAGGACCAGGAGTTCAAGGCTATCCTCAGTCATGTAGTGAGGTTTTTTCTTTTTTTTTTCCTCCGTTTATTTATTTATTAAAGATTTCTGTCTCTTCCCCGCCACCTCCTCCCATTTCCCTCCCCCTCCCCCAATCAAGTTCCCCTCCCTTGTCAGCCCAATGTAGTGAGTTTGAGGCTAGCCTGGATGGACTACATGAGCTCTCTGAACTCTGTGGGGTCCAGACTAGTCACCCAGTGAAGAGAACATGGTGTGAGAAGGGTTGTGGGGGAAGGACAGAGGCTGGGGGTACACAGAGAGGTCCCTCACTTAGCCAGGGAGCAGAGAGGGAGCTGGTCTTGAGAAGTTTTGCCTGAGTGGATGTGGAGCAGGGGCACATGATGCTGGATGTAGGAGGGCATACGGGTTCAGAGGCAGGAGGGCCTGTGGCATGCGGGGGGCAGGAGGGCGCAGTACAGAAGGCATGTGTGATAGAGGGCACCAGGGAAACAATGCTGGGCGCTTTCTCACTTCCCATGTTTGGCCCTCAGCAGCGGTGCTGTGGACCCTGAAGGTTCTCACTCCCCACAGAGCCTATACTCCCTTCAGGCTCCCAAACACATCCCAAGAACAGCACCCTCCTGGAGGCTGGGGTAGCTACTGTCCAGCTCCACGGAGCAAACAGGAATCCCTTTGGGAAGTGTTCCTACCCCACCCTTAGGCCAGGTACAGTCAAGGATGGTGGTGGATAGAGCTTCCAGGCAGGGCTGCACAGCAGAAAGGTCCCTGGGGGCTGGACACTGTCTGCCAAGCACAGCCGGTGCCAACTGCTTGCAGTGTTCACGTGCCACCTCCTGTCCCCGGCCTGCCTTACGTCTTAGGTTCTCTGGCTCTTGGCAGCCCTGCTGCTGCGGGGCACTGGCCTCTCTGTAGGAATTTTAGGCCAGTCCCATCTAGTTGGGCCTGTCCACACCTGCAGATTTCTCTAATGAGGCTGGGGCTGCTCCCCCAACTTCTGTTGAAATAGGACACCAATAGTGACAATGCCTACCCTCTAAACCTATTGTATCAAGTCTTTTTGCTGCCTTCAGGCCACCAAAAGGGTGAGAAGAAAAGGTTGCCTCACTATGGCAACTGGTGGAGAGATGGACAGACGGACGGACGGACAAACGGACAGGCATACACACACATACCTGCCAACCTCTTCTGTTCCTTTCTCTCTTTCAGCTACATTGCCTTCTCGATAGTCTCCAAAAACATCTGGCCCCTTCCCACTACCCCAGGGCCTCAGCACTTGCACCATTCTCTGCCTCGATCCCTGCTCCAACACATTCTCTCAGTCAGCCCTCTTCCCCCAGTTTCTGCTTAACTGTCACCTTTTAGAGACCTGTGCAGGCTACACTCCAGGTCTGGAATCCATGCTAGCTCCCTCGTACTCCCTCCCCCTCCTGACACTTCATTCTGTTGGCACATTTACCTGTCCTCCCTCCACTCCACTAGAAGGTTCCACCCAGGCAGGGCCTCTGCCCACGTGCCCTGCAGCTGTTCCGCTAACACTCTGTCCATGGCAGGTGCTCATCATATTTGTTAAATTCAAGAACGGATGGGGGTTGGGGTACACTGCAGAGATGGCTCAGTGGTTAAGAAAACTTTTCGTTCTTGCAGAGGACCTGAGTTCGAGCCCCAGCACCCATACTGGACTATAACTCCAATTTAAGAGACGGGATTAGAGCCCTTGGCACACATCCACACCCGGCACCGGCACTCATGTGCATATCCTCATACACATAATTAAAAAGAGTGAAAATTAATCTTTCTTTCTTTTTTTTTATGGGTGGGGGGGTGTCTCCAGACAGTTTCTTGGTGTAACAGCCCTGGCTGTGCTGGAACTAGCTCTGTAGACCAGGCTAGCCCCATATTTTTTATTTTACGTAGATGTATTTCCTGTGTGTGCAGAAGCCCAGGGAGGTCAACAGAAGGAGCTGGAGTTAGAGATGGTTGTCAGCTACCCAATACGGGTGCTGGAAACTGAACTGGGACCATCTGGAAGAGCAGAAAGTGCTCTTAACCACTGAGTCATCTCTCCAGCCCCAGCAATAAATCATAAACAAACAAAAAGCCTTCGCTGGGGTTTACCAGTGAATAACCTGAGGCTCAGAGAGAGTCAACTTGCCCATAGTGACAGACCTGAAACTTGAACCCAGGACCCCTGGGTACAAGCCTAGAAGGAACTCCACATCTAGTCCCACCTCCTGGCATCTCTTTGCCCCAGTGCCTGGACTTTCCTGCTGGATGTCCACCTCTCAAGGGCAAGTGATTACTACAGTGTCTGAAGAGTATCCCAAGGAACAGGCAGAGGCCTCAGAGAGGTGGAGCCAGAACTTTCTCGTGCTAGGTAGGGCCTTATTCAAGACAGCAGGCAGTCAGGCTTCCATGAGCTTTTCAATACGGTCGCTATGAGCATCTTCTACAGGAAAAAACAGGTTGAATGGCAGCTGGATCCTGTGCCAAGGAGGCCAGCATCCCTGCCCTAGGATTTCCTCATCTGCTTCCAGGGCAGGGAGGAAAGAGCAGCAGCCCAGGCCCATAGCTACTGTGCTGGAAATGAGCAGGAGCCCCTGTTTCCTCTCAGCAAATGTCCATCCCAGGGCACAGTAGCCCCAGGGCAGGATCTGTTTGAGGACCATGCAGACAAGTGCACCTGGGAAAGCCTGGTGTAAGAAAATGGAGCCAAGCACCCTGCCCCACCCCCAGCCTGTCTCCCTACCTCATGAGAGAAGAGATCACCTAATTCCCAGTTCCCAAATGTGTATAAGTTGGAACCTTGCCTCCCTGCAAAGTCCCTACTGTCCTTGCAGAGAACATCCTGAGCCTGGTTCCCAGCACCCACGTCGGGCCATGCTCAGCTGCCTGAAACTCCAGCTCCAGAGGTTCCCAGCTTCCATGTGCTCTGAGTTTCCTTCTGGCTTTGTAGCGTTAGCACACTGAAACCCCAAAACCTTAGGATTCTAAAATCCAAGCCTCAGCAAAAAAGGGGTTGGCTACTGGGGGTGATGGCAAAGTCAGGACAAGCCAGGTCATAGGAGTTGGACTGGGGTCTCCCTACTCTTCCTGCTTCGGGGAGCCTGCAAAATGAATGCACAACAGCAAGAGGAAATAAATAAAATACACATCGATCTGTCAGAACCCAGGGGTGGGCAGACAGACAAGCCTGACTGACAGACACACTGGTCAGTCAGTGCCAAATCTCAGGCTTTCCAGTGGTCCGTGGGGAGTAAGAAATCCAAGCCATCCAGGATTCCATGTCCTGATTCTTAAGAGGAACACAAATATTCCTGATCCAGTGAGTAGGGTCGCTCCTAGGAAGAGGCCGCTCTGATGAACTCTGCCTTATCTGTGGAGCTGGCGTCCCTCACAGTCCTCTGACTGAGACCCTCTGGGGCTGAGGCCAGAGACAGGCTCCAGGGATCAGGGTGGCAAGGATGGAGTGGAGAGAGTGCCCTCCACACATCTCATCCCAGCATCAATGGTCTAGTTAGGATCACCCATCACTCTGCAAACCTAAACGTACCCAGTGCGCAAAATAGCCAGAGCTGGCAAAGGTGCCAGGAGGCCCTGGGCGGAGACTGGGCTAGGCCTGCCCATAGGAGGGCCCTGTAAGCCAATGCACATATCCCTCATACACAAAAGGGCACGTTACCCCAGGCACGCAGGCCTCCCTGGGAGTCCCCACCCACTGGCTCCCTCTTTGGCAGCACCCTTGTTACTCATGCTCCTACCCAGCCCTTCCCAGGCCTTCCTGCAGGAGGCAAAGGGGAAAGTATTAGCAGAAACATAGAAACACCATATAGGGAAACATCCTGGACCTCCCGCCCCCACCTCCAAGCCCAGCCTCCCTCAGGATCAGCTAGGCTCTGCAGCGAGCTCTGTCTCTCTCTCTCTCTGTCTCTCTCTGTCTCTCTCTCTCTCTCTCTCTCTGCCTCAACCTTGGGCCGAGACAATGGGGGCTATTCTGGGTATCATGGAGTATTTAAAGACCTGGCTGGGCCTCCTCCCTGGGGAACAAGAAGCTTTGCCCTCCACAAGACCTTCCTGAACTTTGTCGCTGCCCAGACCTCAATGGCAGCAAGCCCTAGCACTTCCAATGATCTCTTCAGGCTGGGGCCCTGGGGAATTGAGCGTTAAGTGTCTCTCACGCTCAGCAGCAGTAGCAAGACACAAGCAGAGTTCTAGGCCCTGAGCAGCCGTTGCCCATGATCTCTGGGTCTGAGAGCGCTCATCTGCAGCCCTCATGTGTGTGGATCACAATACCCACATGTTTGCAGAGCTGGCCAGAGACTTCTGCGGTTAACACGAAGGCGTGTCTTTCCAGTCACTCCAAGAGGACTGGGGCAAATGTGAGCAGGGGGTTGGGGAAGTTTGGTCAGTTTTTCACTGCTCTTTCTTCCAGCACCTAGCACACAGTAGGTGTCAAATATTTACCGAGCGGTACAAATGTTTGTAGGATGTGTCTGGAACCCCTGTAGCGCGTACAAATGATGAGCACGCTATGATGACCACGCTGCCTGCTCCTATGAGCTCTGTGGGTGAGCCTGGGCTAAGTACCGCTGTAAACTCATTCTCTCATTTAATTGGCTCAATTTTAAGAGGCTGACACTACGGTCATCAGACCTTAGAAGCAAGAACATGGAAGTCCCATCCGAAATGATCCATCAGTGTGCCTGAGTGGCCAAGCTGGGAATGGGATCGTGAAGCTTCTGTCACCTTGCATGAATGAGCCTTCAAGATAGGAGAAGAGGACACTGAACTGGGGGCCAGAAGTCAGAGGTTAACGACGATGAAGCTCTGTGACTTTCGGCAAGTCACTTGGCCTCTCTGAATCTGTTTCCTCTTGTATAAAAACAGGACGTTCAACTCGGCGTCTTCAGATCTTTAGTAAGATCAAAGGAACTAAAGGATGTAACCATGCCCCCCCCCCATGTGCCCCAACCTCTTCCAGAGGCTGAGCTAAGGACAGTGGGAAGCAGAGGAGGAGGGTGTGGACTCGGGAACAAGTACTGCCCCTGATGACAGTGCTGGGCTCGGCCCCAGCTGAAGGAGAGGAGCAGCCTGGGAAATCACCTCTGGCCCTCCTCTGTCACCCTTCCAGGCTGACAGCTGCTGGGGCTTTGGGGCCAAGGGCCCCACAGCAAGCTGAGGAGGAGGAGGCAGTGCTAGCTGGCTGGGGTTATCTCAGTTCTCAGGCCGCCACTGCCCAAGTCCCAAGGGCCTAGCTGTCCCACTGGCCAGGATGCCAGGCTGGTTACCCCACCTACCCCCAGCCCTTTACCTAGTTCTCTGGGAGTCTGGCGAAGGGTGGAGGGTTGGAGCAAAAGTCTGCGGGTGGAACATGGCCTGGAGGCCCTACTGACTTTTCTGCCCACAATCCCCTTTGCCTTTTGTGGGTACTTTTCGGGGGTTCTTCTTAGCAACTGCGAACTTGGCCTACCTCTGCGCTCCAACCCCAGTCAGCTGTAGCCCACACGCCTCTCTCTCCTCTGAACTCTTGCACAGCCATAATTAACACTGACCATATTTTCCAAGGCAAAAACTCAAGAAATTGTAGAACAAAGGCTCTCTGGGCTACTTCCGGGTGCTGAAGGCAGCTTGGGAAATGTAGTTTGGACACAGAGGTGTTCAAATCACTGCAGCATGTTGGTACTTCTAGGGAAAGACTAAGGCATTTAATGTGCTCTATTAACACATCGGAAGCCATCCTAGGAAGTGTGTGACAGCTATGTGCCACTTCCCACCACTGGGCACCGGACACTAGCTGGGCAGTAAGCTGTCTAGCTGTGTGATCCTGGGCAATTCATTTGACCTCCCTGAGCCTCTATTTCGCAACTAGAAAATGGAAATAAAAAAATGACATCTTGTTCAGCAAAACCACTTTGTATCGGGCACTTACTTTTCCCCCTCTTCCTTCTCACCCCTCCCCCTCCCTCAAACCCACCACCAAGAGTGTGCTCCCCAGAACTACCAGGAATAACAATTCCTGTCACTAAGACTCAAGAGAGAGACATGGACACATGGCAAAGCTGGGTGCAAGGAGACCCGGCTCTGGAGAAGAAGGGCCTGCCAGGCACATGATGGGGTAGAATGACCCAGGATGTTCGGGAGCATTCCCAGAACCTAGGCCACCAAGGGCTGGAAGGGATCACCTGAGCGGGTACCCTTCATTTACCAGAAGGGACAAGAGAGGCACAGAAAGGGTTAGTAAGCATGGTGAGTGGGACCAGCAAAGGTGGAAGGGCCTGGTCAAATGCCATCTCAACACTGCTGGCTGCTAGGACACAACACTTGAGCCTAATTTTCTCATTTCGAAAGCCCCGTGGCAGAGGTCCAGGGCAAAGTGGGTGCAAGGAGATCCCGGCTCTGGAGAGGAAGGGCCTGCCAGGCACATGATGGGGTAGATGACCCAGGGCCCAGGCTTTCTGTCTGCTAACACAGAACCTATCACCTTCCATAGCCACTTCTTCCCTTCTTGGGGACAGGGGCTCCCGAAGGCTGGGAGGAGGGTTTGAGGAGTACTGTGGCTGGGGGTGGGGGTGAGATGGGACCTGGGTCCCAGGTTTCAACCTCTGGGACTATAGATGTCCCTCCAGCAGCCATCCAGCCCCAGACAGGCCAGCCCAGAACAGTAGGAATGGCTAGTAAGCAAGAGGAGCGCGTCCTTGGCAGGGAGAGCTATGCTGCTGCTGCCGGGGACTCTGCTTACCGGAAATAGTAAATCTCCCTGCTGCCTGTCACCTCTGACTAGGAATGTCTGCTGCCAGGGGAAGGGGAAAGAGCATCCTGTCCACCTGCCCCTAAACACCCCAGGAGCACTGGGGACCTGGGCCCACTTTTTGCTCCCTGTCCTAGCCTTGGGACCACAGGGCAACTACTGTTCTAAGTCAGAAATCCCGGCTATAATTAGCCAACCCCAGGAGAGAAGGCAGAAAGTGGGATCCAAGAGATGGACATCACCCCTAAACCTAGTCTGTTAGATCCAGTTACAAGTGGCTTCTGAGGCCCCAGTTGGGGTGAAGGCCTTGATTTGTTAGCCCAGTACACAGGACAACACAGTATGAGTTTGGGGCTGAACCAAGCAGTCTGGCTCTATCACACACCAGGTGGGTGACAGTGAGGTTGTCACCACAGCCCTTTTCACTCTTCATCAGATTCAGAGGTCCCAATGGCCCCTGCTGAGATCTCTGTTTCATTCTTAATGATGAGCTCAAAGCACAAAGGGCTGGGCGCTAGGGCCAGTGGGCTAGCATGCTGAGGAACTCGACTGGGTAACTCTGGAAGAGAAGCAGGTAAGGGCAGCACATGCCTCAGCCCTCGGGGAGCTGATAAGCTGTGGTGAGAGACCATAAAGTACCTTAAAACGTGTCTGTAAGACGGCAAGAGAAGCCGGGCGGTGGTGGCGCACGCCTTTAATCCCAGCACTCGGGAGGCAGAGGCAGGCGGATCTCTGTGAGTTCGAGACCAGCCTGGTCTACAAGAGCTAGTTCCAGGACAGGCTCCAAAACCACAGAGAAACCCTGTCTCGAAAAACCAAAAAAAAAGACGGCAAGAGAAGAAAAGTGGCAGGGTGAGCAAGCAGAGCGACTGGATAGAGGCTATTAGTCATGCCTGCAAGGGAGGGCCACGAGAGAAAAGGAGGAATGGGTGCCTGCCGTGAGGAAGAGCAGAGGCGCATCAGCCCTAAGACAGAAGGATCCTAAGAATGTTCTGGAAACTCTTAAGGGTTGGATCATCTACAACAGCCCTGGAAGCTGAGTGTTCTCACCGCCCCTCATTCTCCTGGGAATGTGGAGGGGCCAGGATTCTACTTCCTCCCCTGAGAAGTGCTTGAGTGCTCGGGTATAGGTGTCCTTAGTTCTCTGGCAGGGGAGGAGCAGAATGGATGAAAAGTGCAGAAGGCAATGGAATCAGATCTCTGGTTTCCACCCAGGCCAGCCTGGGGCTCTGATAAGAAGTCTCTTCTTGTCAAGTCTCACATCTTCTCTCCTCATGGACCAGCATGCCTGGTCCTTTTATCTCCTGTGGGATTGAGGAACAGCCAGAAGGGGGGGAAAGATGAGGGGCTGAACATCAGACGCAAAGATGAAAAGCTGAACCTCAGCTTTTCCACTACACTAGACCAAAGCCCCTCCCCAACAGGTACAGGTGTGAGGTAGAGACCACACTCACGTGAACTGCCCAGGGTGGTGATCTCTAGCCTGGTTCCTAACAGTACACAACCCTGCCTATGACTGCCTGGGCCTTGTCCCCACTCAGCACCCAGGATCTCGCCACAAGTGGTAGAACATGTCTCTCAGCTCCAGAATTCAGCCCAGGCTTAGTTCTCCACACTCCAGAGCAGCCTTTGTAACCAGGGTGCCAGAGCAGAGCGGCCCTTGTGGGCAGAAGGCCAGCGCAAAGCCTGGCCAAGTGCAAACAGCACGCTTGGCGCCCAGGTTTAGGAGCACTGGAGCGCTGGAGCGGGCAGGATGCCCATTGCCCCCGTCACAACAAACTATCCACCCTGTTGAGGGGCCCAGGCAGCCAGCACCCCTGCTGGAAGCTCAGGACACATAGCAGAAGCCTCTCTCCCTCCCCCTCTGGGAACCAGTAGTGGGAATCTCAGAGGCTGTGATAGAAGGTCCAGATGCCAGCAGCTGGACAAAGAGAGCAGTAGAGCCAGGCTCAAAGAAGTGGAGTGTCAAGGGATGGTGATGGACAGTCACAGATTTGCTATCGTTATGATGATATACCAAGGGGAAGGATGAAAGGACTTGACCATAGCCGCTGTGAACATTGTGTTTGGCCCAGCATAGCAAGGACAGTCTAGTTTGGCTCCATTTGAGACCTGGTGTGGCGCCAAATGGGACGGAGAAGTGTAGAGATGATGACCCGGACAGCTCCTTGTGGAAGGCACACAGTACTCCCCAGAACACATCCGACCCAACTGCTTTCTGCCAACATGACAGGGTCCCGCTCCTGCACCAACCAGCTAAGGGAACACATGCCACACTTGACTACTGAGGACTTGTCACTAAGCAAATGAACAAAGGCACTGTGGACTTTAAAATCTTGAACATTCCGTCACTAAACTTCATTTTTTAAACAGCCATATAAGGCTCTTGGCTACCACAAGCAAAGTCCGATGGCGCCATCACAGCCTCCATCCACAGAGGAGGAAACCGAGGCTTTGCCCGAGGTCAAAGCTGTGTAGCTGGCAAGTCACAGAGGAGATGGGAGTGCGTGCCTGGCCCCCACCCAGCGCTCCCCACCCAGGGGTATGGTCAGCGGCACTGGGCAAGTCTAACGGAAATCATACATATGCAGGAGATAAGGCCACCTCGTTAATCAAGATATCAAGTCCCTTTGCTTTCCATCCCAATTCTGCCGGCTACGAGGGTTATCACACAGAGACCAGAAGTCCTGGTGGCCATTTGTAAAAGGGCTTTGATTTTTCTGACATGAAGAAAGGGCAGAAAGATGACAGAATATCCCAGCTGGTGAGGGTCCAAGTCCCTATGGACACAGGGACTTTTTCCTTGTAAGAACAGGGAGCTGTGTGTCCTTCTGCATCACCCTAGATCCCATGTGGGCCACAGAATTGGATGGTACCCACACCGAGGAACACAAGGCCACTAGGCCTTTGTGTGTGTGGTTCCTTCCTTGTGGGGTGCTCTGAGGCCCTCTGTGACATGTCCATCATCCAGGCCAGCTCAGCTGCAGTCTCTACTTTAAGATCTCTGACCAAAGCCACCTTTCTCTCTCAAACTTCTGTGGGCCTTAATTTCTACCTTACAGTGAGAGAGACTGGGTCCTAATTACAGTCATTTGAGTTGCTTTCATTTGGAGCCAAAGTCCCTTGGGGACAGATATAAGTTTTTTGGTTTGGGGGGTATTTTTATTACATGTGTGTGTGTCGGTGTGCGTGTTTGTGTGTGCACATTTTTTTTTTGAGACAGGGCTTCCCTGTGTAACAGCTCTGGCTGTCCTAGAACTCTCTTTGTAGACCAGGCACTCTTCCAGAGGTTGTGAGTTCAGTTCCCAGCAACCACATGGTTACTCACAACCACCTATAATGAGACCTGGTGCCCTTTTCTGGCGTGAAGTATACGTACCAGCAGAACACTGTATAGCTAATAAATAAATAAATCTTGAAAAAAAAAAAAAGATCAGGCTGGCCTCAAACTCAGAGAGATCCGCCTGCCTGTGCCTCCCAAGTGCTGTGATTAAAGGCGTGCGCCACCACTGCCCAACTTTATATAATGATTTTTATGGCGTTTATTTACTGTGTGTGTATGTGTATATATGTGTTCACCCATGTGCGAGTTGCACGCTGTGGCAGGCTTGCGGAAGTCAGAGGACAACTTTCACGAGTTGGTTCTTTCTTTCTACCACGTGGGTTCTGGAGATAAAACTCAGGTCATTGCATCAGGCTTGGCAGCAACCTTGCCAACCCTCAAACATATATATTTAAAATAGACAGATACATAGGTAGTTTAGTTTCTTCATTCTTTCTTTTTCTTCCTTTAGTCTCTCCTAAATAAGACAAAGTCTTATTTTGTACTGCAGGATGGCCTCAAACTCTTGGCAGTCCTAGCAGTACAGGGATGCACCACTACGTCTGAGTTTATGCAATGCTGGGGATTGAACCCAGGGCCTGATGCATGCTGATAGGTACTCTATCATCTGAGCTGCATCCCCAACCCCCAAGACAAAAAAAACACTAAGTCAAGAAAAGAGAGTGCCAATTAGCTACATAAATAAAGGTCAGCTTGGCTCATTTTCTGTATAAAGAGGTGACAGATTTGGGAGAAACAGGATCCTACCCTCACTGTGCCTCAAATACTTTTTGTTGGGCACACTTAGTCTGGGACACAGCAGTAAGGGTAGGAGAACACAGGAATAAGGTTAACCAAGGCCCCTCTGGCTCTCCTTCCTCCTCCTGCCTTCCTATGAGAGAAGGCTCTGTCACCACTACAGGCCATAGCAGCATGACGTTCCTTTTCTGGGACAGGCGTACACGTTGGAAGTGATTCGGGAACACCAGTATCTGGGAGTATCAAGCCTGGGAGTGAAGGAGAGTGTCCTGTGGCCTCAGGAGCTGCTCCTGCCAGGGCTCTGACTCCCCATCCCTCAGAACCCCAGCCCCCAGGTGGACCAAAGGAGAGTGTGATTGGTTGGCCCTGCCAAAGCATCTGACCATCCTACACCACAGGATGTTTTCCAAGATGAAACAGGATGGCCAGCAAAGCCGGGCTTCCCACAACACCTTGGGAACCTTGGGTCTGCTCATCTGAGCTGGGGCTGAGGTCACATTCCTAAAGATCTCCCAGGTGAGGTCCACCCTGCAGCTACAGAAGCCTCCCCTGCAATCAATCATAAAACCACAAAGGGCTCAGACTACACTGTGCTCTCAACAAAGAGCTTCTTTCACTGGGCCACGAGCGCCAGTGGCCTGCCTGGGAGCCTAAGGCTAGAGAGAGGCAGAAGCAGGATTCAAGGCCAAAACTGCCCATCCATCCTTCCCACGTATCACACCACCCCAAACCCCACCCACGTCGGGCAGCAGCCACAATCAAGGAGCTGTGGAGGCCAGCCCTCAACCCTGCTCCTTGCTAGGCCAGCCAAAAGAGGCCATGGCATTGCCCCCACCCCTCGGCCGTGGTTTCCGTCAGGTTCCCCTCCATCGCCTTATAAAGAGGTCCAAACTGCGGTGTCATTTTGTGCAGAGTGACACGCCTTCTTGTGCTATCCCTGCGGCCCCAGCGGCCAGACTCCTCACACATTCCTCCTGGAGCCTCATTGCCTAATTTAACCAGCGTCCCTGCTCCCCGAGGCTCTCAAAATAGCAGTTGCCAGGATAGGGAAATGCCCTAATAGCCCTAGAATAAGTAGTCTGCTTTCTTCTAGCCCCGGGACCCAGCTCAGGAGTGAGCAGGCTGGAAGGCTGAGGTGGGCTCCAGGCCCACCCCTACCTGGATCCCATCCTGCTGTTTTCTTTCATCTTGCCCCGGCGAACCTCAGGCTTTCTGTGTAGCTGAGGATGATGTTCAATTTATAATCCTCTTGCCTCTACCTCTCTTCAGCACCTGCCAGGGCAAGAAGTGAGGGGTGGGCTCTTAGGAGAGAGAACGACACTGGAAGCTGTCAGAGGGCCAGGATCACAGCGAGTGCCAGGATGGCAGGCAGCGCCATCATGCCTGGCTCACAAAAGGCTGGGGATTGAACCCAGGGCTTTGCACACACTCAGCAAGCATGCTACCAACTAAGTCACATTCCCAGCTCTTACCTGCCCTTCTTCATTCATGCAAGCTCCTTGTATGTTTCCATCCTCCTTCCTCCTCCTCCTAAGCCCTCAGGCTTACGTGCGTGCATGGGTGGCATTGCCCTGATTACCCCACTGGGATTCAACTTTCACTTTCTCCTAAGTGGAGCGCTATAACAGTAGCGGGTAGCTGTGCCATTCAACAGCTATTAACTATAACCTAAACACTTCCGGCACTTGCAGAGCAGGGGTGAGCCCTCCCTTCTTGGAGATAAAAGTGTGCGCTCCAGACAGGGAGGGGACTTACCCAAGGTCACACAGCCCAGAACAGGCAGGAGGGAGTAGGGAGCCAAACCTCATTGTCCCAAACCTCCCACGGGGAAACCACCTGTAGGAAGTGGGCCTTGAGAGGAGCATGCAGGCTTCAATGTTAGAAGCAGCCTGTTGGCCTAGGATAATATTCGTGGGTATGCTCACATAGACACTAACCACAGTTCACCCTGATGTCACCCTAAGCTCCCAGGAGAATAAGCTGTGACTCAGGGTCCCCTTCTCCACCCCAGGGTCCCAGAGCAGGGCTGCCACATTAAAGCAGGGAACACCCAGGCCGCTGACATAGTGGTTAGGGAGCTGGGAGGGCGGGCACACACACACACACACACACACACACACACACACACACACACACCCTGCAGCCAAATCATTAACCAAAGCAGAACAGGCTAGAAAAGCGATGCCAGTTCCTCCCAGTCTGGGTGTGGGATGTCCTGAAGGCACACTTCTAGGTCAGTGAGGCCTGGGGCACCAGGTCACTAGCCAATTAAGACTCATGTTTTACCTGCAGTCCATCACCAGAGCAGGCTGGTGTCTGGAGGGTATCAACACAAATCTCTCAGCAAAGAGGGGTGACCTGGGGCTTGAAGCTTCCCCCAAATTAAAGGGAAGTAAACCACAGCACCTAGGACTGGATGGTGGTAAAGGGAAAGAGGAAAAGCACAAAGTAACAGTTCCTATTAGATATAAACAAATGCCTTGCTCTGGTTGAAAGTGATTTATATACAAGGTCAAACCCCTGCAAAAGAGCTCTTACCACTTCTACCTGATAGGCGATGTTCAGAGAGGTTAACCTACCAGCCCAAGGGCAACAGCACCACGTTAGAGCTGGAATGAGACTCAGTGTGCCCTGCCTGCTTTCCCATGACACAAAGTACAACCTGTAGAACTTGGGGGTGGGGAAGCTACCTGCCTAGTGTAAAGGGTCCTGGGGCTCTTTTCTGGACTGAGTGGTATACTTCAGCCTGATTAGAATCCTAATTCTGGTTTAAGTGATCTAGGCTCAGACCCCGGCCCGGGCTCAGAGAGCTGAGACGGCGACCAGGGACGTCGGGCTGCTAGAGACAGTGCTCCCACACCTCAGGTGCCAAGTAGAGGTGGCTCCTGGCATCTCCAGGGCAAGAAGTGGGCCTGGGGGGTGGGTGGAGGGGAACTGCAGAGGGGGGAAGAGAAGCAGTGGGACTTGGGAAGCTTTGAGTCCAGCCTCCTGGAATGTAACCAGTAGGAAGGTGGGACCCCACACCAGCCCCCATCCTCCTCCCCTGGGAGGTCAGGTCCTCCAGCCTGGAGAATTCCCCACAACTGCTCAGGTGAAACAGAGGTGAGGCCCCGCAGGCAGCAGGCTTTGATCTTATCGTGAACATTCCTATCCCAGTGTCCTGGTTCCCTCCCCTTCCCAGGCCCACTTAACCCTTTCCTGGCATTTCTACACCTCAGTTTCAGGCTTGAACTCACCTCTGCTTTCCCCCATCTAGGAAAAGTGAACGAAAAAAGTGGAGGGGCTGTGGGAGCTCCAATCTCTCTCTCCCCTTCTTTCCGTTCTTTTAAAGACAAGGGGGTCTTTAAAGGCAGGGGTGGGAGAGCCGCACACCTTTAATCCCAGCACTCCAGGAGGCAAAGGCAGGTGACTTTCTGAATTCAAGGCCAGCCTGAATTACAGACAGAGTTCCAGAACAGCCAAGGCTACACAGAGAAACTGTCTGGGGGTGAGGGGACACGACTGCTAAAGACAGCGTCTCCTCTAGCCAGGCTGGCCTCGAATTCCTTGATCTTCTGGGATTATAGGCATATGCCACCATCCCCAGCTGTTGTGTTGGTTTTGAAGACATGGCATGTCTAGATAGTCCAGACTGCCCCAGAACCTGAGATCCTCCTGCCTCAGCCTCCAGAGTACTGGAACTATAGGCATGAATCACCACACAAAGCCTCTTTCATATCACAGAGGCTAAGCCCAGCCTGAGGTCTGAGAGCCACTTCCTGTCACCCTAGATAGAAATGCCCAGACTCTGTATAAACAGCCCTTTAAGATTCTTCCTGTCAGCCGGGCGGGTGGTGCACACCTTTAATCCCAGCACTCGGGAAGCAGAGGCAGGAGGATCTCTGTGAGTTCGAGACCAGCCTGGTCTACAAGAGCTAGTTCCAGGACAGGCTCCAAAACCACAGAGAAATCCTGTCTAGAAAAAAAAAAGATTCTTTCTGTCCTGAGACTCACTCATACTGAACCAGTACACTCCCATCCTTTCTAGAATCTTCTCCTCTGCCCTAGCAATCCCAGGCCCCCTCCTCCCACCAGCTCACTGGGGGGGAAAAGGGATGCAGAAGCAGTCAGTTGGTAGCAAAGGGGAGCTGGGACAGGCTAGAGAGCGCAAGACTCCTCTAGGCCTCGTCTGGGAAATCTCTCCTCTGGCCCTCTCTCCAGGGCACTGGCAGCTCCTTTAGCCACACTCAGGACACGTGCTCAGGACGCGGGCGTGTCATAGAGAGGGCACTTAAGGGAGTTTTGTAGAACAAATGAATGAATGGGTCCATTTTGCATCTGGAGATTAGGTTCCAAGAATCTAAGGTTGGCCGAGTAGCCCACGCTTCTGGCACTCTTGAGACTTAGTCCAGTGCTTAACTGCCAGACACTAACGGTGACTGTGGCTCTTTGCCCAGCATCAGAGACCCACAGGACACGGAGGTCAGGGTCAGATCACCACAGGACTGACATACAGATGGACGGGACGGGTTCAAGGATGTCTTAGGATGTCTAAGAATGACAGAGAACACTCCCAGACCCTCGTTTATTTCAAGGCTCAGCACCTACAGGCTGGTAGCATCAAGAAAGGAGGATACGACAGAAGTGACGACCAGGAGGGTATTCCCAGGGACCACCCTGGGCTTGAGAACATTTTACCACTAACTCCTGGGAGAAGCTCATCCTTTACTCCGCCATAGGCTGGCAGAGGACCAAGGAGCAAGAACACGGCCCTCTGTGAGAGTAGGAAAATGGAGTCTCAGCGAAAAGGATGAAGCGCGCAGCTGTGGCCAAGCAGAAGCCAGGCCTCGACCTCTTGCCTACTTGTCTGGCTAGGTGGGTGGGGAATGCTGAGGTAGATGTCACCCTCAGCTATCTTGGGGACTTCCTCTCATTCTTCCCCCAGCTTTAACAACTCTAGCAGTAGACAAGAGTCTTTCCTTCCAGTTCCTGCGCTTCCAATACAATGGGGACAATAGGATCCAGGCTGAGGGGGGTTGAGGGGGCTGGGAACTCTGCCTGCTGCTTCCTCTTCCCTAAGCACATCCAAACCCACCCTGCTTTCAGAGCCACTTCCTCCAGGAAGCCTGTCCTGACAACAGGTACCAAAGTGGTCTCTTCCTCGCCTGACTTACTGTGGATGAAGAACTTCTGAGCTGGGCTGCACTCAGGGTGGTGTCCTGCCTCTCCCAGGCCTGAGGCTGCTGCGGAGCAGGAACCCAGCCTTCAAGTCCTTCCAGGAGGCAGTGATGCTAGTCTTGCCTCTGGCTCTGGGATATCCGGCAGGTCACTGTTTTTGAAACTACTCCTTATCTGGGAAATGTGGTGTACTCCCAACAACGTGCAGAACATTAGATGGATGACTAAATAAATGAGCGGTTGGACAGACGTCCCGTTGTCTGAGTGACAGTTTGGGACTCATCTATATTCTAAGTGTGTCTACACATGGTATATCATATATCATTCAGTCTTTTTTTTTTTTCTTTTTTCTTTTTGGTTTTTTGAGACAGGGTTTCTTTGTAGCTTTGGAGCCTGTCCTGGAGCTCTTGTAGACCAGACTGGCCTCAAACTCACAGAGATCCTCCTGTCTCTGCCTCTCAAATGCTGGGATTAAGGGCATGCACCACCACTGCCCGGCTCCTTCAGTCTTTCATTACTGAGGGTACACAGGCTGGCTTTACTCACTAGACTGAAGAAGCCCAATGGGAAGCTTGGACCTGGCTAACAAATATTACACGGTGCTCAATGCTGGTGCGAGTCACATACCTCAGCCTGGGGAGCTTACCAGGGTTGAGATGGAAGTCCAGGGGTTGGGGGAATAACCAAATTTGAGAAGCAGAAGCCAGCTAGACCCAGGTGGCAGATATGCACCTTGCTCAAATACTTTGCTAAGCGGGGCCTGCTCACCTCCTCCAGGCAGCACTCCCAGACTACCTACCCCCTCTAGAATCATTACGCTTGACCCATCAAGCAGAGAATAAAAACTGGGGAGTCGGGGGAGGGAAATGGGAGGCTGGGAGGAGGCTGAAACTTTTTTTTCCTTTTCTCAATAAAAAAAAACAAACTGGGGAGTCAGAGAACCTGGGCTCCATTCTCAGGGGTGCTACAGACTAAGTAGATGCTGGGAACACTCTGTTTCAGTTTGCTCCTCTGAGAGGAGCAAGTGCAAGGCCACAGACAGCAGGGAGAGCAGATGAGATGAGGGTCAGAAAGAAAAGGCTTTGCGCCAGACCGCCTCCTGAGGGTGATAGCTTTAACGCAGGTGTGAACAACTACAAAACACAGGCTAGTGACCTAGGCGATCGGGGTCAGAGAAGGGGTTGACCTATCTGGGAATTCTGGGGCTCGGCTCTTCTGGCTCCAGGGTCACAGGAAGGCAGAAGGCAAAAGTGGGTCGCAAGCTGGGAAAGTGACAGAGGTCGCTGGGACTAAGATTTATGAAGCCATGGTCTCAACACACCCCAGTCAGCCAGGACTCCAACAAGAGGCATGATCCCAGTTCCCAACTATTTGAAAACTGGAGCCGCCAAACATGGTCAGGGATGAGTCAGCGGTTAGGAGGGGCTGCCAGGAGGTGGGGGCTGGGCTGGCTTTATGGGAGAGGTGGGCTGGGAAGGGGCCAGAGGCAGCTGGGAATTCCCAGCCTATCCCCAGGAGAAGCATCTGTGGAGGTCACCCCAGGCCACCTCTGAAGGCCTCCCCTTGCCAAGCCCCTGGCTGTCTCCCCTTCCCAGTGACCAGAAGTTGAGGAAGCCGGGAAAGATGTCAAGAGTTAAAAATGAAACACCTGGGCGTGACCCACCCTGGTAGGCAGTGAGGGCTGCCTGCTGCATGCCTTGCCCAATGGGCAAGATCACGCACCCTTGTGTATCCCTCTTCCTCCCTAGTCCTGATGACTCTGAGATCCTACAAGTGCCAGATTCAAAGCTGTATGGTGCCCCTGTCCTGGCACAAGAGGGTGGGCTATCCCCTGGACAAGGTCCTGAATTCTCCAGGCTAAGATTGAAAAGAGGGATTGTGCTGGGATGGGGTCCCAGGATGCCCCCACTCCTGTTCCTCTCAAGATGCTCCAACATCCTCTCTGTACCCACGGGAGCCATTTGGCCACACCTTCTGCTGCTGGGAGCCTACCGACTGCACACAGCTGGGAAGGGAATGAATTTATCCAGAAGCCCCAGCCTTTCCCAAGCCACACCCTGGGGTGTGACCCCCCCATTCTTTTCCCCCTCCAGGAAGGAGCAATCAGGATAGAAGGGTGGACTCTGTCCTGCAGCTGTGGCCTCAGAGAGGGAAGGAGGGCAGGGACTATCAGGCACAGTTGCATCTGGGGCTCCAAGCCTGAAGAAGGAAGGCAAAGGGAGCCGTGCCTACAACAAGCCCAGGGTTCCTTCAATCTCAGGCACTAGGAATTCTACATCAAATAGCATGTTGGCCTTGCCCTGCATAGGAACAGATCTAACAGTGGTCACTAGCTATCCAACACCTACCACATTCCAAGTATATCCATCTGGTCAACCTATAACCACTACGACACAGGCATTGCCTATTTCAAAACTGATCCAAGGGTCAGAAAGGTCCAGCAACTAGTGCAAGGTCACACCACCGGTCAGGGATAATCTACAGAACTGAAAGCAAGCTTATCTGAGCTCACTACTTTGTACCACACACCCAGGAAAAGAGGTTCCAGGGAGGACACAGACGAGGGAAAGAGCTCGTCCCACACCCCCGAGGCCACAACAAAGGAGCAGTTGCCGGGAAGTTAGCTCATCTTAGTCCAGGGCCAGAGGAAGACCCTTCCCAACCCTCCATAAAACCATGACTTTATTCACTGGACCAGGGTCTGCCAGCTCTCTGCCTAGCCCCTAGTAAACCGCAACAAGGCGAGCCAAGTCCCTGATCTCATGCTTCATAAATGCAGTTCCCCCATGTACAACAGATCAGGGGCTTTGCTGTGGGCTCTGAGGAATCCTTACTGGTGAGTTCTACAAGTGGACACAGTGCCCTCCGCTCTACCCCTATGTTACCACAGAGGCCTCAGCCTGGGCAGAAAGGGGTTCCGTGGCTGGAGAGGACCAGAGCCCACTGCACTGGCCTTGTCATTAGTCAGTCACACACACACACACACACACACACACACACACACGCCCACACTGCCCCTCCACTACCTATCACATTCCATTTTCCTCCACGCGGCTCTCTGGAGTTGTCCCATGCTTCCAAGGCAGCTCTGTCCTTCTGGATGCTCAAGCCCGAGACCCTGGAGCTCTCCCCTCTCTATCCCACCCATTCCCAAGCAGTCAGTCCTGTGAGCCCAACTTTCAAGACGTGTGGGAGACTTGGCTACTTCTCTCCATCCATGGGCCTGGCACTAGCTCCACCATGTCTGGTCCAGGTTAGAGATTCCTTGTTTTGCCTTTGACCTCCACAGCAACTACAGTCATCCTATTAAAATTCCATGGCTGGAGAACTAGAGAGACGGCTCAGCAGTTAAGAGCACTTGCCGCGCTTGCAGGGGACCTAGGTTTGGTTTCCAGCACCCACACCAGGCAGCTCATAGCCACCTGTAACTCCAGCTCCAGGGACTCCAATGCCCTCTTCTGGCCCCTATGTTCACATACACACACATACAAATAAAAATAGTTTTAAAATGCACCAGGGCCCTTCAGGACCCCAGAACTTTGCCATAGCCAAGTCTGTGCCATCCTGTTGCTGGCTTCATAGGCATCTCACTGCCTACCACTTGAATGGTGCCACAGACATGCCAGGCACACCCCCACCCCCAGGCTCCTTACTGACCATTCATCTTGCCTGGATGGCCTTCCCCATACATCCGCCCAACCCTCTCTTCCTTCCGCTCCCCAGAATGTGATATCAGGGCTTTTCCTACCCCACACCATCACTCTCTATACCGTTTTCTGCTTTATTTCCTTCCCCCTCTGGGTAGAGCTGGCTTCTGTACTGGCTAAAGCACAAGATCCAGAGGGAGTGAGAATTTGACTTCTTTGATTTTCTGCTGCAAACTTAAAACATCTAGAACAGGGTCAAGTACAGAGACGATGCTCCGTAAATATTTGTTAAGTGAATTTTAAGTGTGATACACACCCGCCGGCAGCTGTGGTTAAAGCCTGTATACCAGCCCACACCACTGGCTCACTCACCAGTCTAATCCACACTGTCAGCCTCTGCACAGGGAGCATCCCTGAAAACCAGAGCAGTAGGAAGCCCTCCTCTATGCCCCAAGGAAAAAAAGGTGCTAGCGGCTGGTCCTGGGGATGTCTCAAAGTACACCAAAGGCCCCTGGGATGCTAGGATGTCCTTGCAGCCCTGGCACAAGCTAGCATCATATGAAAGAGGCGAGCATGATTCTGGTGTTGGCTCAGACTCACATTCCCAGGCTTCAAAGAGCTACCTTGTTCTCGGGGCTTTCATGATGGTGCCCCCCAGCCCAGCCACCCCTGGGCAGCCATGAGCCACACCCCTCTCAAGGCCATTATTGACACTGCCTGACGCCACCAGGCTGGGTAGTGAGGCTGGCGGCTCCCCACGAAGTGAGTTCCACACATATTTCTGGGTTTCAGTCAGCCAGCTTCAGGCTCTAGGATCAGGAGGGGGTGGCAGGGCCAAAAAGGCCAAGGCTCCGGCTGGGGTAGACTTACAACAGGGCAGGGACCCTCAACCTAGCTCCTCTTGTCCTTGGAGGGAGCAGGAGGGAGAGCAAGAAGGTACTGGCAGACCACTAGGAAGCCACTGGGAGCTGAGTCTCATTCTCGGTCCTCCTTCAGCCTGGTCCTCGCAGCTGGAACTGGACCAGAGGAGAGAAAGGCTAGGGCTGGGAGCCACCCCTTCCCTCCCAAACTCAGAACGAAAGTCCAGAACTCCGAGGTCTGGCCTCCAAGTTGCCTATGATTCAGCACCCATATCTTTCCAAATCCCACCCCCAGCTTCCAATCCAAGGCCAGGCAGTCCTCAGGCCTCTTCTGAACCATCCTAACCTCCAGACGCCAGGGGAGCAGCTGAGGAACAGGGAAAGGCTCCCTGCAGGTCAGTGGGGCCCCAGGCCATATGTCTCCCTCATCATGAACAGCACATAGAGCAAGAGACCTTTCATCTCCTACAGACCTGGTCCTCAGAGCCTGGCCCCTTCTGCATGCAACTGCCTGCAGGGCCTCAGGAGCCATTGACAAGCCTACAAATGACTCCTCCGGGGTCTAGCTCTTGGCATCCTGACCCCGGGTCAACACCGTGCCACATGGGGCCAGAGTTCTTACTGATAATGACACCAGTGACAAGCTTCATCAAAAATGAGATGGTGGGGCCTGGGAGGTGGCTCAGTGGGTGAAAGGGTCTGGACACAAGCCTAAAGACCCAAGTCTCATCCCAGGACCCACAGGTAGGAGAACTGACTCCTGCAAGGTGTCCTCTGAACATCGCGTGTGTGCCTACCATATACTTTATAAATATATGAATTTTAGGAATCTGACGGTGGTTGGCTGCAGGCAGGTGGGGCATTGGGCAGTGTCAGGGGGAGCTTTGCCTACCTTCAAACTTGACTCTTCTGAGTGAGCAAGTGGGTGAGCCCCCTAACCTCTCTGTGCCTCCATTTCCTCTGCTCAGATTCTAGGGACCACGCTAGTCTCCAAGGCTTAATGCATTTCAACAGCTACACTCAGGGAGCACTTACTATGTCGGTTAGCAAAAACAGACGGAGCAGTTACCTGCACTGAGGCCTGCACAAGGCTGGCCCTGTCAGTCATGGGTGGAAGAGGGACTCTGGGAGGCACACCCCCTCACTGCTGAACTTTTGGCTGTGGATAGATTCCGGGAGATGGGGAACCACTGTCTTCAAGCATGTGTCTGCTGCAGAGCCCACCAGATTCCACTGGATAACTCACACAAATAGACTCGGTTCAACTCAGCGAGTCACAACACAAAACAGACGGGAATGTCAGAAAGAGTGGGGGGCGATAGACAGGGAAGGTAAGAGAGTGGGGATGAGAGCGACCAGTTTGCATTATATATGTGTGTGAAACTGTCAAAGGACAAATCTAATTAGAGTATTAATTGAAAATATTCAAGCATCACAAGAAATGAATAAAAACAGAACAGGCAAGACAAATGAATAAATAAAATTCAGCTAAGAGGGCCAGTGGTCAACCTGGCAACCTAAGTACATCTCTGGTACCCACAAGACAGAAGGAGAACTAATTACGGCAATTTGTCCTCTGACCGCCACACATGTACCACCCCCACTACACACATACACAGAAAACAAATAAATACGATTAAAAAAAAACAAACAGATGAGGTCTTGTTATCACAGAACTTAAACAGAGCAGAGGAGATGAATAAACAAGTGAACAGATTCAGGTTGGAGGGCGACAAGAGAAAAAAAGTTATGGGGCTAAGGATGGAACTCAGCCTGGAACATACGGTAACATGTGAGAAGCCCTGCAATTCTCAGTATTGCAGTTGGGAGGGAGGGCAGAGAGCAGAGGGATCGAAGTGGGTGAGTTTGGGCTTGAGGGGCAGGGCAGAATTATCAAGACCTGAGAAATAGAGGCAGAGGGTGCTGTGGATTCAGGGACCTGTGTTCCAAGCTGAGGGAAAACCAGATGCAAAGGCCCTGGAGGTAGAGTTTGTTTGGCATGCTCAAAAAATTTAGCCAGGCACGGTGGCTTAGGCCTGTAATCTCAGCACTTACATGGGGGAAGGCAGGAGGTTCAGGAGTTCAGGGTCATCCTTTACATAGTCAGTTTGAGGGAAACAAGCTTGGGATACATGACACTCTATCTAAAACATACCCCCGAAAAGGGGGGAAGGATGTGAGAGAAAATAACAGAGAGACAAAATGACCAAAATACAATTATAAACACATACGAATTGTCAAAAAAATTTAAAATGGTTTCAGAAAGAAAAAAACTAGCAAGGGAAAACACAAGACAAAACAGAAACTAAGTAAAGCACAAGAGAGAGTGGACAGCAGGGTCCCAGAGGGATCAGGGCCCTGAGGGGCGAGCTTCTAGTTCTCAGTAAAGAGGAGACCTGGTAAGCAGGAAGTAACAGAAGCAACGTGAGAAGTCCCTGACAAACTCAGCGTCCCTCAATCAACGGACACTGAATATATGTGACCCATCTACAGTGCTTTCCCTCTACCTGGCCTACACCCCAAGAAATCCCTACCCCGTGCTTACTGTCACCCAAATCCTGAACCTAATCATATTTGAGCAGTGTTTTTTTTAACCTTCTCCCAGACAGAGACTCAAGCCCACAGATCCTAACTTGCCTGCACTCATCCTGAGAACAGGCCCGGGCCAAGCCAAGCAAGGTCTGGGCGAGACTCCTCAGACACCCAGAGCTCAGCCTGGGAGATGGGGGTGGGGAAGTCCGGCCTCTGCCCAGACTCTGAGGATGGTCCCACAGCCTGATGCACACACTCTCTCGGCTCTGCCCTTTTC